>NC_140181.1:2440617-2488117 GCF_963971535.1 Notolepis coatsorum | reverse complement strand
TGGACACGGAGGTACCGTGGGGCTGCTGCCTGCTGCTGCTATAGGCCACTGGACACAGAGGTACCGTGGGGCTGCTGCCTGCTGCTGCTATAGGTCACTGGACACGGAGGTACCGTGGGGCTGCTGCCTGCTGCTATAGGCCACTGGACACGGAGGTACCGTGGGGCTGCTGCCTGCTGCTATAGGCCACTGGACACGGAGGTACCGTGGGGCTGCTGCCTGCTGCTATAGGCCACTGGACACGGAGGGACCGTGGGGCTGCTGCCTGCTGCTATAGGCCACTGGACACGGAGGTACCGTGGGGCTGCTGCCTGCTGCTGCTATAGGCCACTGGACACGGAGGTACCGTGGGGCTGCTGCCTGACTGTTAGTTCATTTTTTTGCGTACTTTTTTTTCGTTCGTTTTTTTGCGTTCTTTTTTTTGTGTTATTTTTTTGTTTGTTTTCGTTTTAGTTCGTTTTTTTTTGCGTTTTTGTTTTAGTTCGTTCGTTTTTTTGCGTTATTTTTTTTGCGTTTTCGTTTTAGTTAGTTCATTTTTTTGCGTTCTTTTTTTTCGTTCGTTTTCGTTTTAGTTCGTTACTTTTTTTGCATAATTTTTTTGCGTTATTTTTTATTCCGTTTTAGTTCGTTCTTTTTTTGCGTATTTTTTTTGCGTTTTCGTTTTCGTTCGTTCGTTTTTTTGCGTTTTTGTTTTAGTTCGTTCTTTTTTTTGCGTTTGTTTTTTTGCGTTTTCGTTTTAGTTAGTTCATTTTTTTGCGTTCTTTTTTTCGTTCGTTTTAGTTCGTAAATTTTTTTGCGTTTTTTTTGCGTATTCGTTTTAGTTCGTTCGTTTTTTTGCGTTCTTTTTTTTCGTTCTTTTTAGTTTGTTAATTCTTTTGCGTTTTTTTTGCGTTTTCGTTTTAGTTCGTTCGTTTTTTGCGTTTTTTTGTGTTCTTTTTTTGCATTCTTTTTTTTGTGTAATTTTTTTGTTCGTTTTAATTTGTTCTTTTTTTTTCGTTTTTTTTGCGTTTTCGTTTTAGTTCGTTCGTTTTTTTTTCGTTTTTGTTTTAGTTCGTTCGTTTTTTTGAGTTTTTGTTTTAGTTCGTTTGTTTTTTTGCGTTAGTTTTTTTGCGTTTTCGTTTTAGTTAGTTCATTTTTTTTGCGTTCTTTTTTTTTCGTTCGTTTTCGTTTTAGTTTGTTAATTTTTTTGGTGGTCATGATGCTGCTTTGTCTGTCTGGAGGAACATCTACAGCTCAGTGGTGACCAGGTCTGTCTGACTACCTGAACTCTGATGTGTTTAGGGGTGACTGTTACCTCGGGGCAGAGAGAGGGAGAGATGTGTTTAGGAGGCACCTGCTGCTGCCTGCTGCTATAGGCCACTGGACACGGAGGTACCGTGGGGCTGCTGCCTGCTGCTATAGGCCACTGGACACGGAGGGACCGTGGGGCTGCTGCCTGCTGCTGCTATAGGTCACTGGACACGGAGGTACCGTGGGGCTGCTGCCTGCTGCTATAGGCCACTGGACACGGAGGTACCGTGGGGCTGCTGCCTGCTGCTATAGGTCACTGGACACGGAGGTACCGTGGGGCTGCTGCCTGCTGCTATAGGCCACTGGACACGGAGGTACCGTGGGGCTGCTGCCTGCTGCTATAGGCCACTGGACACGGAGGTACCGTGGGGCTGCTGCCTGCTGCTATAGGCCACTGGACACGGAGGTACCGTGGGGCTGCTGCCTGCTGCTATAGGCCACTGGACACGGAGGTACCGTGGGGCTGCTGCCTGCTGCTATAGGCCACTGGACACGGAGGTACCGTGGGGCTGCTGCCTGCTGCTATAGGCCACTGGACACGGAGGGACAGGCCGTGTAGCCAGTGAGCTGCTGAGTGGATCTCAACCTCATCATGTCTTCTTCCAGCAGGCGTTGTGGTCGAGAGAAGAGGACAGCTTCAGCATCCACCAGTGTCACAGTGTAACGGAGGCACCGCGAGGATATCCACACAGTCACCATGGACTTCATGTGTTGTGTGAAGTGACTGTGGCACGTAGCGGTACTGCAAGTGAACTCACTCCCCCTTTAAAAGGCATACAGACACATTACCAAGAAGAAGTGAATTATTTTAATTATGTTTTTGGTCGATTTCTTATTTATTTTGTACTACCGGGCAGTCCGGTAGAGGGAGAGAGAGAGAGAGGAGGAACGGGAGACAGAGCGGGGGGGGGGGAAGACATTCGGCAAAGGACGCCGGGTCCGGGGATCGAACCCGGGTCGGCCGCTTCGCGACGCAGCGTGTTACATCATGGGTCGCCACTTGGGTGCCCATGACCAACAAGTGAATTCACCTCTTGGTATAGCGGTCTGTAAACCCGGGGTTCGACTCCCACTCAGGGCATGTAAAAATAAGACCGGTGACATTATAGCATAACAAACCAGAACCTACTGAACTGGGACAATCTTGTTAAATTCAAAGATGCCTGCCTACATGGCTTGGCTCCTCCCCCCCTCTGTACTTTCATAAAACAGAAAGCATCTGCTGACAGATATACCAGGTCTGTAGTTAGAGGGACTGTGTAGTTCTGACAGATATACCAGGTCTGTAGTTAGAGGGACTGTGTAGTTCTGACAGATATACCAGGTCTGTAGTTAGAGGGACTGTGTAGTTCTGACAGATATACCAGGTCTGTAGTTAGAGGGACTGTGTAGTTCTGACAGATATACCAGGTCTGTAGTTAGAGGGACTGTGTAGTTCTGACAGATATACCAGGTCTGTAGTTAGAGGGACTGTGTAGTTCTGACAGATATACCAGGTCTGTAGTTAGAGGGACTGTGTAGTTCTGACAGATATACCAGGTCTGTAGTTAGAGGGACTGTGTAGTTCTGACAGATATACCAGGTCTGTAGTTAGAGGGACTGTGTAGTTCTGACAGATATACCAGGTCTGTAGTTAGAGGGATTGTGTAGTTCTGACAGATATACCAGGTCTGTAGTTAGAGGGACTGTGTAGTTCTGACAGATATACCAGGTCTGTAGTTAGAGGGACTGTGTAGTTCTGACAGATATACCAGGTCTGTAGTTAGAGGGACTGTGTAGTTCTGACAGATATACCAGGTCTGTAGTTAGAGGGACTGTGTAGTTCTGACAGAGGTCTGCTTTTAGTCAGGCAGCCTTTTCCGTGAGAGCAGCCCACACCTGGAACAGTCTGCCAACACAGCTCAGGGAGTATCAAAGTTACATCTCATTTAAAACTAACTTAAAATCATGGTTGAGAGATGGTCAAGTGTGCGACCATTCTAACTGAGGGGTTGTATTTTAATGTATTTATTTTAATGTATTTTAGTGTATTGTAACCTACTGATTCCTACTGTATTTTAATTATTGTACTGTCTTATTAATTATTGTAGTGCTCATGTCACCTGCCCCAGAGACTACAGTTGAAAATTAGCCAACCTGGCTAAACTGGCATATTTACAGTAAAATGTTCCTTAATATGCACTGTCTCTGTATTTTAAACCAATAAATACAAATACAAATCGCCTTGGTGCACCTGATTGAAATTTCTTTATTGGTTATAACCCCTTGAGATGAAACCATCTCGTTTTCAAGGGGGTCCACAAAGACAATATACAGAGTTATTTGACAATCTTATGTAACAAAAACAACAAACAATAAATATCAAACAAAAAAGACAAAACAAAACAGAGACAAAAGCAACAAAACAATAGAGTAAGCAACGCCAGCCAAGAAAAGAAAATAATACAAAAATAAAAAGCATACAACAGTGAATGAATGAATGAATGAAAACTTTATTTAACAGATTGCAGAATGGGTACAATACAGTACGGCTCAATACATACAATTGTTAAGGGGATGCAGACCTGAGAAAGACTTTTGTCTTGTTTCCATCAGGGTCCCCCATTTTCAATTCATATAGACATTTATGACATACACAACATACATGACATTTATGGCATAGGGACATATAGGTATTTAGTAGATACATTTGTGACATAAACGGTATTCAAATATACAGTACTGTTACCCCTAGATCCTGACAGAGTATATACATATGATGGGGAGGGGACTGTACAATAGGAGGGGGTGGGTGGGTGGGAGAGAAATATACATACGGCGGGGAGGGAATATATACATGCGGTGGGGAGGAGACTGTTTATTAGGAGGTGGTGGGGGTTTTGGGCATTTACGGTGGCCAGTTTCGAATTGCAGCCTCTTTAAGAGCGGTTTTGAATGTGGGTAGGGATTCACATTCCTTTACAGCTTTGGGTAGGGCGTTCCACATTGTTGTGGCATAATTGCGAAACGTGTTTAGTCCCTTGTTTGAGCCGAATCTGGGTTTAACATGATTTGTTGAGCTTCCTCTGGTGTAGTGGTTGTGGTATTCACTGACCTTTGGGAAGTATTTTGACATGTACATGGGTACCCCGGTCGTATATAGAGTATCTTGTAGACCAGGCCCATTGCAAGTTGCTGTACTCTGTCGTCTACTCTAAGCCATCCTAGGTTGTCAAAGTGGGCAGGGGTGAGGTGGGTTCTGGGGTTCAGGTCAAGTAGTAGTCTGACCAGTTTGTTTTGTGATGTTTGTCATTTAGTTTTAAGCGCCTTTGAGGTGCTTTGGTACCATGAGGTGCAAGCATAGTCATAGTACCCTTGAATGAGTGCTCCTGCCAGAGTCTTCAGGGTATTCTTGTTTACCAGAGAGGAGATCCGGTACAAGAATCTAGTTTGTTGGTTGACTTTTTTTATTACATTGAATGCCATTTTGTCACAGGAAAGATTTGCCTCTAGGATGGAACCCAGGTAGGTAATTTCGTCTTTCCTTGTGACAATATTGTCACCCACTGTAACTGAGAAGCCGTCGGTCTTGCAGTAACATGTCAACAACAACAACACAACGACAAGAACATGAACTGCAACACCAGCAATGTTTAATCCATCTCATATTATTCTATTGAGGTCCAAAGTGAAGAGTTTATCGCCGGCCACTAGGGGGCAGCGTCTTACCAGCACCCAACCGGACATGCCTTGATCTGCGCTGTTATTACTTCACCGACCACATTATCCGCGATGTCCTGCTCAATGGCATTTATGACTCGGCCATACGCCGCGAGACGCTGGGGACGACTGACATCCTGGTTAAGCCAGTTAACGAGGTGATCGCGCTCGTCGAGAACAAAGAGATGGCCCGTAACGCTCTCCCGTCGTCCTCCCTGTCAGCCATGTCGTCGTTCCGGCGCCTTAAGACGACTCCACAGACGAGCCCCGCCCGAACCCTGCGGACGGGGCTAAACGAGCGTCATGCCCGGAGTGCAAGAGCGTCTTTAACATTTTCACGGAGGGGCCTCGTGGGTGGAATCCTAAGCCTCACCAGGTGTGCATCGGCTGCTACAGGGCCCGCCGACAACAGAGGCGTCAACAACCACCATCCGACGGTCAACAGGCCGCTGTGGGGTCGGAGCTGATCTCCCAGGTCTCATCGGTGCAAGCTGGAGCCCGCCCTGGCCGACGTTGCAGGAGCCATCGCCGACGCCACGCCCCTACGTCGCATGGCTGTGTCAACAGGCCTGCACCTATCAGACTCGAGCACCACATCTTCTCCAAGGGCGAATGGAAACGAGCCAGGCTGAGAGACCACCCCCGAGCACTGATCACCATCTCGGTGGACATGCCAGTCGGACTGAGGGATGGCACCAGCAACCGGGGCCCAGCCAACGGGGCTCCGATATCGGCCGTCGCAGACACTGGCGCGCAGTCGGACCTTTGGTCTCTGGAGGAGTTCCTGTCCTGCGGTTTCACGCAGGACGACCTGCGACCCGTCAGCCTCAGCCTGTCAGCCGCCAATCGATCCCCCATAGCCATCGAGGGAGCGTTCTTCGCTAGGCTCTCGACGACCTGCAGCGGGGGGCGCGTTACGTCCTGCCGTTCCATGGTATACGTGAGCAGCTCAGTCCGGGCTATGTTCCTCTCCTACGAGTCGTTGCTCAACCTCGGCCTCTTGCCTATGAGCTTCCCATCGGACGACGTTACAAGGGGGCCCAGGGACAGGCGCGGCCCTGACACGCCAGACACGCCAGACACGCCATTGTCCGTCAATGCTACGAGGTCAACCAACGGCGGCTGCGTAGGGCCAGGTGACCCCCAGGACGCACAGTGCTCATGCCCCCAGCGCACGGTCACCCCTGCGCGCCCCGCGGCACTGCCGTTCCCCTGTACGCCAGAGAACAACGGCCGGATGAAAGGTTGGCTACTCGAGAGATATGCCTCGTCGACGTTCAACACCTGCCCTCATCGGGCACTGCCATGCATGGAAGGACCGCCTATCGAGATGCACGTGGACCCCGCAGCTACGCCCAAGGCATGCCACACCGCGGCCAACGTGCCTCTACACTGGCAGCGGAGGGTCCACGATGACCTCCTGCGGGACGAGGCCCTTGGGGTCATTGAACGTGTGCCATACGGCGAGCCTGTCGCGTGGTGCCATCGTATGGTAGTCACTCGGAAGCACGACGGTTCCCCCCGCAGAACCGTGGACCTCTCCCCCCTCAACAAGTTCTGCCAACGTGAAACCTTCGCCACCGAGTCTCCGTTCCACCTCGCACGCCGCGTCCCGAAGGGCACCTGGAAGACCGTCACGGATGCCTGGAACGGCTACCACAGCGTCCCCCTGCGTGAGTCGGATCGCCACCTCACTACCTTCATCACACCCTTCGGCCGTTGGCGCTACACCAGGGCACCACAGGGCTTCCTGTCGTCAGGGGATGGCTACAACCGCCGGTTCGACGCCGTCCTCTCGGACTATGAGCGCAAGGAACGCTGTGTGGATGACACCATCCACTATGACACTGACCTGGAGCAACACTGGTGGAGGACCATCGACTTCCTCACGTGTGTCGGCCGGTCGGGCATCGTGTTGAACCCGGATAAGCTTCAATTCGCGGAGAGGTGCGTCGATTTCGCTGGCTTCAGGGTGTCGGAGTCCACCATCGAACCACTCCCGAAATACTTGGACGCCATCCGGGACTTCCCTACACCGGGCTCCACGACGGATATCAGGAGCTGGTTCGGCCTTGTTAACCAGGTGGCTAACTATGCCCAGCTGCGTGAGACGATGGCTCCATTCAAGCCATTCCTCAGCCCACGTTGTGTGTTCCTATGGTCCCCCGCTCTGGAGGAGGCGTTCCAGACGTCCAAGCAGGCCATAATTGGGGCCATCCGTGAGGGCGTGGAGATCTACGACATGCAGAAGCGTACCTGCCTCCGCCCTGACTGGTCCAAGCTCGGCATTGGCTACTTCCTGCTCCAGCAGCACTGTCACTGTGCCTCGGGCATACCGGACTGCTGTCCAGGAGGATGGAGGATCACCCTCGCGGGGTCGCGTTTCCTGTCCCCTGCGGAGCAGCGTTATGCGGCTGTCGAAAGGAGAGGCCCTGGCCGTGGCCTGGGGTCTGGAACAGACGCGGTACTTCACGCAGGGGTCCGACAACCTCGTCGTGGTCACCGACCACAAGCCGCTGGTGAAGATCTTTGGCGACCGCACACTGGATGAGATTACGAACTCGCGTCTATTTAGACTCAAGCAGCGCACCCTCCCATGGCGCTTTGACATTGTGCATCTGCCTGGCAAGAGCAACTATGCCGCTGACGCCACTTCAAGGCACCCTTCCCCCTCGGGCTCGACGAACGGCATCTCACTGTGGCTGCAGAGCGAGCCTGACGCCGTGGAATCAGCACTCATGGCCTCCATCCGTGACGATGCACGAGAGCTCGGTGCCGTCTCTTGGCCCCTCCTCGCACAAGAGACAGCGGCTGACGAGGGCCTTGGCCACCTCTTCCGCCTCATCGAGCAGGAGGGTGGAATTGATTCTTTCAGCAGTATTGGATGAATCCTTACTGTAACATATAAACGGCACAATTCATGTTTAATGTAACACAAAATATAGTCCCAGGCAACAATAGGTATATTATTTTTGATATTGATAGATAACTTATTACATATTAATATGATATTGTAAGGAAGGGGCAGGACCAGATAAGCTTTGCTTCTTTCTGTCCCTTCTCGAACAAAACCATTTTGTCTTGAGCTATGTTGACAATTGCTTCCATGTCTGGGAAGATATATTTTATTTTATTTGTATTTTATTTAGTTTTCTATTTTATTTTTATTAATTTTTTGAATTTTTTTGTTATTTCAAGTTTGTGTGTTTATGGTTGTTCGAGATAAATAAAGATCAAATCAAATCAAACGTCATCAGACCCCTGGTGTCAAATAGTACAGTGCAGTTTTCACTTTATCAATCACTTTATTATTTTTAATCAAATAGATACAAATAACAAGGGTCCGACTAATAAAACCAACGTTTAATCATTATGCTCAAGATGAGATAAATTATGAGAGTTTTGCTCTGCAGTGTTCCCCCACCCAACACATTTTCAGTTTTCAGATGAAATGATTAGGGAGAGAGATGTTAGGGATTGTAATGCGACCCCAATTGCACGACACAGACAGGTATTCCAAGTTAGCCAAAAACAAGGGCATGATTTATTAATACACAAAAATAGCAGCACTGTGCCTTTAAAGGGCGACCAAAAAGGTACACAGGCATCTTCTAGAACACGGGCATCTTCCCGACCAGAACGCTGCCGACGGGGCAACACAGCAAACAGGGGGTCCAGGGGGAATGGAGTGAGAACACGGGCATCCTCCCGTGGAAAAATAGAGAGCGATGAAGCGGTCTCACCCCAGGAACGAGGTCCATGAAGAGGGAGTAGGGCAGTAGCCGGCACGACGTCTCACCCCAGAGACGCGCCGGTAGATGGTAGCAGGGGCGTATTTCCCACGGGGGACATTGGAATGGGTCCCCCCCATTTTTTCAGAATGCAGTTATGTCCCCCCCCCCTTCTGACTACCTGTCCTACTATTATGCAAAGAGGAGTAGATGGGGGTCGCATTCTTGCCCTTATCTAGAGCTAAACCAGCAGCAGTGACGACACCAGCAGTGTGTGTGTGTGTGTGTGTGGTGCGTTCCTGAAATCAACTGGGAGACGGGAGTGCACTCGCTATTTGCATATCAATAGCGCCGGTCGTCAGGTGTGTTAAATACGACCGGCGCTATTGATATGCAAATAGCGAGTACTTATCTGGGCTTGCACTTAGTAGTTAGGAGCACTTAGGAGTTCAAAAGTGCGTTCATTCTCAGCACTCTGTTATAACGGCGTTCAAAGATGTGCCAGATTTCATATGTATTTCAGCCGAAAACCCAGTTAAAATACACCGTAAACAGGCTTTAAAATTATGTGGAAAACCAACCGATATGGCAACCCCTGCTACGTCATCAGACTCATCACAACAACAGCTGAATCTGCGTCTGCGAGCAGAAGCTGAGCGCTGCGCAGCAGCAGGTCGAGAGCAGCACTCGCTCAGAGTCAGACTCTACCTCTTGACGTCGGTGCTTGGGGATTTAAAATAGTTTAACGTTAAAGTCAGTACTGACTCAGACGGAAACAATCTAACGTTTGTCTGTAAACTTTGTCCACCCGGTTTGAAGAAGCAAGTCCCCACATTGACACGACCGCGACGACGTCGACAGCAACATTGAGAATATGCAAACGTCCTGTTTTAGTTTTCATAATAAAGACAATTCAAGCAAAGTTGTTCCTCATGTTTTTGAAAATATACTGTAGAGATGAAAGCTGCAGTGTGGACTGAATGCGCGGTGGCAAAGCGTTATGGAAATGCCAGTATTCTGATTGCTGTCTGTGTGGTTCAATATTTAAAAAAAATAATAGTTTGCAGCAACGTATTGAAAAAAGAACTAACAAAATGGGCCGTTCAATATCTCCTTTAAATATGTTCGAAATGTCAAACAGACCTGGGTACCTACAGGCTACAGTCTATCACTACTTTTGGGAATCTAAGTGTTTATCCAGGTTCTGGGGCCAAGTGATTGATTGATTGAACACTTTATTAACATATTGCAGAATGGGTACAGTATAGTACAGCTCAGTCATGAATTGAAAATGGGGGACCCTGATGTAAACAAGACGAAAGTCTTTCTCTGGTCTGCATCCCCTTAACAATTGTATGTATTGAGCTGTACTGTATCAGGGTCCCCCATTTTCAATTAATCAGGACATACATGACATACAGATAGACAGTACTGCTACATCTATACATTTATGACATACCAGATTTGCAAATACAGTACTGTTTGTGATACAAAAAAGATACAAAAAATGCGGTATTGCACCCCTGGTATTTAAAAAAAAATCTAGGTAGAGAGGGGGGGGCTGCCATTAAATTTTGAACCTGAGAGTGCTGGTCTGGCTTCATATGACACACATGACATACAGATAGACAGTACTGCTACATCTATACATTTATGCCATACCATAGCTTTTGTTGTTGTTGTTGTTGTCATATTCAATGGAAGTATTGTAACGTCCTTGTATTGTAAATACATTTCACAATGGGAGCCATCAGAGATGAAAGGCGTTCCTACTGGTTTAGAGGAGGATAATTGTTTTTTGGTTGTTTGAACCCTGGAGATCTCTGAATGCAATGTAATTCTGTATGTATGAGCTCAGTGTGTCGTTTACATGGAGAAATGGCGCCACCGCCTGGGAAAATGCGGTATTGCACCCCTGGTATTAAAAAAATAATCTAGGTAGAGAGGGGGGGGGGGCCCCCCCCTAACACCCCCCCCCCCAGCGACGTCAATCGCCACGCCCACAAATCTGTCCCCGGCACACCTGGAGAGAGAGTTACGCCACTGGATGGTAGAATGTAGAATGGCACGACATCTGAAGTGGGAACATAGGGATCCCCGTGTGGAAGTCTAGAGCAGGGGTTCCCAAACTTTTCAGGCCAGGACCCAGAAAATAAGGCGTCAGAGAGCCGCGGCCCAATGCACATCGTCAGGCTTTTCTTTCTTTTTTTTTGCCAGGCGACTGATTTTTTAAGCCAAATATCACTTCAATCCTATTAAGTTAGTTCAAGTTAGTTATTCATTTATATGTGCTATTTATGAGAGGGCTAACTTGTTGCAAAATAATAATGATAATAATAATAGCCTCATTAAAATACTATTGTTGCTTCGGTTGTTTTCAGCGTTTTATGTGCATAATCTGTTATTTAGTTTGAAATGTTTGTTGAAATAAGTAGATTTTTCGTTTTTGTTTATTTATTAAGTTAATATAAAACCATATAGTCACATTTTAGAATACAATAGAATAGAATTTTTGAATACAACTAGAAACACTGTCCTGGCCTGCTTCTAAGTTCAGTGGCCTGACAAAAAAAAATAATGATTTTTATTTTTTATTTTTTAATCATCTCGCGGCCTACCCGTGGCTGCTCGCGGCCCACCTTTGGGTCGCGACCCCGACTTTGGGAACCACTGGTCTAGAGAGCGAAGACGATGACCCACGACCTGGCAAGGAATGGAAGGCAACCAGCAGTACTAATACTCTCCCGAGGAACTGATTGCCAACCAGTCAAGTTTCAAGTTTCTTTATTAGTTGTCATACAGTGTCATACAGTTGTCAAAAGTACAGAATCCTTTTATATAAAATGCTTCTTTCTGTTTTGCTCCAGAGATTGTACTAGATACAAATAGATAAGTATAAAAAAAGTATAGTAAGTATAAAATAGAAGTCAAGTACGTAGACAAAAGTGTTCAATATATACATATATACAATGCAGAGTAGAAAAGTAACTGAGTTACAATACAATATACAATATACTATACAGTACAATGCAGAAATGGGATGAGGTACAATTTACGTACAATTTACAGTAAGGTGTAATGAGGTATGAGTTGTAGTGCAAATTCTTTACCAATAAATATAAAGTGTGTTAAGTGTCTAAAGTGGGTAAAGTGGGTGCTGCAGTGAGTTGTTTGTTTAAAAATCTCACAGGTGCGCGAGGAAGAAAGTTCGGCACGCCCCCTCGTTGGGCAGCATGCAGTCCTACCCAGCATGTTCTTTAGGTTTTGTAAGCCTAGTGTAATATTTGATAATGTATTTATGTTGCATTTCTTATTTCTTTGTTATTTAATTTGCTACATGTTAAGGATTGTATGCGACCCCAATTGCACGACACAGACAGGTAATCAGAGTTAGCCAAAACAAGGGCATGGTTTATTTCTACACAAAAAAGCGGCACTGTCCCTTTAAGGGAGAACAAAAATACACAGGTGAAAACTTCTAGAGTCCATGAATGAAAATGGAAGGTTCTGAGTCTGGTCCTGCTCAGACTCACCAGAACACTTGCCGACGGGCATCACAGCAAACAGGGGTCCATGAAAACAGGAGTGAGAACATAGGCATCCTCCCGTGGAAGCATAGAGAGCGATGACGATGTCTCACACCAGGAACGAGGCCCATGGAGAGAGAAAGAGTAGGGCAGTGGATGGCTCGACGTCTCACCCAGAGACACGGCGGTAGAATCTAGAATGGCACGACGTCTCCCAGTGAGAACATAGAAATCCTCCCGTGGAAGTTTAGAGAGCGACGACGATGTCTCACCAGGAGCGCGGCGGTAGATTGTGGCAACAAGATGACCTGGCCAGGAGTGGAAGGCAACCAGCAGTACAAATACTCTCCCGAGGAGCTGATTACCAACCACTCACAGGTGCGCGAGGAAGAATGTTCGGCACGCCCCCTCGTTGGGCAGCATGCAGTCCTACCCAGCCCTCACACTACACTTATAGTACCTTTATTTTGACGCCTCAGTTATATATAGTGACCCGTTGGGCTGCTCTCGTGTGTGTTTTTTTTGACTAATTGCGACACCTGCGAGCAAGCAGCAGGGATGGTCAGCATTACGCTCTGGTACAAGTTTTTTTATCCACTTTTTCTCCTCTTTTTCTATTTTACTCCCATCCCAATTTCGCTGTGCCAATTCTCCCCTCCCCTGTCTTGAACGTTGCTCGCATATGCCCCCCACTGGCTGGTTGTAGGGAGGATAGAAGCCTTGCATCACATGTCCCCTCCGATACACGAGGAGGCAGCCTGTCGCATCTTTTCACCTGCCAGCGCGGACTCTCAGTGACGAGGTGTAACGTGTGGGAGGCTCACACTACCCCCGCTACTTCCTGTCTCTGCTGTGCAGGCGTCCCCCAACCGACCTGTAGGAGTCGCTGTCCACAACGTCCAGATTACCACCCATCGACTTCCACCCGCTCATCGACTCTGCCAATTGAGTTAGGATGACGGCCGGCCCAAGCCGGAGGCAACGCCGACAGCCGGAGAAGAACCCAGTGTCTCTTGCGTTGGTGACGAGTGGAATGTCCGCTGCGCCACCCAGCCGCCTTGGTACAAGTTGATCATTTAACTAATATGAACAAGAACAGAAGACTTCCCCCTTTGTGTAGCACACAGCCAACGAGGTATTAGGTGTTTGTTTGTATTTTTCTTTGGTAAAGTGTTGTTTCTCATGCTGCGCATGTTATTATTTTGTGTCAAACTAACGTGGCTTATGTTTCTCTTTTTAAGTTTTCACAATGGATTGGAGTAACAAGGCTTCAATAAACTTGTGTCTGCCTGGGCTCCGAGGGCATTACAGAAGTCGTTCATCTTTATGCTACATAGCAGAATAAGGACAATTTGAGGTTGGTTTGGTACCTTGTTTATTTACACTTATTAAGCTACACACACACACACACACACACACACACGCGCACACACACACACACACACACACAGAGAGACACACACACGTCACACACACACACACAGAGACACACACGTCACACACGTCACACACACACACACAGAGACCCACACACGTCACACACACACACACAGAGACACACACGTCACACACGTCACACACACACACACAGAGACCCACACACGTCACACACACACACACAGAGACCCACACACGTCACACACACACACACAGAGACACACACATGTCACACACGTCACACACACACACACAGAGACCCACACACGTCACACACACACACACAGAGACCCACACACGTCACACACACACACCAGTAAAGCTCCTAACCATTGTATTAAACATGCCGATTAAACCGTTGCCCGTGTGCATGACGTCAGGCCCCTAAAGTGATGCTTGTCCTCGTTAATGGCGTGTGAAGCGCGAGCGAGCGAGCGAGCAGGGGAGGCAGGGATGTGTGTCACTGTGGGCTCCTCTTGTCGGTGTGCTGGAGGTTCGAGGGCGTCCACAGCAGAGAGAGGGGGGACAGACATGGCACACAGACCAGCGGGCGGTTCGAGGGCGTCCACAGCAGAGAGAGGGGGGACAGACATGGCACACAGACCAGCTGGCGGTTCGAGGGCGTCCACAGCAGAGAGAGGGGGGACAGACATGGCACACAGACCAGCGGGCGGTTCGAGGGCGTCCACAGCAGAGAGAGGGGGGACAGACATGGCACACAGACCAGCTGGCGGTTCGAGGGCGTCCACAGCAGAGAGAGGGGGGACAGACATGGCACACAGACCAGCGGGCGGTTCGAGGGCGTCCACAGCAGAGAGAGGGGGGACAGACATGGCACACAGACCAGCGGGCGGTTCGAGGGCGTCCACAGCAGAGAGAGGGGGGACAGACATGGCACACAGACCAGCGGGCGGTTCGAGGGCGTCCACAGCAGAGAGAGGGGGGACAGACATGGCACACAGACCAGCGGGCGGTTCGAGGGCGTCCACAGCAGAGAGAGGGGGGACAGACATGGCAGAAACCAGAAGAGGTACATTATGTTGGCTTTTTACTAGGCTGCTTTTGTTATGCAGCAGCGTGCTAGCAGAGGTCCACTGCCTCCACATTCAAGGTCAGTGTGGTTTGAGAGAGAGAGAGAGAGAGAGCGAGAGAGAGAGAGAGAGAGAGAGAGAGACAGACAGACAGACAGACAGACAGACAGACAGACAGACAGACAGACAGACAGACAGACAGACAGACAGACAGACAGACAGACAGACAGACAGACAGACAGACTTTAGTTCCACATTGCTGATACTAATACTGGGGAGAACAACACAGCTGTTTTGCACGTTTTCGTATTAAAAATATTGTATAAAAATCTAAATTATTCATCAACTCCTCACGCATTATCTTCTGTCAGTCAAGCCCATGCCCCCCCCCCCCATCTCTCGCTCTGGCTAGAAGGGATTATAATTGATCTCTAATCTATCTGCCTCTTTCACCCTCTCTGTCTCCGGGGACAGCTGTTTACAGCCATTACTGCTGCGCTGCTGCTGTACACATAGTGTACAGGTGTCTGTTTGAATGCATAATTCATCAGCGCTATCCAAGGACTAGCATGGAGTGCATAGTCCATGTAGGCGGCACGGTGGTGTAGTGGTTAACACTGTCGCCTCACAGCAAGAAGGTCCAGGGTTCGAATCCCGCTTGGGGACCAGGTTTCCATGATGCCAGTTACCCAGGTGGGGTATCTCCCAGGCCTTTCTGTGTGGAGTTTGCATGTTCTCCCCGTGCTCGCAAGGGTTTCCCCCCCCGATAAGATAAACCCAATGGAAAAACATGCACAACAACAAGATCGCTAACGCTGTGGCGTCCTTGACGAAGACGGACAGGAGCACTTGGATTGGTCCCCTGGCGCGGCTCACGTGGCGCCTGTCTGCTCCCGGCTGCCCTTGGGGGGGAAGGACGACGGGATGGGTTAATCGCAGATACGCATTGTATGCATGGTTTGCATGTGTGCCAAATGGTGACCTCGGAGCAGGTCCTAAATTATTATTAATTATTATTTAACCCTTTCACTGCCCTAGTGTGGTAGTGAAAGGGTTAACCTTCTGTAGTGTGGTAGTGAAAGGTTAACCGTCTGTAGTGAGGTAGTGAAAGGTTAACCTTCTGTAGTGTGGTAGTGAAAGGTTAACCTTCTGTAGTGTGGTAGTGAAAGGGTTAACCTTCTGTAGTGTGGTAGTGAAAGGTTAACCTTCTGTAGTGTGGTAGTGAAAGGTTAACCTTCTGTAGTGTGGTAGTGAAAGGTTAACCTTCTGTAGTGTGGTAGTGAAAGGGTTAACCTTCTGTAGTGTGGTAGTGAAGGGTTAACCCTCTGTATTGTCGGAGTGAATGGGTTAACCTTCTGTAGTGTGGTAGTGAAAGGGTTAACCTTCTGTAGTGTGGTAGTGAAAGGTTAACCTTCTGTAGTGTGGTAGTGAAAGGGTTAACCTTCTGTAGTGTGGTAGTGAAAGGTTAACCGTCTGTAGTGTGGTAGTGAAAGGGTTAACCTTCTGTAGTGTGGTAGTGAAAGGTTAACCTTCTGTAGTGTGGTAGTGAAAGGTTAACCGTCTGTAGTGTGGTAGTGAAAGGGTTAACCTTCTGTAGTGTGGTAGTGAAAGGTTAACCTTCTGTAGTGTGGTAGTGAAAGGTTAACCGTCTGTAGTGTGGTAGTGAAAGGGTTAACCTTCTGTAGTGTGGTAGTGAAAGGGTTAACCTTCTGTAGTGTGGTAGTGAAAGGGTTAACCTTCTGTGGTGTGGTAGTGAAAGGTTAACCTTCTGTAGTGTGGTAGTGAAAAGTTAACCTTCTGTAGTGTGGTAGTGAAAGGGTTAACCCTCTGTAGTGTGGTAGTGAAAGGTTAACCTTCTGTAGTGTGGTAGTGAAAGGGTTAACCTTCTGTAGTGTGGTAGAGAAAGGTTAACCCTCTGTAGTGTGGTAGTGAAAGGGTTAACCCTCTGTATTGTGGTAGTGAAAGGTTAACCTTCTGTAGTGTGGTAGTAAAAGGTTAACCTTCTGTAGTGTGGTAGTGAAAGGTTAACCTTCTGTAGTGTGGTAGTGAAAGGGTTAACCTTCTGTAGTGTGGTAGTGAAGGGTTAACCCTCTGTATTGTCGGAGTGAACGGGTTAACCTTCTGTAGTGTGGTAGTGAAAGGGTTAACCTTCTGTAGTGTGGTAGTGAAAGGTTAACCTTCTGTAGTGTGGTAGTGAAAGGGTTAACCTTCTGTAGTGTGGTAGTGAAAGGTTAACCGTCTGTAGTGTGGTAGTGAAAGGGTTAACCTTCTGTAGTGTGGTAGTGAAAGGTTAACCTTCTGTAGTGTGGTAGTGAAAGGTTAACCGTCTGTAGTGTGGTAGTGAAAGGGTTAACCTTCTGTAGTGTGGTAGTGAAAGGTTAACCTTCTGTAGTGTGGTAGTGAAAGGTTAACCGTCTGTAGTGTGGTAGTGAAAGGGTTAACCTTCTGTGGTGTGGTAGTGAAAGGGTTAACCTTCTGTAGTGTGGTAGTGAAAGGGTTAACCTTCTGTGGTGTGGTAGTGAAAGGGTTAACCTTCTGTAGTGTGGTAGTGAAAGGGTTAACCTTCTGTGGTGTGGTAGTGAAAGGTTAACCTTCTGTAGTGTGGTAGTGAAAAGTTAACCTTCTGTAGTGTGGTAGTGAAAGGGTTAACCCTCTGTAGTGTGGTAGTGAAAGGTTAATCTTCTGTAGTGTGGTAGTGAAAGGGTTAACCTTCTGTAGTGTGGTAGAGAAAGGTTAACCCTCTGTAGTGTGGTAGTGAAAGGGTTAACCCTCTGTATTGTCGGAGTGAACAGGTTAACCGTTTGTGTAGTGCGGCAGTGAAAGGGTTAAGAGTTGACATGATGCCCCAGCACAGTGTTTATGAACACACTCTCCACTCTCTTAGAGCTCGGCATCAGAGAGAGCGAGAGAGACCCCTTTAATCTGTGATGTCACTGGGATGTAAAAATCGGAGGCTGCTCCACAGACAGACTTTATGAGGACTTCCACCACGTTTATATTCTAGCGCCGCTAGACCGTCTTTGGGCGTGTAAGAGCATCAGTGTTGGGGGCCGGGGCGTAGTTAACTACACGTAGTTCAGCTACTAGTTTAACGACATCTTGCAGTAGTTGGGTGGTACAGTATATAGTACAGTATATAGTTTAACTACATTCAAATCTCAGTAGCTATTTCAGTAGTTAACTACTTTGGGTCATAATAATAATAATAATAATAATAATAATAATAATAATAATAATAATAATAATAATAATAATAATAATAATAATAATAATAATAATAATAATAATAATAATAATAATAATAATAATAATAGTAATAATAATAATAATAATAATAATAATACACTTTATTTGTAGAGCACCTTTCATACAGAAACTGCAGCTCAAAGTGCTTCACAACAGAAAAAAGACAGGCATATAAAATCACAGTTTTTCACATTAGCATCAGGCCACCTTGTTTACGGTTTGATTCAATTTTAAATAGACAATAATAAAAAGAGTAAGATCAAATAGACAGGGTAAAACAGTGCAATAGTGCAGTGCAATAATATAGTAGAATAGAATAGATAAAAAAAGAATTAAAAAATTGTTTTACAGTGCAATAAAATAGTTCTGGATTACCGTTCAAAGTCGTCTTTACCTTCTCTGTTTGGCATCCACAGTTTAAAACCTGACAGTCCTCCCTCCTGTTCGATACCCACTTTGACCCTTCATGTAAGTTTAGGTTAGGTAGTTTAGTTCATTTAGTATTGTGATCATATTCCATGATGTAGTTTGGATGTAGTTGAACTACTATAACCAGAACGACGGCAGAGCGCAGAGAAACATGATCAGGTGTGCAGTTTCCCTGCCCTAGTCCCTAAATGGAACACACCCACACTTGAATATAATGGCAGTTCAGTAGTTGCTGCATGTAGCTATATGAAATTCCAGACTCAGATTGTGAAATATATAACTACTATTTCAAAGTAGTTTTAGTGTGACAAACTCCTTTTTTATATTATTATTATTTATATATATTTTTTAAATAGTTTAGATTTAGTTTAACTACCTTTCATTGTGAAGTAGCTAGTAGTTTAGCCCCATATTTTACATCCCAGTTACATCACCAATTGTAGTATTCTGGAAGGCTCTCTCTCCGATTTCTAGCTTTAGGAGAGAGAGCTGCAAGTTACGAATTGACCTCCCCTGGGACACGTGAAAAACACATATGAATTCTTAAAATGGGTGACATTCCTCTTTAATGAAGTTAGATGGAGCCACATTAGTTGAACGGATAGAAAGAGCCTTTCCTATAGTGTATATTGGGTACATAATGAAATGGCTGGCACACATAATAGACCCCTTTCATCAACATCATAACGCTGCTTCCGAAATCCGAAACTGGCCCCTGTAAATGTCCAAACTCAACCCCCTCCAATGTACAGTTCCCCCCCACCCCGCCTACCCAACCCCCCCCCCCCCCCCCACCCAACCACCTCCAATGTACAGATTCCCGCCCCACCCCACCTACCCAACCTCCTCCAATGTACAGTTTCTTCCCCCTCAAATATATATACTCTCTTTTTTAGACTCTTTTTGTATCACAAACAGTACTGTATTTGTAGATCTGGTATGTCATAAATGTCTAGATGTAGCAGTACTGTCTATCTGTATGCCATTTATGTTATGATGAATTGAAAATGGGGGACCCTGATGTAAACAAGACGAAAGTCTTTCTCTGGTCTGCATCCCCTTAACAATTGTGTATTGAGCCGTACTGTATTGTACCCATTCTGCAATCTGTGAATAAAATGATCAATCAATCAATCAATCAATCTTCTGAAATCCAAAATACATCTTTTGCGTTGAAAAGCTCTCTCAGGTGAAATAGGCACGTCATTTTAGTGGCGTCTCCACAGCTCTCGTTCTCTGCTGCAGTGAGCATTAGGGCCGTGTCACAGGGTCGTTGGTGTTTTAATGCCCTTCCATACCTGGTTATTATTGGGACTATTATTGTACTCTGCTGTCTTTTCGTTGGAGAATGAATGAATGAAAACTTTATTTAACAGATTGCAGAATGGGTACAATACAGTACGGCTCAATACACACAATTGTTAAGGGGATGCAGACCAGAGAAAGACGGCTTCTCAGTTACAGTGGGTGACAATATTGTCACAAGGAAAGATGAAATTACCTACCTGGGTTCCATCCTAGAGGCTAATCTTTCCTGTGACAAAATGGCATCCAATGTAATAAAAAAAAGTCAACCAACGAACTAGATTCTTGTACCGGATCTCCTCTCTGGTAAACAAGAATACCCTGAAGTCTCTGGCAGGAGCACTCATTCAAGGGTACTACGACTATGCTTGCACCTCATGGTACCAAAGCAACTCAAAGGCTCTAAAAACAAGATTACAAACATCACAAAACAAACTGGTCAGACTACTGCTTGACCTTACTCCTAGAACCCACCTCACCCCTGCCCACTTTGACAACCTGGGATGGCTTAGAGTCAGGGGCGTCATTTTGGTATGGCAAGGTATGGCACTCGCCATACCTTGGCAAAAAAAAATTATTATTATTTTTCTTTTTTATAATTACATTTTTTTTATGTTGATTTAGAATGTAGAATTAGAATAGGTTCGATCCCAGCTCCCGTCGTTATTTGTTGCATGTCCTCCCCACCTCTCCTCCCGTCCCCCCTCTCCTCTGTCGGTCCTGCATTGCCAATAAAAAATCTGTAAAAATGCAAAAAAAGTATAAAAAAAAAAAAAAAAAAAAGAAAAGAGCACCCACTGGCCACCGTATGTATATTCTCTCCCCACCGTATGTATATTTCTCTCTCACCCACCCCCTTCTAATGTACAGTCTCCTCCCCATCATATGTATATAATCTCTGGCAGGATCTCTGGGTAACAGTACTGTATATTTGCATATCGTATATGACACAAATGTAATAGTACTATATACCTGTGTATGTCATGTATGTCCCTATGCCATAAATGTCATATATGTTGTGTATGTCATAAATGTCATCATGAATTGAAAATGGGGGACCCTGATGTAAACAAGACGAAAGTCTTTCTCTGGTCTGCATCCCCTTAACAATTGTGTGTATTGAGCTGTACTGTATTGTACCCATTCTGCAATCTGTTAATAAAGTTTTCATTCATTCGGTATATAGTACTGTTACATTTGTGACATATACGATATGCAAATATACAGTACTGTTACCCATAGATCCTAACAGAGAATATATGATGGGGAGGAGACTGTACATTAGGAGGGGGTG
Source organism: Notolepis coatsorum (assembly GCF_963971535.1). NCBI lineage: Eukaryota > Metazoa > Chordata > Actinopteri > Aulopiformes > Paralepididae > Notolepis > Notolepis coatsorum. Next base: position 2,467,128 of record NC_140181.1, on the reverse strand, counting down.
GGTGGGTGGGGGAAGATATATACATACGGTGGGGAGGAGAATATATATACATACGGTGGGGAGGAGAATATATATATACATACGGTGGGGAGAGAATATATATATACATACGGTGGGGAGAGAATATATATATACATACGGTGGGGAGAGAATATATATATACATACGGTGGGGAGAGAATATATATATACATACGGTGGGGAGAGAATATATATATACATACGGTGGGGAGAGAATATATATATACATACGGTGGGGAGAGAATATATATATACATACGGTGGGGAGAGAATATATATATACATACGGTGGGGAGAGAATATATATACATACGGTGGGGAGAGAATATATATATACATACGGTGGGGAGAGAATATATATATACATACGGTGGGGAGAGAATATATATATACATACGGTGGGGAGAGAATATATATATACATACGGTGGGGAGAGAATATATATACATACGGTGGGGAGAGAATATATATATACATACGGTGGGGAGAGAATATATATATACATACGGTGGGGAGAGAATATATATATACATACGGTGGGGAGAGAATATATATATACATACGGTGGGGAGAGAATATATATATATATACATACGGTGGGGAGAGAATATATATATACATACGGTGGGGAGAGAATAGATATATACATACGGTGGGGAGAGAATATATATATACATACGGTGGGGAGAGAATAGATATATACATACAGTGGGGAGAGAATATATATATACATACGGTGGGGAGAGAATATATATATACATACGGTGGGGAGGAGACTGTCTATCTAGAGACCTCCAGCGACCTTCGGGATGAAAGCACTTGTCCATCAGATTGTCACAACATCCGGACCGTTCCCTGGAGACGTCCTGAGCCGGAACACCCTCATTGTTTACAAACACTAGAAGGGTGAGGGTCTATATGACAATGTTGTCGTGAACAATCAGCATTGCTTCATGTGCAGCTTGAGACTGTTACTTTTCAGAGGGTGCCATTTGCCATGGCAACGCGCTAACTTCCTGAGTGCCTTACATAGAAATAGAATCAACTCTATTATTGTTCCATCCTTCCTGATCCCAAGGCACCAGACCGACACAGATTTCCATGACAACTATCAAAGATTCTCCCGCAGACATTTAATGACATACCAGTTTAATTATCATTCAAGAATGTAGATTTAGATGGAGAATGGCCTTTCTATCTAATTACATGTCTATGAATGTTCTATTCTGTCCACTTCGCCAACCGCAAGTACATACCAGTAAGAACCGCTGTTCATAGCAGCCCATTTATAAAAAAAGAAAACAAAAAAACGGCTGAGACAGTCAAGTCCATTTGTTTCAGTACACAGCTTTAATGTTAGAAAACAGAATGCAGTCAGGAGTTTTTTTTATCAGAAGTTTTGAGGGATCTTTGGCGCCCTCTGGTGTCATCAAAGTGCAGTGGATTTTGGAGTCACAACATGTTTCCTAGTGAAAGGTTAACCTTCTGTAGTGTGGTAGTGAAAGGGTTAACCTTCTGTAGTGTGGCAGTGAAAGCGTTTAACCCTTTCACTGCCACACTACAAAGGGATAAACAGTGTACTGAATGCTCGAGACAATTGCGAGACATGAGATGTTGTCCCGTGTTAAGCAATTACACATGAGAAATTCAACATTTATATTAACAATTTTCACTCATGCCTGTGACTTGACATTCACTGTAATTTCAAACTACCTCATAAAATGTATATTAGAAATTCTCTCTCAACAGTGGTCGAATTCTTTGGACAAGCGGCATGAGACGACAGTCACAGACTCCCACCACCGTAACCGTGTAACAACTGACTCAAACGTTCCAACACAAAACTATCTTTTGCATTCGTGGAAATTAGTGAAAAATATACATTTTGCATGATAGAAAAATGTTGTGTATAGAAAAAAAAGGGGCTCTTTATTAGGACAAAATAGACGGATATGGTTTAAAAACATGAAGCATATATATACGTATAACATTCAATGTGTAAAAAAAATTACCACCCTTTTTGATACTCGCGACTAACAAATTTATGTCAGGGATCCTCCTCTCGATATTTACGAGGTTTCTTTCGTCACGAAGAACTTTAAAAAATCTTTCACACAAGCTTTTTCACCGTAGAAGCTGAGCTCAAGACGATGGGCGTAGCGCCACGGCGCGTTTTAAAAAGACGCTAACTCCGTAGCTGCGTGGGGAGAAGAACGGGGTTTCATCTTACAAGCCGACGACGGTCTTTGGTTGACGAGGGTAAACATTTGCAACGGGGGCATAAAATGATGCTTCATAACAAGTCTCACGGCAAAATGCCTTCAAATTAAAACGACAAAGGGCTAGAGCCACAAAGAATGGATCGCACGGTGATTGATTGAATGAAAATGTTATTTAACAGATTGCAGAATGGGTACAATACAGTACGGCTCAATACACACAATTGTTAAGGGGATGCAGACCAGAGAAAGACTTTTGTCTCGTTTACATCAGGGTCCCCCATTTTCAATTCATCATGCATTGTAAGTAAGGGTGCAATTAGCACCGTGCAATCCATTCTTTGTGGCTCCCGCCCTGTGTGTCCAGATACATACAGTACATCACTACATCAACACTCTCACCTGGATACAAGCCGTACAGCCAGGTATCAGATAACAACAGATTGGGGTGAAGGCGCGTCGCCCATCTGAAACGGTAGTCGACAATAACCATAAGCAAGGCATGTTTTTCGGCGCGCAGCTAAGTCCAACAGACAGAAGAGGGGCAGACAGAAGAGGGCACATTGCAGCGCGGATTACAGAGCAGAATCATCCACGGACGACGACGTCCCTTATATATATAATATGGGTTTTAACTGAGGCCTAACGCAGAGAGGCGGGCGGCGGAGACAAACGAGGCGGTTTCAGACGGTTCAACTCTCGGTAAAAAAAAAAGGAGAGACTAACCGAACTGAAGGGTGGAGAATGATAGATATATACAGTATAGCTGCTACTGTAGTCTGTTCTCGCTCTCCGTCTCCGGTCACAAACACAGAAGGCACACGGGGGGGGGGGGGGGGGGGCTCCTCCCCCTGCCACCGTCTGAACCCCTCAGCGAAGAACGTCGATAGTCGACACGTCCATTCGTTTGGACATTTATAGGTCGAATGCAGCAGCAGCAGCCTCCTCGTGTTTGAAACGCTGGGTCCCCCTCTCTCTCTCTCTCTCTCTCTCTCTCTCCCGTCCGTCTATCATCCGTCCGTCCGCCCGTCCGTCCCGCTCTACCACTGCTCCCAGCTGAAGTCGTCCCCGCCTCCGAACACGAGGAAGAAGCCGAGGATGGTGGAGAAGATGACCGAGTTGCCGGCCATCACCAGCCCACAGGCGCCCCATTGGATCTGCAGCAGAGAGGGGGGGGGGGGGGGGGAGAAGAGTATTCAGATGGCAGACAACTGTGGCCCAATGAGCTGTGGCCGTTGGGTTTGGAACGACTGACACGCCATGAGAGGTTGAGAACAGCGTGAACAACTTTCAAAACATGGTTAAGAACTAACTACACGTGTGAACACAGCGCGTCTATATTAATCCCAGCCGAAGAGTGCAAGAGCGCTTCTGCATTTTGCCCTGATTGGCCCCGGTAACGCCCTCCAAACGCGCATTTTCTTTTTCCCCGCTCAGACGCCGAAAAATGGAATACATGTATATTATCGCGATGCGGACCAGATTCACTCGCAACACCATAACGTTATTTCCCTGTACATTGCAACGTTAACACAACGCAGCTGTCAACTGTACTTTACATATGATCCAAACGAGGACCACATAACGCCATAACGTTATTTCGCTGTACATTGTAACGTTAACACAACGCAGCTGTCAACTGTACTTTCATAACGCCATAACGTTATTTCGCTGCACATTAACACAACGCAGCTGTCAACTGTACTTTGTAACGTTGTGTTATTTCGGGCATTCATAACGTTATTTCGCGCGACTGTACATTGTAGCCCAGCTGTCAACTGTACATTGTAACGTGCAACTGTAGATCAAGACCCACAAACACCACTATCTGTTGTTGTCTGTGCCCGTGTGCTTGTGTGCCTGCTGCGTCCATCGCGTATATATATATACCGTATTAGCGCTTTATGGCGTGTTCTGTGATTAATGTGATTGACCAGCGTTAATGTGATTGACCAGCGTTGCGACCAGCGTTGCTAATATGAACCAAAGGCTTTAATATGGCGCCTTCAGTGGAAATATTCCCCACCATAAGACAAACGGTGAAGCACAATTACACAAAAATCCAAAACAAAATCAAAGACGACCTTGACAGGTGGGCAAAACTTAAAAACTCAGTACAGGCACGGATATCAATAGTTAAGATGGATGTACTACCTAGAATCAACTTCTTCAGTTCAATGCTACCGTTACCCCCTCCAGAGGGTTACTGGAAAAGATTACACTCCTCCACATACAAATTTATTTGGAATAACAAACCACCACGTATAAAAAGATCCACCGCACAGAGAAATAAAGCAGATGGTGGCATGGCATTTCCAGATTTTTTCCACTATTTTAAGGCGTACACATTAAGACCATTGACAACATGGTTTGATCCCCAAGCATTAGTATCCTGGAGAAAATTGGAAGAAAACATAGTAGCCCCACATAGACTGAAGGACATAGCATACACTAAACTTCCAATCAAGCACTGTGAGCGGAAATTTGGCCCCATAATTACCCATGCGATCCGGATATGGCGTGAAACAAAAACAAAAAATATCCTAACCCACAAAAATGGCACAATCACACTCCCTTATTCAATAACAATGCACTCTTAATTGAAAAACGTCCTATAAGATTCCCTATATGGGAAGAGCAAGGCATACACTCATTAGGGGATGTTTTAACAACCAGGGTTTTTGTAGTTATGGAGAAATATGCACAAAATGTAATCTCACCAAGTCCACATGGCTTTTTTACATACAGTTACGGCTATGTTTGAAGTCTCACGGTGTTCCATTAGACATACCAATTGAACACCACAGATACCACAAATTCTTCTATGAAAGAGAGACATCGAGAGGTTTTGTTTCAGGTTTTTATCATCAATTACTAACGTCCTCATATGAAACCCTCCAACTAGACTGGAGGAGGGATATACCAGACCTGGAAAGTGACTTTGATTGGCAAGGAGCCTGGGCAAATGTCCGACTTACATCAAGGAACCCGGACCATCAACAAATCAATCTTAACTATATTCACAGGACATACTTGACTCCTATAAGACTGAACAGAATGGGTCTTAAACAAGACTCCAAATGCTCCCAATGTACAAATGGAGACGAAGGGACATTTATGCACATGTATTGGGACTGCCCACCAGTTAAGGCATTCTGGAAAGATGTGACCCAACAATTATCAAAACTTGTATCTTGGAATATACCAGTACACCCCTCTGTATTACTATTGAATGATGTTTTTGAGTTTGCAGTAAATCCACAGCTAAAGAGATTGGTTTTATCGTGTATCACAGTAGCTAAAAAGCTGATCGCATCACGCTGGTTTCAACCGGAAAGAATGTGCCGGAAAGTTTGGTTTCTTACATATCTCGATGTGATTTATCAAGAAATATCTACAGCAAGAATTCTGGGTCTCAATGAATCCAAAATGTCAATGTGGGTAGAAGTGGTGGAGAGAATAAAAGCTAGCTTATAATGGTAGTGTCTGGTTAGGAGCGAGGGATAATGGAGGTACTATCCAAAGAGGGGTCCGGGAGGGGGGGTTTGAGCTGGAGCATATGTGTGTAGGGTTTTAGATAACAGGTATTAGGGGTATATCCTGTATAAGACATTGGTATAATTGGTAATTTCGTTGGATATACACTGTATACTGTAAAGTATTATTATATATATTTTTTGCTTTCTGTTTCTGTGCTTGCATGTCATTTTAGCCATCTTAATTGTTAGTTTCATTATGCATTGTGTGTTGAGTACTGACTTTTAATAATTTTGTTTTGCAATAAGAAAAAAAAAAAAAAAAAAAAAAAATGGCGCCTTCTGGCATCTGTGATTACCGGTAACCGTGTTGAATGGGGGTCTGAACCAAGCGAGGACCTCATGCGCGGCGAGCACCTGAGCGAAGGAAAAGGAAATGAGCATTGCTTACCGGCGAATGGGGAAGAATGCGGAAGCGCTCTTCGGCTGTGATTAATATAGACGCGAACACAACAGCCCCGCAGAACTCTAACCCCATATGCTTGCCTGTGCCTAATATGTAGTATTATTGTTTTGTCTGTACATGTCTGATGTAAATATTTTGCATGATGTGTTTTTAACCTGTTCTTAATTACCTGTAATGCCATATATCTTTTATGCTTTCTTTTTTTTAGCTGCTTTTTAACACCAGGCCCGGGGACAACAGTTGAACATTAGCTTTGGGCTAACACTGTCTCACACATGTACTTTATGTTCATTAATGTGCTGCTGTCCCTGTTCACACTGTCTCACACATTTACTTTATGTTCATTAATGTGTGCTGCTGTCCCTGTTCACACTGTCTCACACATTTACTTTATGTTCATTAATGTGTGCTGCTGTCCCTGTTCACACTGTCTCACACATTGACTTTATGTTCATTAATGTGTGCTGCTGTCCCTGTTCACACTGTCTCACACATTTACTTTATGTTCATCAATGTGTGCTGCTGTCCCTGTTCACACTGTCTCACACATTTACTTTATGTTCATGAATGTGCTGCTGTCCCTGTTCACACTGTCTCACACATGTACTTTATGTTCATTAATGTGTGCTGTCCCTGTTCACACTGTCTCACACATTTACTTTATGTTCATTAATGTGTGCGCTGTCCCCGTTCACACTGTCTCACACATGTACTTTATGTTCATTAATGTGTGCTGTCCCTGTTCACACTGTCTCACACATTTACTTTATGTTCATGAATGTGCTGCTGTCCCTGTTCACACTGTCTCACACATTGACTTTATGTTCATGAATGTGCTGCTGTCCCTGTTCACACTGTCTCACACGTTTACTTTATGTTCATTAATGTGTGCTGCTGTCCCTGTTCACACTGTCTCACACATTTACTTTATGTTCATTAATGTGTGCTGTCCCTGTTCACACTGTCTCACACATTTACTTTATGTTCATGAATGTGCTGCTGTCCCTGTTCACACTGTCTCACACATGTACTTTATGTTCATGAATGTGCTGCTGTCCCTGTTCACACTGTCTCACACATGTACTTTATGTTCATGAATGTGCTGCTGTCCCTGTTCACACTGTCTCACACATGTACTTTATGTTCATGAATGTGCTGCTGTCCCTGTTCACACTGTCTCACACATGTACTTTATGTTCATTAATGTGTGCTGCTGTCCCTGTTCACACTGTCTCACACATTTACTTTATGTTCATGAATGTGCTGCTGTCCCTGTTCACACTGTCTCACACATTTACTTTATGTTCATTAATGTGTGTGCTGTCCCTGTTCACACTGTCTCACACATTTACTTTATGTTCATTAATGTGTGCTGCTGTCCCTGTTCACACTGTCTCACACATGTACTTTATGTTCATTAATGTGTGCTGTCCCTGTTGACACTGTCTCACACATTTACTTTATGTTCATGAATGTGTGTGCTGTCCCTGTTCACACTGTCTCACACATTTACTTTATGTTCATTAATGTGTGCTGCTGTCCCTGTTCACACTGTCTCACACATGTACTTTATGTTCATTAATGTGTGCTGTCCCTGTTCACACTGTCTCACACATTTACTTTATGTTCATTAATGTGTGCTGCTGTCCCTGTTCACACTGTCTCACACATGTACTTTATGTTCATTAATGTGTGCTGCTGTCCCTGTTCACACTGTCTCACACATTTACTTTATGTTCATCAATGTGTGCTGCTGTCCCTGTTCACACTGTCTCACACATTTACTTTATGTTCATTAATGTGTGCTGCTGTCCCTGTTCACACTGTCTCACACATGTACTTTATGTTCATTAATGTGTGCTGTCCCTGTTCACACTGTCTCACACATTTACTTTATGTTCATTAATGTGTGCTGCTGTCCCTGTTCACACTGTCTCACACATGTACTTTATGTTCATTAATGTGTGCTGCTGTCCCTGTTCACACTGTCTCACACATTTACTTTATGTTCATCAATGTGTGCTGCTGCCCCTGTTCACACTGTCTCACACATTTACTTTATGTTCATTAATGTGTGCTTCCTGTTCAAAGCAAGTTGAAACTGAAACTGAACACCCCGCAGGTTCAAGTCTGCCACTGAAACTGAACACCCCGCAGGTTCAAGTCTGCCACTGAAACTGAACACCCCGCAGGTTCAAGTTGAAACTGAAACTGAACACCCCGCAGGTTCAAGTCTAAACTGAAACTGAACACCCCGCAGGTTCAAGTTGAAACTGAAACTGAACACCCCGCAGGTTCAAGTGTAAACTGAAACTGAACACCCCGCAGGTTCAAGTGTAAACTGAAACTGAACACCCCGCAGGTTCAAGTTGAAACTGAAACTGAACACCCCGCAGGTTCAAGTTGAAACTGAAACTGAACACCCCGCAGGTTCAAGTTGAAACTGAAACTGAACCCCCCGCAGGTTCAAGTGTAAACTGAAACTGAACACCCCGCAGGTTCAAGTTGAAACTGAAACTGAACACCCCGCAGGTTCAAGTGTAAACTGAAACTGAACACCCCGCAGGTTCAAGTCTACACTGAAACTGAACACCCCGCAGGTTCAAGTCTACACTGAAACTGAACACCCCGCAGGTTCAAGTTGAAACTGAAACTGAACACCCCGCAGGTTCAAGTTGAAACTGAAACTGAACACCCCGCAGGTTCAAGTCTAAACTGAAACTGAACACCCCGCAGGTTCAAGTGGAAACTGAAACTGAACACCCCGCAGGTTCAAGTGTAAACTGAAACTGAACACCCCGCAGGTTCAAGTTGAAACTGAAACTGAACACCCCGCAGGTTCAAGTTGAAACTGAAACTGAACACCCCGCAGGTTCAAGTTGAAACTGAAACTGAACACCCCGCAGGTTCAAGTGTAAACTGAAACTGAACACCCCGCAGGTTCAAGTGGAAACTGAAACTGAACACCCCGCAGGTTCAAGTTGAAACTGAAACTGAACACCCCGCAGGTTCAAGTCTGCCACTGAATGGATTCTAGGCCACGCTGTGTTTTTCACACCGTACTCCCCCCCCCCCCCCCCGGCCTCCCTGCGTATCGTCCTTCTGCTAGAGCGCAGGTGGGCCTTTATTAATTATTAATGCCCTTGGGGGACATGTAGGTGTCATAGCAGCAGGGGGGGGGGAGGTACAGGCAGGGTAAACAATAGGGGTGGGAATCACCAGAGGCCTCACCATACGATACGATACCATCACGATACTTGAGTCACGATACGATAGTATTGCGATACTAAATATATTGCGATATGCTGAGTATTGCGATATTGATATTGCGATATATTGCGATTTATTACCTTTTTTCAACTACAAAGTAAAACTTTGTCAACATGTTTTATCTAATAATAAAATAAAGTTCAGTCTGTTCATCTCACTTCAATCATTTTTATTGCAGAACGTGGTATTTTCTCAAGCAGACAGATGTCAACACTGTAATAATCTGTGTTGCATGTACCTGACAAACTGAACTGTTTGTATTACAGTCATATTCCAACTTAACTGAATGCACACGTGTGTGTGTGGACTACTGTACTATTACAGGTATTGAGATGAACAATGCAACCTCCGTATACAAAAAAAAGTTTTTCTAACACTTTGACTGCCGGAAAACGCTTAAAAGCGTCATTGCCGGCCATGCTCAAGTTGCCGGAGGACGCTTTACAGCGTCCTTATATCAATATTTCAAAAATCTGCGATCGGATTCATATTTCCCCTCCGCTGGCCTGAGATCCACCAGGAGGACCCACTGAGCTCTCTGGCGGTTCAGGAGCGCCATCTGGTGGCCGATCGGCGCAATCGCCAAACAGGAAGTGCTATGGAGGTTGTGCTGGTCGGCCGTATTACTTCCGGGCACTCTGTTTGGCTCACGGGACTCGATCTCGACACAATACATAGCGATCGATTGCCAATAACTCGATAAACAACATGATTTGGACATATATACTATTATACAAGCTGGAAATGGACCCGATATTTCTACATACCATAATAGGTAAATGACTGTTCCACGCTCATCGCCCAACGGCGCGAGGAGGATACGGTAAGATTCAGCGTTATTTTTGATCGTATTCCATATAAACTGTTATGATGAACATATCACCCACACTAGATGAATGATATAACGCTGCCCACGGAATTATAAACGATCCCCCGCCCATCCGGTCATCATCAGATCATACGTAGATCATTCTAGAAGTACGTCCAATTGAAATTTTTTATATCGCCCCGATTGCCATCAAACTGTATTTCATCATCAATATAATGCATTTGGGGCTATATATCACGTTCTGGAGAAAGCTGCAGAAAGAGATGAAAACATACTTATACATTAGACCATACTTTACTATGAATATGTGAATGAAAAAGTTTAACGTTGCTACACAATGAACAATACATATAGGACTTTGAATGGGCCCTAATAATGGCAATGTAGCAATAGAATTTAAAAAGTTATAGCCCTGCAAAGAAGGGGAATTTCTCCATAGACAAATAGCGCTGGCAATCCACAGTCATTTTCCGGATTTCTGGCCGGCACCCATAGTGTTAATAAATAAATAATGTAAATATCGATACTTGGCGTCCCTGTATCGATACAGTATCGCCACGCAAAGTATCGCGATACTACTACGTATCGATATTTCCCCCCACCACTAGTGGATACCACCTTGTTTACATTCAGGCCGACTAGTTTCACTACTTAACAATCCTCTGTTGCATTGTAGCCACGGGTGTTAGCTAGCTACGAATGTACAAGAACTCCCCCACCCGCCCCCCTCCCTTGTCAAAACCAAAAGCATCCGCCTTTGTTTAATGTTTGAAAATATTATAAAAATATTGTATAAAAGTAATAACATACAGTACTCCGCGTTGTGCTCTATAGTCATTATTGGCACAGGTTTTCTGGTCTATGGAACTCGGATTACAGCAAACCAGTGTCAATAAACATGATAAAGCAGCCCCCCCCCATTATGTTATTGCTCAAATTTGAAATCATATACTGATAAGGTCACTCCCTTCTTTGGGGGCATATAGAGTATATTTGGCTTTCAGTCAGTCAACCTATCACTGACATGTTGAGGAGGAAAGGACCGTAGTTCATCCACCACTTCAAATACAATCGTGCCACCGTTTGTCAAGCTAAAAGCTAGATGTGTTGAGTCCACATAGATACAGTACAGTACAAGCATCTTTGAATTCTCCCATTCTTGCATACCTTCTGCTATGGCGCGCGACAAGGTTGAGCAGAGATTGGTCGGAGAAAAGTTATATTTTAGCACCCGCGCCAATTTGACTCAGACAAAAGGATATTTTGTCCTTCATTTGTTTTGAGAATATTGTAGGTCGCCTTACAAGTTTCAAGTTTCTTTATTGGTTGTCAGACAAAAATACAGAATACTTTTATATGAAATGCTTTCTTCTGTTTTGCTCCCGAGAGTGTGCTAGATAAAAAATAGATAACGTATAAAATAGAAAGTCAAAAGTACGTAAACAAGTGTAAACAAAAGTGTTCAATACACATATATACAATATACAATACAGAGTAGAAAAAATGAGTAACCGATATACAATATACAGCACAATGCAGAAATGGGATGAGGTACAACTTAGGGTAAGGTGCAATGAGGTATGAGTTGAGTAGTGCAAATCTCTTTACCAATCAATATAAAGTGTGTTAAAGTGTCTAAAGTGGGTAAAGTGGGTGCTACAGTGAGTTGTTTATTTGTGTGGATGTGTGTGCTGTGAGTGTATTTAAAGTTTATTTTTTTTGTCATTGAGCATCCATTACATTAATACATTAACCCATTTAAGGATCAAATGGACAAGCCGCTCTGGACACAGGACCACGATGCACTCACCGTCTCCTTGCGGGCTAAAATAATGGGAAGCCCAAACGCCGACACCACGATGCCGCTGGTGATGAAGTACGCCATCTCCCTGCACGCATTGCTGGCGGCATCACTGTCATCGCTAAGCCTCCTGGATATGAACGTGGGGATGGGGCTTAAAATGTAGAAGATCAGGACGAAGAGCGGCCAGTACACCCTAAAGAAACAAATAAATATATCAAGGATCAGTCACGTGTTGGCAGAATACCCTAAAGAAACAAATAAATATATCAAGGATCAGTCACGTGTTGGCAGAATACCCTAAAGAAACAAATAAATATATCAAGGATCAGTCACGTGTTGGCAGAATACCCTAAAGAAACAAATAAATATATCAAGGATCAGTCACGTGTTGGCAGAATACCCTAAAGAAACAAACAGATATATCAAGGATCAGTCACGTGTTGGCAGAATACCCTAAAGAAACAAATAAATATATCAAGGATCAGTCACGTGTTGGCAGAATACCCTAAAGAAACAAATAAATATATCAAGGATCAGTCACATGTGGCCAGTATAACATAAAGAAACAAACAGATATATCAAGGATCAGTCACGTGTTAGTTGGCACATGCAAATACTGGTATATACCAGTACCAGTATGACTAAAAGATTTGCACTACATCTCTACCTAGGGCTCTACGCTAACCTTTTTCCCAAGGAGCACATGTGCTCCTAAATGAAAAAAATTAGGAGCACACAAAGAAATTTAGGAGCACCCAAAATTATTTAGGGGCACAGTGAAAATATTTCAAGTAACAGTTTTTTTTTTTTTTTATGTATGTATATTTGTACTGTGCGTGCATGTGCAAACGGGAACGGGACACACATCTGTGCAAATGTAGGGGTGTAACAAATATGCATCGATCCTAAGGGGAAAATTCAACTGCATCGATTTGAAAATGTTACAATCGATTATCGCAATTTTAATGTGTACACAGTGTTATGTTATTGTCATGTCCGTTACAGCCAACACAACGACATACGCTACTGCATCAACTTTATGATTAACAAAGCAAGGCATTCGTTTCGTTGCATTAACGTTATATTACTATTGCTATCGATAAATCTAGGTGTTCTAAAATCTATTGCTATTAGTAAGACTAGAATAAGTTAGATTAATTTAATGTTACTGTCTCGGAAAACTCTCGCAAGCTGCTGGCCATCACTAGACAATACCAACCACCCTCTCCACCGCCCCCTGGTGGGGCAGAGCAGCAACCACCCTCTCCACCGCCCCCTGGTGGGCCAGAGCAGCAGCCACCCTCTCCACCGCCCCCTGGTGGGGCAGAGCAGCAGCCACCCTCTCCACCACACCCTGGTGGGCCAGAGCAGCAGCCACCCTCTCCACCGCCCCCTGGTGGGCCAGAGCAGCAGCCACCCTCTCCACCGCCCCCTGGTGGGGGAGAGCAGCAGTCGCAGCGGACGGCTCATCTCCCTGCACTCACGGACTGAGCGGCACAGGAGGTCCTTTGTCCCCACAGCCATCAGACTGTACAACAGCGTAATATAGTGCGGGGGACCTGACCTCTGAACCACACACCTGTTTACACCTGTTTTTTTTTTTTTATACCTGTTTTTACACACTTGTTTTATACACCTGCTTTTATCTCATCACGCTCTTATTGATATTGATAGATATGATTTAATTGAATTTTATCATGTGCTTATTTTTAATTCATGATGCAGACATAACGTGAAACAACTGAATGAGAACTGTCAATGTCTGTATACTGTGTGAGCTGCGAGATACCCTGAATTTCCCCAAGGGGATTAATAAAGTATCTATCTATCTATCTATCTATCTATCTATCTATCTATCTATCTATCTATCTATCTATCTATCTATCGCAATGGCGGACTTTCAGGAAGTAAAAAAGCGAATGAGCTTCCGATTGGTCATTTCCTTTATTTCCCTTGAAACCAGTCACGTCACTCTACTGTGATTGGACCGTTGGCTTGAGTGCAATGTGGGACTTGTAGTTTTTTTTAACGATTTATCATCAGCGGAGAAAAAAAAAGCACGACTGAGGCTGTAATCTTCACTCGCACACCGTGCGAGTAAATGATTTTTCCGGTTCGCACACACACATTTCTAGGGGAATATGCAAGCAATATGGTCGCACTGTAGAGCCCTGCTACCTCGTTTTTTATTTGCATTTTGTACTTTTTCTTTTGTATATTGTATATTTTGTATCTTAGTGTTTGGTCTTTTTGCTGCATGAAGCACAATCTCAGGAGGCTCATACAGTACCAAGCATTTCACTGTAATCTACATGTACCTGATATGTGACAAATAAAACAAAACTTAAAACTTGATACTGTAGTATAGGAATCTATCATGCGCTAGACTGTATTGAGATTGAGGAAGAGCATAACTCCACATATTTGAGATTAATTATTCTTTAAATAAATTATTTGGCCTTTGTCAACTTGTATTATAGATGGAATCGATTTCAAGGTCCTAGAATCTATTTCAAGGTCCTCCTCCTTATATACAAAGCACTAAATGGAACAGGACCGAGCTACATTGCAAATTATCTAGTCAACTATGTGCCTCCTAGAATATTACGATCATGTACAGTTTCTTTGTCAAATGTATATACTCTCTTTTCCTGACTCCTTCTGTATCACAAACAGTACTGTATTTGTAAATCTGGTACGTCATAAATGTATAGATGTAGCAGTACTGTCTATCTGTATGTCATGTATGTCATAAATGTATAGATGAAACAGTACTGTATATCTGTATATCATGTATGTCATATATGTTATGATGAATTGAAAATGGGGGACCCTGATGTAAAGAAGACCAAAGTCTTTCTCTGGTCTGCATCCCCTTAACAATTGTGTGTATTGAGCCGTACTGTATTGTACGGTACCCCATTCTGCAATCTGTTAATAACATTTTCAATCAATCAATCAATTGTTTATTATCATTAAGAAACTCTTTCCAACAAAACATAGCCAGTGATTCGTTTGACTCTAAAAGTCTGGAAAAAGACAAAACCAACTTCCAAATTTTATCTCAAACCTACCGAAGTCGGCCCATGTCACCCCACTTCTTAGGGACCTGCACTGGCTCCCCATTGCTGCACATATCCGCTTCAAGGCCCTCGACCTGGCATACCGTGCGGCAAAGGGAACCGCTCCCGCCTACCTCCGGTCAATAGTCTCTAACTACACACCCTCAGTCAAGACCCCTACGCTCTGCATCTTCTAACTACACACCCTCAAGACCCCTACGCTCTGCATCTTCTGGCCGCCTCAGACCTACTCCTATCCAAGCTCCGGGAGGGTCATCAAAGAGAAGTCGCCTATTCTCAGTCCTTGCCCCACAATGGTGGAATGAACTACCCACCCCAGTTAGGACAGCCGAAACACGCCCAATCTTTCGCCGTCGAATAAAGACGCACTTCTTCAACCATTATCTGAAATAAAATAAAATTCTAACCCTAAGTAACCTTACTGTCATGCACCTGTCCACAACACTTCGATGAACATTGTTACTCAGCTGATAGAGTTGTGCCCTTCCTGATGACTTGTCGTACAGAACTTGTAAGTCGCTTTGGATAAAAGCGTCAGCTAAATGACTAAATGTAAATGTTAGTGTAAAATGGTGTAGAGTAGTCCTAAAGCAACATAGAGGTTTCGAGTCCCGTGATCAATAGATCACTAAAGCAACACAATTGGATGTGCATTACACTTCACGTGTGACTACTTCTCCCAGATAGTAAAGAGGGTTAACCTTCTGTTGTGTGGCAGTGAAAGGGTTAATGGGGATGCGAGTGATTTAAATGTAAAAAAAAAGAAATTACGAAAACAATAGAAAGATTACATTGTGCCACTAGATTGCACTATTTTACTCTGTCCATTCTATTTTACTCTTTTATTACAGGTTCTAAACGGTCAGGTATTGAACTGTGTGGGTATTAAGCGGGAAGAAAGACTGTCAGGTTTTTTAAACTGTGTGGGGGACCCCGGCCTAGAACTGCGCCCTGAGAGAGGGAACTGCACCCTGAGAGAGGGAACTGCGCCCTGAGAGGGAGGTTCGAAGGGTCAAAGTGGGTATCAAACAGGAAGGAAGACTGTTGGGTTCTAAACTGTGGATATCAAACCGGGAAGGTAAAGACTGTTTTAAAATGTTGAACAGTAATTCAGAACTTTTTTTTTTTTTTAATCTTTTTCCCCCTCCTTTTTTTTTCGATTTTTCTCCCATCCCACTGTTAGTCGTTATGCCAATTCCCAACCCCCTTCCTGGTTGTTGCGCACTTTCCCTTTACTGTTGGTCCGAGAGGCCGGAGACTGTCACATGCTTTCCTCCGACGCATGTGCAGCCAGCCGGCAGCCAGCCTGGCCGCGCAGATTCTCACTGGGAGAGTGTAACGTGTGGGAGGCCGCACTACCTCTCTCCAGATCCTACCCTCGCTGAGCAGGCGCCCCGACCGAACTGTAGGGGTCGCTGTCCACAACGCCCAGGACCCACCCGCCAGCTTTCCCCACCCCCTAATTCTGCCAATTGTATTAGTGTGAATGGCCAGCCAAGCTGGTGACAACGCCGGGAGCTGGATTCGAACACGCGAACCCAGCGTCTCCAGCGTTGGTGACGAACGCAATCTCCGCTACGCCACCTGACCGCCGCCAGAACTATTTTATTGCACTGCACTATTGCAATATTTTACTGTCTATTCTATTTTAATCTTTTTATTATTGCCATAGAATCAAACCATAAACAAGGTGGCCTATTGGGATGTTAGATCCTAATGTGAAAAACTGTGATTTTATATGCATACTGCACTTTATGTGACACTGTGAATAATGTGAATATTTTCTTCAGCTAGTTAGATAGTAAATTATATTGACCCAATTGACCTAATTGTTTACACTGCCTGTGTTTTTTTTTTTACTATCTGTACCCCCCCCCCCCCATGCTGCTATGATGCCTGAATTTACCCAAGGGGATCAATAAAGGAATATCTTATCTTATCTTATGTCTGCACTTTATGTGCTCATTTTGTGCTTTTTTTCTGCTGTGAAGCACTTTGAGCTGCGATTCTTGTATGTTTATGTTTATGTTTATTAGGATCCCCATTAGGCATCATCGATGTGTTGACTATTCTTCCTGGGGTCCTCACAGATACAAAACATTCAGTGTAAATCAGTCATATATCACATACATAATCAATAGAAAATAAAACAAAAGAAGGTCATAGGTGAATCCATTTCACCGTACCTTTAAACAAAAACACAAAGTAAACAGAAGAAGTTTGGACAACATGGCTGCAGCTACACTCATGCATGACATATATTGATTTCCTTCCGGATTATGGCTCCTTTAAGTTTATTTCTGAAACTGTCCTTGTTTTCCGCCCGTATGATATGTAATGGGATCCTATTCCAATATGTTATGGCTCTATACATTGCAGTTTTCTTGAGAGTGTTGGTTCTAGGCAGAGGTAGGGTGAAGCGACTACTTGAAGCATGTCTGGTATTATGGTCATGTCTATCATTGGTGGATAAAAGCATATAATACAATTGAGTGTGTTTACCCAAGGTGTATAGTATAAAAAGGTACTATACAAATAGTGTATTATTATTATTAGTTTGCCATCCATATATTATAGGTAGACATACTATTTCTATAATGCAAGTACATTGTTTATTATCATTAAGAAACTTGTGTTTCTGGCCCCTGTAAATGTCCTAACGCAACCCCCTCCAATGTACAATAAATGTCCTATTAAACCCAATAATACATGAGACCCTCTTCTTGGGACCAAGTAAGGTTTAGTCGATAATCCAATGTACAGTTACCCCCCCCCCCCCCCCACCTCCAATGTACAGTTCCCTCCCTCCCCCCACCCAACCTCCTCCAATGTACAGTTCCTACGTCAAATGATATACTCTTTTTTAGACTATTTTTGTATCACAAACAGTACTGTATTTGTAAATCTGGTATGTCATAAATGTATAGATGTAGCAGTACTGTCTATCTGTATGTCATGTATGTCATAAATGTATAGATGAAACAGTACTGTATATCTGTATGTCATGTATGTCATAAATGTATAGATGAAACAGTACTGTATATCTGTATATCATGTATGTCATATATGTCCTGATGAATTGAAAATGAGGACCCTGATGTAAACAAGACGAAAGTCTTTCTCTGGTCTGCATCCCCTTAACAATTGTATGTATTGAGCCGTACTGTATTGTACCCATTCTGCAATCTGTTAATAACATTTTCAATCAATCAATCAATCAATTGTTTATTATCATTAAGAAACTCTTTCCAACAAAACATAGCCAGTGATTCGTTTGACTCTAAAAGTCTGGAAAAAGACAAAACCAACTTCGAAATTTTTAAGTGGATCATAAACCGGTCAATAGAAAAATAACGTATAGTTATATTATTACTAGTCATATTAGAAATAAACGTACCCATACTGTTCCAAAGCACAGGCCAACAGGAGAAACGTCAGCCCTATCGCACCACTGAAGGACAGACCAACTAGAGCTGGGGAATAATACAAGACACAAATATTATTGTACCCATTCTGCAATCTGTTAATAACGTTTTCAATCCATCAGAGACGCTTATTATTGTACACACAGCAACACGCGATATACTAAAACTATATAAAAATAAACTACAAAAAAATGCTCATATCCATAAGTAGTAGATAGATAAATAGGTCATACATGTAGGCAGCATTTGGTTATGTGGGTGGGTAGGTTTGTAGGCAGGTGGGTGGGTGGTTATGTATTACTATGTATACAGTATATGCATGTATGTACTGTGTGTATGTATGTTTGTATTAATTATCTTTTGAATGTATTCTGGTATTTTATACCATGTATATTTTTGTATTTTTGTATGTTTTGATTTTACAAAACAGGGGAAGTTCCCGATAAGCCTCTCTAGGCTTCTAACTTCTCCTTCACAAATTGGTTATAATAACTTATTGTGTATCGTTTTTACTTTTGTTTAACTGTGTTCATAAATAAATACAAAATACAGAAATATACAGATATTTGGTAAATAAGTAAACAACACAAGTGGTGAGGCTACAGTAGCTACATATTATTAAGTAATAAATAAACACAACTTGGTAGGGAGTATTTGATTCAAGAATCCATAATGTTGTGATGAGATCATTATTACAGTTAATCTGGTTCACCTTTATTGATTAAAATGGAAGAAATGATTCAGCAAGGTTTCGCAACCGAGAGACATGAATAGATAGTTTCTTAACAGTCTTAACAAGTTGGCGTGAGGCGTGACACGTTGTAAATAAGCGTGTCTCTCAGATCCACTTACCTTTAATACCCGCCATTCTATATTAAATATGATTTCTCTCCTCCTTTGTTTTATGTCTTGTTGTTGTTTTTCTGTCTTTCCTCCAAATCAACTCCCTGCTTCCTGCTTCGACGCGTCGACGTATTTTTTGCGTCAGCAACTCATCAGCTGACGCTCTTAAAGGTACAGTGGTGACTATTTCCTTGAATGAATGATGAATGAACCTTTTATTAACAGATTGCAGAATGGGTACAATACAGTACAGCTCAATACACACAATTGTTAAGGGGATGCAGACCAGAGAAAGACGTTTGTCTTGTTTACATCAGGGTCCCCCATTTTCATAAACAGCCTGCTCCTGAACATTGGTAAAACCAAGGAGCTGATCGTGGATTATAGGAGAGGACAGCAGGAGACACACACACCACTGATGATTAACGGGGCTACCGTGGACAGGGTGAGCAGCTTTAAGTACCTGGGGGTCCACATCTCAGAGGACCTGACATGGACAACACACATAGACACAGTAGTAAAGAAAGCGAAGCAGCGCCTCTACCACCTGAGACAGTTAAGGAAGTTCAGAGTATCTGGGGAGATACTCCAGTCCTTCTACTCAGGAGCTGTAGAGAGCATCTTGACCGGAAACATCACTGCCTGGTATGGGAACAGCACGGCACAGGACAAGAAGGCCCTACAGAGAGTGGTGCGCTCAGCCGAGCGTACCACGGGTATTGCGCTACCTCCCCTGCAGGCTCTATACAACAAGAGGTGCAAATCCAGAGCCTGCAGGATAATGAAAGACCCCCACCACCCCAATAACAGCCTGTTCCAGCTGCTGAGGTCAGGCAGACGCCTGCGAACCCCAGCTACTAGGACGAAGAGGCTTAGGCTAAGCTTCTTCCCCCAGGCCATCAGAGCCTTGAACAATGAACATTGAGAGACACAGAAACTGAACTATCCACACACAAGCACACACAAGCACATACACGACACGCACGCTGAGCACGCTCACACACTAGCAGCCACTTTAACACTCATGCCGCACATACGCACACTTATGGCCAGAGGAAAGGCCACTTTAAATTAGTATAACATCAGGAACAGTGTATTGCACTACTAAAGCTACCTAGCATGTCCTATATGCTCTGTATGTATGCTATGTACAGATACCGAGATGGCACACCATGTACCTGTTTATTGCACTGTTGTTTTTTACTGGATTCTATTAATATGTTGTACCACTGTATTTTATTGGATTCTATTATATGTTGTACCACTGTATTGCACATCGTCGTGGGCAAGACCAGCCGCATTTCATTGTATACCTGTATGCCGTGACAATTAAAACTCTTGACTTGACTTGACTTTCAATTCATCATGACATTTATGACATACAGATATACAGTACTGTTACATCCAGACATTTATGACATACCAGATTTACAAATACAGTACTGTTTTTGATACAAGAAGAGTCTAAAAAAGAGAGTTGTGTAGTGATTGTTAATTGTACATAATTCACCCACGGAACTCTTGTTCCTTGTTAGGAACAAGAGTTCCGCCCGAACATTATACCTGGTGGCACTACCTGCCACCACAGGTCAGTCGACTGTAAGCAATGTAGGAGTAGCATGTGGTATTTGTGTACTCAATAAATACTGTTCGCTCGAGCCACCGTCTCCGACTCCCATCTCTCGGCACTACAGTATATACATTTGACGAAGAAACTGTACATTGGAGGAGGTTGGTAGGTAGGAGGTTGGTAGGAGGGGTGGAGGGGGGGGGGGTTTGGGTAGGTGGGGTGGGGGGGGGACTGTACATTGGAGGTGGTGGATTGATTGATTGATTGAAAACTTTATTAACAGATTGCAGAATGGGTACAATACAGTACGGCTCAATACACACAATTGTTAAGGGGATGCAGACCAGAGAAAGACTTTCATCTTGTTTACATCAGGGTCCCCCATTTTCAATTCATCAGGACATATATGACACACACGACATACAGATAGACAGTACTGCTACATCTATACATTTATGACATACCAGATTTGCAAATACAGTACTGTTTGTGATACGAAAAGAGTCCAGAAAAGTATACGAAAAGAGTCCAGAAAAGTATATACATTTGACGTAAAAACTGTACATTGGGGGAGGTTGGGTAGGTGGGGTGGGGTTGGGTGGGTGGGGGGGGGGCTGTACATTGGAGGTGGTTAGGTGGGTGGGGTGGGGGTGGGGGAGTTGGATAGGAGGGGTGGGTGGGGAACACTGTACAACTGTACAAGCAAAACTGTACATTGGAATATTGACAAAACCATACTTGGTCATTTACTGTACATTGGAGGGGGTTGGGTTAGGACATTTACAGGGGGTGGGGGTGGGGGGGGGGGGGTTGGGTAGGCGGGGTGGGGGGGGGTTAACTGTACATTGGATTATTGACTAAACCTTACTTGGTCCCAAGAAGAGGCTCTCGTGTATTATTGGGTTTAATAGGACATTTATTGTACATTGGAGGGGGTTGCGTTAGGACATTTACAGCGGCCAGTTTCGAATTGCAGTCTCTCGTAGGTGCTCTTTGAGAGTGGTTTTGAAAGTGGGTAGTGATTCACATTCCTTTACAGCTGTGGGTAGGGCGTTCCACATTGATGTGGCATAATTGCGAAACGTGTTTAGTCCCTTGTTTGAGCCGAATCTGGGTTTAACATGATTTGTGGAGCTCCCTCTGGTGTTGTGATCATGGTACTCACTGACCTTTGGGAAGTATGGGTACCTTAGTCGTGTAGTGTATCTTGTAGACCAGGCCCATTGCAAGTTGCTGTACTCTGTCGTCTACTCTAAGCCATCCTAGGTTGTCAAAGTGGGCAGGGGTGAGGTGGGTTCTAGGGGTAAGGTCAAGCAGTAGTCTGACCAGTTTGTTTTGAGATGTTTGTAATTTTGTTTTTAGCGCCTTTGAGGTGCTTTGGTACCATGAGGTGCAAGCATAGTCGTAGTACCCTTGAATGAGTGCTCCTGCCAGAGTCTTCAGGGTATTCTTGTTTACCAGAGAGGAGATCAGGTACAAGATGATGAACATGAGGTGTCACTGGTATAAACCAAAGGTTAATCAATTCAATGCATGCATGTATGGATGATGTCCGAAACAGATTAAAACCTGATTAATAGTGAAACTGTATAGCCTCCCTCCAAGCCTCTCTGACACGTTATTTCGGGTCGCGCCTTGACAACTTTGGGAACCATGTATTTATATATAAAGTACATGATACCTAAGCGCATACAGTACAGATATCCTCATAAGTATCTATTAATTCCTATCAATTAGATACTCTTTGGGCTTGTTTTTATCTACTTATTCTGAAAGAGTTGAACTAATTATTTTCGCTAGCAAGATCTCATTCGATTATTCATTCCATTAAGCCTACTGCCAGCAGGCACATTTAAATAAATATAATCTGATTGGGGTAATGAGGGACTTAAAATTAGCCTATAGATTATGCATTTAACTTGTCGGCGAGGCTATTGAGCTGTACTGTATTGTACCCATTCTGCAATCTGTTATAAAGTTTTCAATCAATCAATGCCGTTAGAAAATCAGGATTTCTGCGATCGACACCTGCTGTCTTTTCAGGTGAGGTGGCCGCGCAGACCAGGCTGCAGAAACAAATTAGTGGGGGGGCATAAAATGTTCTCGGGGGGGCACAATGGTTTTTCAACACAGGTTCCGTTTTATACGTTTCAGCTGGGACAACGGCGCTGTGGCTTGCTTGGCGCTGCCCATGGTGCTGAACTAAACAGCAGAGAGGCAATTGAAAAATCAAATTTCTCTATCTTAAGAACATTCACTTATACAAAAACAGACTGAACGGATATATATAACAGACCTGCTGGGGCAGCGGACTGAGAGCAGGGGACACAGACAGGCTGGATAAGATGGTCAGGAAAGCCAGTAGCGTGGTTAGGGTGTAGCTGGACGCCCTAGCGAGGGTGGCGGAGAGGAGGAACCTTGCTAAGCTCCAGGCCATCAGGGAAAACCCCTCCCACCCACTATACACAGACTTGGCTGACAGGAGGAGCATGTATTGTTATAGGCTCACACTACCTAAATGCAGCACTGGAAGTCCTTCATTCCGACAGCCATCAGACTATACAATGCATCACTGTGCCTCACTGCATCACTGAGCACAGAGTGACAGTTACCATCTTCCTGGACTCTTACTTTTTAAACAGCACTGTGCAATATTACACCTACTGTAGACTTCAGTATATTTTTACTGTATTTATTTACTGTATCTTTTATTCTATTTTTATTCTATTTCATTTTATTCTATTCTTAGGCCATTTGTTTTGTTATTCTTATTCGTGACTTGTTCTGTCTAAATGTTTGATGTTGAGTGATTTGCAGTGTCAAATTTCCCTCAGGGTAATACATTTCTATTCTATTCTATTCTATATCTTTGAAAAGTCTCCATTTATTCAACACTTCTGAATTCACTGACAAACTGAACTGAACTGACAAAAATAAGGTGCATAAAAAAGCAAACAAAATTCCTCCACAGGCTACTCACCATCATTAGTAGAGCGGCAAGCGGCGTTTGGGGACAGAGTGAAATCTTCTTAAAACACTGCCCCTCCACTCATTCCTGAACTTTTTTGTTAAGTCCTTCTCAAATGCCAACTGAATTAAATTGGCCTTGCGTCGATGAAGCATACTAAGGCGATGTTCTGTAAAGATGTTCTTGAGGGTAGAAAACGAATTCTCACAGAGTGCCGTGCTAGCTTCAGTAGTGTTGTTGTTGACATCAGTGCCCACTAGGGCTGTCCCCGACTAAGCATTTGGATAGTCGACTTTGATTGACCAAAAAAAAAAAAAATTTTTTTTTTTTTTCTTTCTCAGGGTGGGCACAGCTGACTCAGTGGGCGGGCCAGGCCCCCCAATGCCCGCCCATGGCGCCGGGGGCCGCGCGCAATTATCCTGAGTATCAAATCTGGTTCGAATTAACGAGAGTGAAACCGCCTTCGCGGAACAGGGAAAGCCTGGATTTATTCATCGGGTTAATTGAATCTGGCTAATGGGACTTTTGATCGACTTAGTTGAACCAGGTACGGGGAATAGGGCCCTGATTACTCAAAATAATCAGCAGATCTTGTTGTGAGCAGTTTCATGTAGGAACTACTTTCTACCAAACTACTCTCCCCACAATAATGAATGGACATCAGGGGTGTAAAGTACTTGAGTAATTGTACTTCGTTACAAGTATTATTGTTTCTATACTTTTACTCAATTACATTTCAGAGGAAAAATACATACTTTTTACTCCTTACATTTAAAATGCAGACCTACAAAGTACAAATCTCGCAGGTCCAACCATTTTAATTAGTATATTTGTTTCTCTGGCCGAACTAACTAAAATGTGTCTAATATTTGTGCAACTAAGACTAACTATTGAAAATGTATTATCGGACAAAGGCCATATCCACAATGTTGTTAGGAGGATAGACACTTCTTTTTGCAACAGGCCTTCGTTTCTAACAGAAAACAGAAACACACTGTTAGATATAGCATGAGCTATATCCACAATCCTCCACCCGCACCCTCAGATCTGCAGGTAGCCTGCTCCTTCAGGTCCCCAGTACCCGGCTCTGCACCCTGGGGGGGGACCCTCAGATCTGCAGGTAGCCTGCTCCTTCAGGTCCCCAGTACCAGGCTCTGCACCCTGGGGACCCTCAGATCTGCAGGTAGCCTGCTCCTTCAGGTCCCCAGTACCCGGCTCTGCACCATGGGGGACCCTCAGATCTGCAGGTAGCCTGCTCCTTCAGGTCCCCAGTACCAGGCTCTGCACCCTGGGGGACCCTCAGATCTGCAGGTAGCCTGCTCCTTCAGGTCCCCAGTACCAGGCTCTGCCACCCTGGGGGACCCTCAGATCTGCAGGTAGCCTGCTCCTCCTTCAGGTCCCCAGTACCAGGCTCTGCACCCTGGGGGACCCTCAGATCTGCAGGTAGCCTGCTCCTTCAGGTCCCCAGTACCAGGCTCTGCACCCTGGGGGACCCTCAGATCTGCAGGTAGCCTGCTCCTCCTCTGGGTCCCCAGTACCAGGCTCTGCACCCTGGGGGACCCTCAGATCTGCAGGTAGCCTGCTCCTCCTCTGGGTCCCCAGTACCCGGCTCTGCACCATGGGGGACCCAGCCTTCTGCACGGCTGCACCACGCCTGTGGAACAGCCTCCCATCCAGCTGAGGCACCACAGAGCCTGGGCCTGAAAACCTACCTGTTCAAAAGGCCTTTGATTGCTAGCTTTTTATTTTATTTTCTTGTGATTAAATTTTTTTCTTCTTGTGCTGTTGTCTTAAATTTTTCTGTTCATACTATGTTTTCTAACTAGGTTCTATTTTTATAAAAAATGTATTCTGTATTTATTTATTATTATTAATAATTATTAAAAAAAAATTACTATGTTTTATTATTATTATTATTATTATTATTATTATTATTATTATTATTATTATTATTATTATTATATTATTATTATTATTATTATTATTATTATTATTATTATTATTATTATTATTGAGCTGTGGAACAACAGTAGCTCATATCTTCTCAGATCTAGAGTGAGGTCAGCATTAGAATAGAAAAAGGAATAATCAACCCCCAAATAATATATAATAATAACACACGTCCTCATCAATGTCGTCGTCGCATCTCATTTATGAACAAGCCTTATAGGTAACTCACTGCCAAAAAATGAAAAATACACAAATCACGCGTAAACAAAATAAGCAGTCGTTTATTATGTTGCAGTGACAGTTAGTCTAATTTAGTTTATACTGCAAAAACTGTAGATTCATGGTTGTAGTCATTTAGATACATTCTGAATTGAAGTTATACAAAAGTCTGCATATAGGGTATAATATGCTTTAAGGCTATAATAATAATAATAATAATAATAATAATAATAATAATAATAATAATAAAATAATAATAATAATAATAATAATAATAATAATAATAATAATAATAATAATAATATATATAATAATAATATAATACAGGAATAGTGGCGGGTTGGCGGACAAGGGCATTATAGTTGGGAG
>NC_140181.1:2431879-2440417 GCF_963971535.1 Notolepis coatsorum | reverse complement strand
AACACAGAACACAGTAGAACACAGAACACAGTAGAACATAGAACATAGTAGAACATAGAACACAGTAGAACACAGAACACAGTAGAACACAGAACACAGTAGAACACAGTAGAACATAGAACATAGTAGAACACAGAACACAGTAGAACACAGAACACAGTAGAACACAGAACACAGTAGAACACAGAACACAGTAGAACACAGAACACAGTAGAACACAGAACACAGTAGAACATAGAACATAGTAACATAGAACACAGTAGAACACAGAACACAGTAGAACACAGAACACAGTAGAACACAGAACACAGTAGAACACAGAACACAGTAGAACAGAACCAGTAGAACACAGAACACAGTAGAACATAGAACACAGTAGAACACAGAACACAGTAGAACACAGAACACAGTAGAACACAGAACACAGTAGAACACAGAACACAGTAGAACACAGTAGAACAAGAGAACATAGAACACAGTAGAACACAGAACACAGTAGAACACAGAACACAGTAGAACACAGAACACAGTAGAACACAGAACACAGTAGAACACAGTAGAACATAGAACACAGTAGAACACAGAACACAGTAGAACACAGAACACAGTAGAACACATTAGAACACAGTAGAACACAGAACACAGTAGAACACAGTAGAACATAGAACACAGTAGAACACAGAACACAGTAGAACATAGAACACAGTAGAACACAGTAGAACACAGAACACAGTAGAACATAGAACACAGAACACAGAACACAGTAGAACATAGAACACAGTAGAACACAGAACACAGTAGAACACAGAACACAGTAGAACACAGAACACAGTAGAACATAGAACACAGTAGAACATAGAACACAGTAGAACACAGAACACAGTAGAACACAGAACACAGTAGAACACAGAACACAGTAGAACACAGAACACAGTAGAACACATAACACAGTAGAACATAGAACACAGTAGAACACAGAACACAGTAGAACATAGAACATAGTAGAACATAGAACACAGTAGAACACAGAACACAGTAGAACACAGAACACAGTAGAACACAGGTAGAACACAGAACACAGTAGAACACAGAACACAGTAGAACATAGAACATAGTAGAACATAGAACACAGTAGAGCATAGAACACAGTAGAACATAGAACACAGTAGGACACAGTAGAACATAGAACACAGTAGAACACAGAACACAGTAGAACACAGAACACAGTAGAACATAGAACACAGTAGAACATAGAACACAGTAGAACATAGAACACAGTAGAACACAGAACACAGTAGAACACAGAACACAGTAGAACACAGAACACAGTAGAACACAGAACACAGTAGAACACATAACACAGTAGAACATAGAACACAGTAGAACACAGAACACAGTAGAACATAGAACATAGTAGAACATCGAACACAGTAGAACACAGAACACAGTAGAACACAGAACACAGTAGAACACAGTAGAACACAGAACACAGTAGAACACAGAACACAGTAGAACATAGAACATAGTAGAACATAGAACACAGTAGAACACAGAACACAGTAGAACATAGAACACAGTAGAACATAGAACACAGTAGAACACAGAACACAGTAGAACACAGAACACAGTAGAACACAGAACACAGTAGAACATAGAACATAGTAGAACATAGAACACAGTAGAACACAGAACACAGTAGAACACAGAACACAGTAGAACACAGTAGAACACATAACACAGTAGAACACAGAACACAGTAGAACATAGAACATAGTAGAACATAGAACACAGTAGAACATAGAACACATTAGAACATAGAACACAGTAGAACACATTAGAACACAGTAGAACATATAACACAGTATAACACAGTAGAACACAGTAGAACACAGTAGAGCATAGAACACAGTAGAACATAGAACACAGTAGAACACAGTAGAACATAGAACACAGTAGAACATAGAACACAGTAGAACACAGAACACAGTAGAACATAGAACACAGTAGAACATATAACACAGTAGAACACATTAGAACACAGTGGAACATAGAACACAGTAGAACATAGAACACAGTAGAACACAGAACACAGTAGAACATAGAACACAGTAGAACATATAACACAGTAGAACACATTAGAACACAGTAGAACATAGAACACAGTAGAACACAGTAGAACACAGAACACAGTAGAACACAGAACACAGTAGAACATAGAACACAGTAGAACACAGAACACAGTAGAACACAAAACACAGTAGAACACAGAACACAGTAGAACACAGAACACAGTAGAACACAGTAGAACACAGTAGAACATATAACACATTAGAACACAGTAGAACATAGAACACAGTAGAACACAGAACACAGTAGAACACAGAACACAGTAGAACACAGAACACAGTAGAACACAGAACACAGTAGAACACAGTAGAACATAGAACATAGTAGAACACAGAACACAGTAGAACACAGAACACAGTAGAACACAGAACACAGTAGAACACAGAACACAGTAGAACACAGAACACAGTAGAACACAGAACACAGTAGAACATAGAACATAGTAGAACATAGAACACAGTAGAACACAGAACACAGTAGAACACAGAACACAGTAGAACATAGAACACAGTAGAACACAGAACACAGTAGAACACAGAACACAGTAGAACACAGTAGAACATAGAACACAGTAGAACACAGAACACAGTAGAACACAGAACACAGTAGAACATAGAACACAGTAGAACACAGAACACAGTAGAACACAGTAGAACATAGAACACAGTAGACCACAGAACACAGTAGAACATAGAACACAGTAGAACACATAACACAGTAGAACACAGAACACAGTAGAACACAGTAGAACATAGAACACAGTAGAACACAGAACACAGTAGAACATAGAACACAGTAGAACACAGAACACAG
Source organism: Notolepis coatsorum (assembly GCF_963971535.1). Classification (NCBI taxonomy): domain Eukaryota; kingdom Metazoa; phylum Chordata; class Actinopteri; order Aulopiformes; family Paralepididae; genus Notolepis; species Notolepis coatsorum. The sequence goes on along the minus strand of NC_140181.1, from coordinate 2,437,477 downwards.
TCGAACACAGAACACAGTAGAACACAGAACACAGTGCGATCACGCTGCAATTTTTCTTTTGCCTAAGTACAAACAGTGTCTCAAGCGAACGCCGGTGGTCTCGCGAGAGGTTAAACGTTGGACCGTGACGTCAGTAGAGTCACTCCAAGCAGTGCTGGGAAGCACAGAATGGAGTGTACTCCGTGATAACACAGCCAATATTAACGAATACACCGAAACGGTGATTGACTATGTCTGTACTCAGGTAGAAGTAATAATCCCCACCACCAAAATTAATATCTACCCAAACCAAAAGCCCTGGGTAGACAAATCCGTCCGTGAGGCTCTGAAAGTGCGCACATCAGCATACAACACCGGGCTGGTGACAGGCAACATGGAAGAACACAAGATGGCAAGATACAACGTCAGGAGAGCAGTAATAGAGGCAAAACGGCGTTACAGGGATAAAGTTGAACTTCAGTTTGAACAGGCTGACTCTAGAGGCATGTGGCAGGGCCTCAGAACAATGACAGACTACAAAGGAACCCCCCTCAAACTGAACAGTGACATCTCCTTAGCAAATGATCTCAACTCCTTCTATGCGAGGTTTGAGGCTGTGAATAACAACACCAGCCTACAAACCACGGCAATGGGGGGGGGGGGGTCTGCTGATGGAGACTCAGTGTTCAGGGTAACAGAGCATGAGGTGAGACGGATCTTTAAAAAAGTGGATATCAGGAAGGCAGCAGGACCGGACGGCATCCCCGGCCGCGTCCTAAAAGTCTGTGCCGACCAACTGGCCCCGGTATTCACTGACATCTTCAACCTGTCCTTGGAACAGGCCGTCATCCCCACCTGTCTGAAGAAGTCCACCATCATCCCTGTACCCAAAAAATCTACGCCCGCTTGCCTCAACGACTACCGCCCTGTAGCCCTCACCTCCATAGCCATGAAGTGCTTTGAGAAGCTAGTGAAGGGCTACATCTGTTCCTCCCTCCCCATCAACCTGGACCCTCTGCAATTTGCATATCGCCCCAACAGGTCCACGGAGGACGCCATAGCCCATGTGCTGCACACAGCAGCATCACATCTGGACAAGAGGAAGGGGAACTATGTGAGAATGCTGTTCATCGACTACAGCTCAGCATTCAATACCATAGTCCCCTCCAAACTCATAGCCAAGCTCAGGGACCTGGGCTTGAACTATGACCTGTGCCAGTGGGTCCTGGACTTCCTGACGGGCAGACCCCAGGTGGTAAGAGCCGGCAACTGCACCTCCTCATCCATCACGCTCAACATAGGGGCCCCCCAGGGCTGTGTTCTGAGCCCCCTCCTCTACTCCCTGTACACACATGACTGCGTAGCACAGCGGAACAACAACACCATCATCAAATTTGCTGATGACACAGTAGTGGTGGGCCTGATCTCTGCCAACGACGAAAGGGCCTACCTGGAAGAGGTAGAGAACCTGTCACAGTGGTGTCAGGAGAACTGCCTCTCCCTGAACGTCAGCAAAACAAAAGAGATGATTGTGGACTTCAGGAGGTCGGGGGTCAAGGACTACAGCCCCCTCAGCATCGACGGGGCACCAGTTGAGAGAGTGAACAGTTTCAAGTACCTCGGAGCCCACATATCCGAGGACTTGACATGGACCACACACATTGACAGTGTTGTGAAGAAGGCACGACAACGCCTCTACTTCCTCAGGCGCCTAAGGAAGTTCCAAGTCAGTCAGAAGATCCTTAGGAACTTCTACTCATGTACAATAGAGAGCATCCTGACCGGCAACATCACCTCCTGGTTTGGGAATAGCACTGCACAAGACCGTAGCAGACTACAAAGAGTGACACGTTCAGCCGAACGCACAATTAGAGGGGGGCTTCCCACCCTCCAGAACATTTACAACAAGCGGTGCAAGGGGAAGGCTAAGAGAATTATTAAGGACTCGAGCCACCCGAACAACTGCCTCTTTGAACTGCTGCCGTCAGGCAAGCGATACCGGAGTCTTATGGCGAGCACAGAAAGACTCAGAAGGAGCTTCTATCCCCAGGCCATCAGGCTGCTAAACGAACAATAATCGCTAAACGAACAATAATCACTATGCAACAACCATCAAATGCACACAGCACACACACCCACACGCACACACACACTCACTCAAACAAACAACACACTGCAGCACCCACTCTCCACACTTTAGATCACACAAACACACTTACACTTTATATTTATTGATAAAGGATTTGCACTACAACTCGTACACCTACTGTGAATTGTACCTAAACTGCACCTTGTCCATTTATGCCTTGCACTATATAGTATTGTATATTAGTACACTGCACAGTATTGTATATTGTATGGTAACTACGTCTACGAACATTGTACATATGTCTAAACTGAACACTGTGACCTCTTTTTTTCTTCTAATTTTTACTATGTTTTTATTTCATACTTATCTTGTCATGCACAGTCTCTGGAGCGCAACAGTAAGAAGCATTTTGTACAAAAGTATTCTGTACTTCTGTATGACAACTATTAAAGAAACTTGAACTTGAAACTTGAGAACACAGTAGAACATAGAACACAGTAGAACACAGAACACAGTAGAACATAGAACACAGTAGAACACAGTAGAACACAGAACACAGTAGAACATAGAACACAGAACACAGAACACAGTAGAACATAGAACACAGTAGAACACAGAACACAGTAGAACATAGAACACAGTAGAACATAGAACACAGTAGAACATAGAACACAGTAGAACACAGAACACAGTAGAACACAGAACACAGTAGAACACAGAACACAGTAGAACATAGAACACAGTAGAACACAGAACACAGTAGAACATAGAACATAGTAGAACATAGAACACAGTAGAACACAGAACACAGTAGAACACAGAACACAGTAGAACACAGTAGAACACAGCACACAGTAGAACACAGAACACAGTAGAACATAGAACATAGTAGAACATAGAACACAGTAGAACACAGAACACAGTAGAACATAGAACACAGTAGAACATAGAACACAGTAGAACACAGAACACAGTAGAACACAGAACACAGTAGAACACAGAACACAGTAGAACATAGAACATAGTAGAACATAGAACACAGTAGAACACAGAACACAGTAGAACACAGAACACAGTAGAACACAGTAGAACACATAACACAGTAGAACACAGTAGAACATAGAACATAGTAGAACATAGAACACAGTAGAACACAGCACACAGTAGAACACAGAACACAGTAGAACATAGAACACAGTAGAACATAGAACACAGTAGAACACAGAACACAGTAGAACACAGAACACAGTAGAACACAGTAGAACATAGAACACAGTAGAACACAGTAGAACATAGAACACAGTAGAACACAGTAGAACACATTAGAACACAGTAGAACATAGAACACAGTAGAACATAGAACACAGTAGAACACAGAACACAGTAGAACATAGAACACAGTAGAACATATAACACAGTAGAACACATTAGAACACAGTAGAACATAGAACACAGTAGAACATAGAACACAGTAGAACACAGAACACAGTAGAACATAGAACACAGTAGAACATATAACACAGTAGAACACATTAGAACACAGTAGAACATAGAACACAGTAGAACACAGTAGAACACAGACCACAGTAGAACACAGAACACAGTAGAACATAGAACACAGTAGAACACAGAACACAGTAGAACACAAAACACAGTAGAACACAGAACACAGTAGAACACAGAACACAGTAGAACACAGTAGAACACAGTAGAACATATAACACATTAGAACACAGTAGAACATAGAACACAGTAGAACACAGAACACAGTAGAACACAGAACACAGTAGAACACAGAACACAGTAGAACACAGAACACAGTAGAACACAGAACACAGTAGAACACAGTAGAACATAGAACACAGTAGAACACAGTAGAACACAGAACACAGTAGAACATAGAACACAGTAGAACACAGTAGAACACAGTAGAACATAGAACACAGTAGAACATAGAACACAGTAGAACATAGAACACAGTATAACACAGAACACAGAACACAGTAGAACACAGAACACAGTAGAACACAGAACACAGTAGAACATAGAACACAGTAGAACATAGAACACAGTAGAACATAGTAGAACATAGAACACAGTAGAACACAGAACACAGTAGAACATATAACACAGTAGAACACATTAGAACACAGTAGAACATAGAACACAGTAGAACATAGAACACAGTAGAACACAGAACACAGTAGAACATAGAACACAGTAGAACATATAACACAGTAGAACACATTAGAACACAGTAGAACATAGAACACAGTAGAACACAGTAGAACACAGAACACAGTAGAACACAGAACACAGTAGAACATAGAACACAGTAGAACACAGAACACAGTAGAACACAAAACACAGTAGAACACAGAACACAGTAGAACACAGAACACAGTAGAACACAGTAGAACACAGTAGAACATATAACACATTAGAACACAGTAGAACATAGAACACAGTAGAACACAGAACACAGTAGAACACAGAACACAGTAGAACACAGAACACAGTAGAACACAGAACACAGTAGAACACAGAACACAGTAGAACACAGTAGAACATAGAACACAGTAGAACACAGTAGAACATAGAACACAGTAGAACACAGTAGAACATAGAACACAGTAGAACACAGTAGAACACAGAACACAGTAGAACATAGAACACAGTAGAACATAGAACACAGTAGAACATAGAACACAGTAGAACACAGAACACAGTAGAACACAGAACACAGTAGAACACAGAACACAGTAGAACACAGAACACAGTAGAACATAGAACACAGTAGAACATAGAACACAGTAGAACATAGTAGAACATAGAACACAGTAGAACACAGAACACAGTAGAACATAGAACACAGTAGAACATAGAACACAGTAGAACATAGTAGAACATACAACATAGTAGAACACAGAACACAGTAGAACATAGAACACAGTAGAACACAGAACACAGTAGAACACAGTAGAACACAGTAGAACACAGAACACAGTAGAACACAGTAGAACACAGTAGAACATAGAACACAGTAGAACATAGAACACAGTAGAACACAGTAGAACATAGAACACAGAACATAGAACACATTAGAACACAGAACACAGTAGAACATAGAACACAGTAGAACATAGAACACAGTAGAACACATTAGAACACAGTAGAACATAGAACACAGTATAACACATTAGAACACAGTAGAACACAGTAGAGCATAGAACACAGTAGAACATAGAACACAGTAGAACACAGTAGAACATAGAACACAGTAGAACATAGAACACAGTAGAACACAGAACACAGTAGAACATAGAACACAGTAGAACACAGAACACAGTAGAACATAGAACACAGTAGAACATAGAACACAGTAGAACACAGAACACAGTAGAACATAGAACACAGTAGAACATAGAACACAGTAGAACACAGAACACAGTAGAACACAGAACACAGTAGAACATAGAACACAGTAGAACACAGAACACAGTAGAACATAGAACACAGTAGAACATAGA
>NC_140181.1:2374379-2424379 GCF_963971535.1 Notolepis coatsorum | reverse complement strand
GGCCTGTATCACTCTCTCAGTCACGCTGACTGGGGGCCTGTATCACTCTCTCAGTCACACTGACTGGGGGCCTGTATCACTCTCTCAGACTGGGGGCCTGTATCACTGGGGGGCCTGTATCACTGGGGGGCCTGTATCACTCTCTCAGTCACGCTGACTGGGGGCCTGTATCACTCTCTCAGTCACACTGACTGGGGGCCTGTATCACTCTCTCAGTCACACTGACTGGGGGCCTGTATCACTCTCTCAGTCACGCTGACTGGGGGCCTGTATCACTCTCTCAGTCACGCTGACTGGGGGCCTGTATCACTCTCTCAGTCACACTGACTGGGGGCCTGTATCACTCTCTCTGACTGGGGGCCTGTATCACTCTCTCAGTCACGCTGACTGGGGGCCTGTATCACTCTCTCAGTCACACTGACTGGGGGCCTGTATCACTCTCTCAGTCACGCTGACTGGGGGCCTGTATCACTCTCTCTGACTGGGGGCCTGTATCACTCTCTCAGTCACGCTGACTGGGGGCCTGTATCACTCTCTCAGTCACACTGACTGGGGGCCTGTATCACTCTCTCAGACTGGGGGCCTGTATCACTGGGGGGCCTGTATCACTGGGGGGCCTGTATCACTCTCTCAGTCACGCTGACTGGGGGCCTGTATCACTCTCTCAGTCACACTGACTGGGGGCCTGTATCACTCTCTCAGTCACACTGACTGGGGGCCTGTATCACTCTCTCAGTCACGCTGACTGGGGGCCTGTATCACTCTCTCAGTCACGCTGACTGGGGGCCTGTATCACTCTCTCAGTCACACTGACTGGGGGCCTGTATCACTCTCTCTGACTGGGGGCCTGTATCACTCTCTCAGTCACGCTGACTGGGGGCCTGTATCACTCTCTCAGTCACACTGACTGGGGGCCTGTATCACTCTCTCAGTCACGCTGACTGGGGGCCTGTATCACTCTCTCAGCTGGGGGGCCTGTATCACTCTCTCAGTCACGCTGACTGGGGGCCTGTATCACTCTCTCAGTCACACTGACTGGGGGCCTGTATCACTCTCTCAGTCACACTGACTGGGGGCCTGTATCACTCTCTCAGTCACGCTGACTGGGGGCCTGTATCACTCTCTCAGTCACACTGACTGGGGGCCTGTATCACTCTCTCACCTGGGGGGCCTGTATCACTCTCTCAGTCACACTGACTGGGGGGCCTGTATCACTCTCTCAGTCACACTGACTGGGGGGCCTGTATCACTCTCTCAGTCACGCTGACTGGGGGCCTGTATCACTCTCTCAGTCACACTGACTGGGGGCCTGTATCACTCTCTCAGTCACGCTGACTGGGGGCCTGTATCACTCTCTCAGTCACGCTGACTGGGGGCCTGTATCACTCTCTCAGTCACACTGACTGGGGGCCTGTATCACTCTCTCAGTCACGCTGACTGGGGGCCTGTATCACTCTCTCAGTCACGCTGACTGGGGGCCTGTATCACTCTCTCAGCTGGGGGGCCTGTATCACTCTCTCAGTCACACTGACTGGGGGGCCTGTATCACTCTCTCAGTCACGCTGACTGGGGGCCTGTATCACTCTCTCAGTCACGCTGACTGGGGGCCTGTATCACTCTCTCAGCTGGGGGGCCTGTATCACTCTCTCAGTCACACTGACTGGGGGCCTGTATCACTCTCTCAGACTGGGGGCCTGTATCACTCTCTCAGCTGGGGGGCCTGTATCACTCTCTCAGCTGGGGGGCCTGTATCACTCTCTCAGTCACGCTGGCAACATGCTTGTTCACACAGCAATCAGATTTTGTACATAAACACATGCATGCTTCCTTACCCCCCCCGACCCCCCCCCCCCCCCCCCCCCATGTGCAGAACATTTAACATCAAATCAGTGACTGTGGAAAAGTTCCTGCTTTCTGGCATCTGTTGCCCCTGTGGTGTGTGCTGCGCCATTGATCCTTCCCTTGACCCTTGACCCTGTCCATCTGAACATCACGGATCTCTGATGGTCTGGTTACACAACAGGCCTCCTCTCATCCATTACATGACCACCATCAGATTAGCATCTGGTTTTCTACGCTGATTTAAATGGACAGAGTGTATGTAGTTTATAATGGACAGTGTATGCAGTTTATAATGGTTATAGTGTATGTATTTTATAATGGTTATAGTATATGTACTTATTTTACAGTTGATATAGTGTATGTATGTATTTTATAATGGATATAGTGTGTGTGTATATATTTATGTATTTTATAATGGATATAGTGTGTGTGTATATATTTATGTATTTTATAATGGATATAGTGTGTGTGTATATATTTATGTATTTATAATGGATATAGTGTATGTATGTATGTATGTATGTATGTATGTATGTATTTATAATGGATATAGTGTGTGTGTATATATTTATGTATTTATAATGGATATGGTGTGTGTATGTATGTATGTATGTATGTATGTATTTATAATGGATATAGTGTGTGTGTATATATTTATGTATTTATAATGGATATGGTGTGTGTATATATGTATGTATTTATAATGGATATAGTGTGTGTGTATATATTTATGTATTTATAATGGATATGGTGTGTGTATATATTTATGTATTTATAATGGATATGGTGTGTGTATGTATGTATATATTTATGTATTTATAATGGATATGGTGTGTGTATATATTTATGTATTTATAATGGATATGGTGTGTGTATATATTTATGTATTTATAATGGATATGGTGTGTGTATATATTTATGTATTTATAATGGATATGGTGTGTGTATATATTTATGTATTTATAATGGATATGGTGTGTGTATATATTTATGTATTTATAATGGATATGGTGTGTGTATGTATTTATGTATTTATAATGGATATGGTGTGTGTATATATTTATGTATTTATAATGGATATGGTGTGTGTATGTATTTATAATAAATATAGTGTATGTATTTTATTTATAGATATGTATCAAACTCTCGCTGCCTCTGAGCCCCCTTATAATTTAGCATTTTAATTCCTCTTTCCCTGACAGATGTACCGGTTGTTTACTGACCATAATCCATAATCCATACAGACAGCACGTCATGGGAGGCGTCCTGTCACTCATCTTCATGGGAGGCGTCCTGTCACTCATCTTCATGGGATGGGAATTCAGTCATGGAAATTACCTAACAAACTAGATTAATTCTTTCCCAAACATACCGATTCTTGAGAGCCCCACCCCCCTTCACCGAGCAGCCAATCACACCCATCAAATCAGAGGAAAAATCATTCATGACCTGATTAATGACCTGGTTTAGTAATCATTTAAAGATTTGTCTAATTCGTTTTTTTTTTTTAGCTGTGAGCAGCAGAAAGTCTCTTCTCTGGTGGCTGTGTATATACTGTAGCGTTCAGTCTACTCCATAGCTGCCCATCAGACAAGTCTCTTCTCTGGTGGCGGTGTATATACTGTAGCGTTCAGTCTACTCCATAGCTGCCCATCAGACAAGTCTCTTCTCTGGTGGCTGTGTATATACTGTAGCGTTCAGTCTACTCCATAGCTGCCCATCAGACAAGTCTCTCCTCTGGTGGCTGTGTATATACTGTAGCGTTCAGTCTACTCCATAGCTGTCCATCAGACAAGTCTCTTCTCTGGTGGCGGTGTATATACTGTAGCGTTCAGTCTACTCCATAGCTGTCCATCAGACAAGTCTCTTCTCTGGTGGCTGTGTATATACTGTAGCGTTCAGTCTACTCCATAGCTGCCCATCAGACAAGTCTCTTCTCTGGTGGCGGTGTATATACTGTAGCGTTCAGTCTACTCCATAGCTGCCCATCAGACAAGTCTCTTCTCTGGTGGCTGTGTATATACTGTAGCGTTCAGTCTACTCCATAGCTGCCCATCAGACAAGTCTCTTCTCTGGTGGCTGTGTATATACTGTAGCGTTCAGTCTACTCCATAGCTGTCCATCAGACAAGTCTCTTCTCTGGTGGCTGTGTATATACTGTAGCGTTCAGTCTACTCCATAGCTGTCCATCAGACAAGTCTCTTCTCTGGTGGCGGTGTATATACTGTAGCGTTCAGTCTACTCCATAGCTGCCCATCAGACAAGTCTCTTCTCTGGTGGCTGTGTATATACTGTAGCGTTCAGTCTACTCCATAGCTGTCCATCAGACAAGTCTCTTCTCTGGTGGCGGTGTATATACTGTAGCGTTCAGTCTACTCCATAGCTGCCCATCAGACAAGTCTCTTCTCTGGTGGCGGTGTATATACTGTAGCGTTCAGTCTACTCCATAGCTGCCCATCAGACAAGTCTCTTCTCTGGTGGCGGTGTATATACTGTAGCGTTCAGTCTACTCCATAGCTGTCCATCAGACAAGTCTCTTCTCTGTGTGGCGGTGTATATACTGTAGCGTTCAGTCTACTCCATAGCTGTCCATCAGACAAGTCTCTTCTCTGGTGGCGGTGTATATACTGTAGCGTTCAGTCTACTCCATAGCTGTCCATCAGACAAGTCTCTTCTCTGGTGGCGGTGTATATACTGTAGCGCTCAGTCTACTCCATAGCTGTCCATCAGACAAGTCTCTTCTCTGGTGGCGGTGTATATACTGTAGCGTTCAGTCTACTCCATAGCTGCCCATCAGACAAGTCTCTTCTCTGGTGGCTGTGTATATACTGTAGCGTTCAGTCTACTCCATAGCTGCCCATCAGACAAGTCTCTTCTCTGGTGGCGGTGTATATAGCGTTCAGTCTACTCCATAGCTGCCCATCAGACAAGTCTCTCCTCTGGTGGCGGTGTATATACTGTAGCGTTCAGTCTACTCCATAGCTGTCCATCAGACAAGTCTCTTCTCTGGTGGCTGTGTATATACTGTAGCGTTCAGTCTACTCCATAGCTGCCCATCAGACAAGTCTCTTCTCTGGTGGCGGTGTATATACTGTAGCGTTCAGTCTACTCCATAGCTGCCCATCAGACAAGTCTCTTCTCTGGTGGCGGTGTATATACTGTAGCGTTCAGTCTACTCCATAGCTGCCCATCAGACAAGTCTCTTCTCTGGTGGCGGTGTATATAGCGTTCAGTCTACTCCATAGCTGCCCATCAGACAAGTCTCTTCTCTGGTGGCGGTGTATATACTGTAGCGTTCAGTCTACTCCATAGCTGCCCATCAGACAAGTCTCTTCTCTGGTGGCGGTGTATATACTGTAGCGTTCAGTCTACTCCATAGCTGCCCATCAGACAAGTCTCTTCTCTGGTGGCTGTGTATATACTGTAGCGTTCAGTCTACTCCATAGCTGCCCATCAGACAAGTCTCTTCTCTGGTGGCGGTGTATATACTGTAGCGTTCAGTCTACTCCATAGCTGCCCATCAGACAAGTCTCTTCTCTGGTGGCTGTGTATATACTGTAGCGTTCAGTCTACTCCATAGCTGCCCATCAGACAAGTCTCTTCTCTGGTGGCGGTGTATATACTGTAGCGTTCAGTCTACTCCATAGCTGTCCATCAGACAAGTCTCTTCTCTGGTGGCGGTGTATATACTGTAGCGTTCAGTCTACTCCATAGCTGTCCATCAGACAAGTCTCTTCTCTGGTGGCGGTGTATATACTGTAGCGTTCAGTCTACTCCATAGCTGCCCATCAGACAAGTCTCTTCTCTGGTGGCTGTGTATATACTGTAGCGTTCAGTCTACTCCATAGCTGTCCATCAGACAAGTCTCTTCTCTGGTGGCGGTGTATATACTGTAGCGTTCAGTCTACTCCATAGCTGCCCATCAGACAAGTCTCTTCTCTGGTGGCGGTGTATATACTGTAGCGTTCAGTCTACTCCATAGCTGTCCATCAGACAAGTCTCTTCTCTGGTGGCTGTGTATATACTGTAGCGTTCAGTCTACTCCATAGCTGCCCATCAGACAAGTCTCTCCTCTGGTGGCTGTGTATATACTGTAGCGTTCAGTCTACTCCATAGCTGCCCATCAGACAAGTCTCTTCTCTGGTGGCTGTGTATATACTGTAGCGTTCAGTCTACTCCATAGCTGCCCATCAGACAAGTCTCTTCTCTGGTGGCGGTGTATATACTGTAGCGTTCAGTCTACTCCATAGCTGCCCATCAGACAAGTCTCTTCTCTGGTGGCGGTGTATATACTGTAGCGTTCAGTCTACTCCATAGCTGTCCATCACACATGGATGATGATTTAACGAGAGCTGGGAAGATCAACGGGAATTCATGTAATATTTCTCCCTGTGTGTCGTACGGTAATTCAGTGATATGAGAATCTAGACACTCTAACCCTTTCCTTGACTTCACATCATGTTGTATATGTTTGTATTCGATTTCACACTCTAGAACATACACTTGAAACTTTTGACCCAAAGAATAAAGAATCAAATGATAAAGGCACTATGATAAAGCACACACTATGATAAAAAAAATCTCTTAATTGTGTTGTGCAGGTGTTCAATTATATTCTTCCATTCTCCAAGGCTTTTCCGTGGACCTCTCCTGTTTAACCCTTTCACTACCACACTACAGACGGTTAACAGATTGCAGAATGGGGTACAATACAGTACGGCTCAATACACACAATTGTTAAGGGGATGCAGACCAGAGAAAGACTTTCGTCTTGTTTACATCAGGGTCCCTCATTTTCAATTCATCAAGACAGTTATGACATACATCGACATACAGATATACAGTACTGTTTCATCAAGACATTTGTGACATACAAGACATATACACAATATACAGTACAATATACAGAGATCTTACAAGAAAAATATATACATTCAAAGGGGAAGAAACTGTACATTGGAGGGGGTTGGGTGGGTGGGTGGGATTGTGTTTGTACCGAGGCCAGTTTCTAATTGCAGCCACCCGTAGGTGCTCTTTGAGAGCGGTTTTGAAGGAGGGTAGGGATTTACGTACATTATTTTACGGCAGTGGGTAGGGTGTTCCACATTGTTGTGGCATAATTGTGAAACGTGTTTAGTCCCTTGTTTAAGCCGAATCTGGGTTTAACATGATTTGTGGAGCTCCCTCTGGTGTTGTGGTCGTGGAATTCACTGACCTTTGGGAAGTATTTTGACATGTACATGGGTACCTTGGTGGTGTAGTGTATCTTGTAGACCAGGCCCATTGCAAGTTGCTGTACTCTGTCGTCTACTCTAAGCCATCCTAGGTTGTCAAAATGGGCAGGGGTGAGGTGCGTTCTAGGAGTAAGGTCAAGCAGTAGTCTGTATGTCATTTGCATAAATTAGGAACAGTAGTGGACCTAGTATGCTTCCTTGTGGAACACCACAGCTCACTGGAAGGGGGGGGGGGGGGGGGGGATGATAGGGTACCGTTTACCTCCACCATCTGAATGCCTTTTGGAGGTCCAACATGACCATGCCGCAGTATTTGCCCGCGTCCACCTCTTGTTTGATGGTCGTTCAAATAGAGAAGGCATGTGTCAGTGGAGTGGGACGTTCTGAAGCCAGATTGGAATTCGTAGATTAGCTTTTTTTCCGCAAGGTACTTTTCGACCGGTTCGTAGAAAATGTTTTCCATAACTTTCGAGATGGAGGTAAGAATAGAAACAGGACGGTAGTTGCCTGGGTCTAATTCGCTGCCTTTTTTGTGCAGGGGGGGTCACTCTCGCAATTTTGAAGTCCTTGGGGATGTGTCCCTGTTTTATGGAGAGGTTAATTATGTGTGTGATGAATGGGGTGATGGCGGCTGCTGAGGTATTTGGAGGGGATGTTGTCATGGCCAGTGGCCTTGTTAGGTTGGAGGGCGCTCAGTTTTTTGAGCACCTCATCTGTTGTTACCATTTCCAGTTTGAAGTCGTCTTTGTGGACCCCTAGGTTCTTGTAGAAGGCTAGGATGTGTTCTACACCAAAGTGCCCTGAGTGGGAGCGTAGTTTATTAGGGCTGTCCCCGACTAAGGATTTGGATGGTCAACTATGATTGGCCAAAATGGGCAGTTAGTCGACTATTGGTAGACAAAAAAAAAACAAAAAAAAAGGTATAATATTTTTTAAATGATAATTATTTTTTTATTATTATTATTTTTTTGTATCATTCCATTTGGGCTGTGGGGGGTGCTTAATGTCTGAAGGAGTCGACTGAAGGCTTCCTGTCCTCTGCCAAAGCATGCAATTGGTCCACTGATGGATACATCTTGATATTTGTCTAGTATAGTGTGTTCATTAGATGGTGAAATCCTCTTTCAGTGCCTCTGTGCCTGTTTTCGTAGGCAGTTAGCCTCGCTGGTATGCGTGCCATTAGCGTTAGCCACGCTTCTAGGCCTCTTTTCTTTTGGAAAGTGTTGAATGCCCACGCTCGCTCTTAGGTCAGATCGATAACTTCATAACTCATTGGTCTGCCTATCTACACCTCAAACAGCGTCCTGTGAAGTGGTTGACACGCAGAACCAACCGAGTCTACAAAATGTTGTTGTTACCACTGACCGACAAGAGACAGCGAATGCACCGTTCCGACCCCCGTCAGTCATCGACCTTTAACGTCGAGTGATTGAAGTTGCGGAATCTTTTATTTTATTTGCACTGGGACGGGCTCTCTTTAATTAGAAGAGGTCCATGTCTCCTATTCGCACGTATTATCATTATATGGCTTTACTTGATAATCCCATTATACAGAATTCACCTTTAGTCCTTAATGCATAATCATAAGTCTCCTTTTACTCCGTAGGGATAAAGCCTATAGTTATAGTTATATCCCCATTATAGCTAGGGATAAAGCCACTTACACATATTATCACTATATGGCATTACTTGATAAAACCAGGTTTATCAGAATCCACCTTTAGTCCTTAATGCATAATCATAAGTCTCCTTTTACTCCGTAGGGATAAAGCCTATAGTTATAGTTATATCCCCATTATAGCTAGGGATAAAGCCACTTACACATATTATCACTATATGGCTTTACTTGATAAAACCAGGTTTATCAGATTCCACCTTTAGTCCTTAATGCATAATCATAAGTCTCCTTTTACTCCGTAGGGATAAAGCCTATAGTTATAGTTATATCCCCATTATAGCTAGGGATAAAGCCACTTACACATATTATCACTATATGGCTTTACTTGATAAAACCAGGTTTATCAGATTCCACCTTTAGTCCTTAATGCATAATCATAAGTCTCCTTTTACTCCGTAGGGATAAAGCCTATTATTCTATTTTACATCATTAATCAAAAAATGCATGGGGTGAAGTTACAATGCAAAACACATTTCATGCTTACCCGGTCGTCTGGTCAGAAGAAAGGATACAAATCATATTTATAAAGAGGTAATTTTAATTAGAAAAAGCTAGTTACAAAAAGATACTGAAGTGGAAAGCACCCAATTCAGTTTAAAATATGCACAGAACAAAACATATCATCTCTGCACGGCTTGTGCCCCGTGTCTGGCAGCATTCTTCTCATCTCTCAAAAAAGTCTGTAGGCACCATTCTTCTTCTCTCTCCAGCTCCGTGTAAAAACCTGGCTCTTGAAAGGGCAACCGTCCCTTTTATATCCATCTTACAATATTTCCGATTGGTCTAAACACAGTGAAGTCACAGGCTGTCATTTTTGTTTAGCAAACCAGAGTACAATACGTAATTCGTATGAGCTCCTCCTTCTTGGTACTAACGTTACTTCTCGTTACCTAGTGGTTTTTTAATAACAGAAAGTCCCTTATTCCTTCAGAACAGACAAGGGCTTTGTCTATGGTGACCACGTGATATCGTACCATGTACGAGGCCTCTCCAGTATCTCTTAAGGATCCCTCCAGACAAACAGTTTTTACACATTTTTCTGTTAGTATTATTCTCTACTGACACTCAATTTATAAGCATGCCATTTTGAAAACTTTTACTGTACACATCAAACATTTAATTGTTATATAGTTTCTTTTTTTAAGATCTCCCTCTATAGATTCAAGACTTCAACCAGCAACCCTTCCCGTCTGAAAGGGTTAACCTCTTACAGCTCTCTCTCTCCTTTGCTGGGGCCCACATTCCTCAGGGTGCCTCCCTTCTGCATGTGGTCTGTGAAGAACAGACCCTTCTTATGGAGATTTTAAAGGCTCAGTTCCATTTGTTTTTAAAGTAGAGCCCTCATAGAGTTATTTTTCCAGAGTTCAGTTTATACTGGTCACATAGGAACGACTCAGGATGTCATTGTCCAAAAGTGTCGCTTGTTGATCTGTGGCACTTCACACATACGATACTGGTATAGGGTTCAATTCCCTGTTCTACCTAATACCATACAACTATTCGGTCTCTCTCTCTTTGTCTATGTCTCTTTCCTTCTCTCCATCTCTGTCTGTCTCTCTGTCTATATCTCTGTGTGTGTGTGCGTGTGTGTGTGTCTCTCTCTCACACTATGTCTTTTTCCTTGTGTGTGTGTGCGTGTGTGTGTGTCTCTCTCTCACACTATGTCTCTCTCCTTGTGTGTGCGTGTGTGTGTGTCTCTCTCTCACACTATGTCTTTTTCCTTGTGTGTGTGTGCGTGTGTGTGTGTCTCTCTCTCACACTATGTCTCTCTCCTTGTGTGTGTGTGCGTGTGTGTGTGTCTCTCTCTCACACTATGTCTCTCTCTCTCTCCCCTCTCCCCTCTGAAAGGGTTAACCTCTTACAGCTCTCTCTCTCCTTTGCTGGGGCCCACATTCCTCAGGGTGCCTCCCTTCTCACAGACACCAGGCACCTTTTCTGCAGATATTAAAGGCTCATTTCCATTTTTTATAAGTAGAGCCAGCATAAAGCTATCCTCCAGAGTTCAGTTTAAAGGTTATACTGGTCACATAGGAACGACTCAGGATGTCATTGTCCAAGAGTGTCACTTGTTCTGTGACACTTTACACCCCCTCTGTCATCCTGGTCGGTCATTTTCCATTGTCTTAATAGCGTCTGTACTGGGGGACGAGATGGCGATTGTGGGGTCACGTGGCTGTGACTCTCCACACCCCCTCTGCCATCTTGGTACCTTGTTACCCTGGTAGCCGGCGGGAAGACTTGCATCTGTTGTTCCCTGGCTGGACGGCTCGACAGGATAGGAGTCACGTTGTTGCTTGGTATCCGGCGGGAAGACTTGCATCTGTTGTTCCCGGCCGATGCACCCAGGCTGTTGTCGTCTTCGTCATCTTGGTCATCTTGGTCATCTTGGTCATCTTGGTCATCTTGGGGTCACCCCCTCTGACCTCTTGGTTTTCTCCCATAGTTTGAGGTAGGTTGATTTGTCACTTCTCGGGCGACCCCCACGGGTTCCCGAGAATTGTAGCAGCAGTCCTCTATTGAAGTGTGGTTGGCCTGGTCGTGTGACCCTGTCCGTAGGCCTCGCAGGACATCACAGATACAGTCCACAGAGGACTCATTTCTTTTCTCTCTTCCAGGTCCATTCAGGGCTCTCGTCGCCCTGTAACCTGGGTCCAGGCCGATGTCTCTCTGTCCGGTCTGGGAGGTCTAGGAGGTCTGGGAGGTCTGGGAGGTCTAGATGAGGACCCTGAGGATGCTCTGGAGCTTGACCTATCCCGGTCTTCCCCCAGTTCCGATTTCTGACCTGAGTCAGTATATTCCTTCTTGCCATCCGCTGCGTCGTCCGCTGACTCCCACCCAGAGAGTGTGGCACTAAGAGTGTGGCACTGATTCAGGTTTTGTCCCTTTACCAGCGCACATTGTTCCCAGGCCTCTCGGACTGTTGCTTCCGTCCACTTCCTTCTTGCACAGGGGATCGACCCTGTGTTGTGCTTGTCTCGGTCCAGACTGGGTAGTTAGTTACTGTTATGTCTGGTGTTAGCTCTGGCTAGTTAGCCAGCTTGTAGATCCAGGCTATGTAGCCTCTTATAGACCCAGCTCCTGCTGATAACACCAGCCTCTATTATTACGCTGGTTCCACTTCCGTCACAGTAGCAGGACTTATGCAGGACTTATTCTGATTTTAAGTAAACATTAGGTTACTTTTGGTTCAGGTGACCTGGTACCTATTTTTTCTACTTAGGTTTCGACTGTAAGAAAACATTACGTAAGTTTTTAGTCGTGAGTAAACTTTTACCGCAATCACAGAAATATACTTTAAGTGTGATTCTTTCTTTGAGTAGAATCTTCTACGTTTTTTTGACTGTAAGAAAACATTACGTAACTTTTTAGTCGTGAGTAAACTTTTACCGCAATCACAGAAATATACTTTAAGTGTGATTCTTTCTTTGAGTAGAATCTTCTACGTTTTTTTGACTGTAAGAAAACATTACGTAACTTTTTAGTCGTGAGTAAACTTTTACCGCAATCACAGAAATATACTTTAAGTGTGATTCATTCTTTGAGTAGAATCTTCTACGTTTTTTGACTGTAAGAAAACATTATGTAACTTTTTAGTCGTGAGTAAACTTTTACTGCAATCACAGAAATATACTTTAAGTGTGATTCATTCTTTGAGTAGAATCTTCTACGTTTTTTTACTGTAAGAAAACATTACGTAACTTTTTAGTCGTGAGTAAACTTTTACCGCAATCACAGAAATATACTTTAAGTGTGATTCATTCTTTGAGTAGAATCTTCTACGTTTTTTGACTGTAAGAAAACATTACGTAACTTTTTAGTCGTGAGTAAACTTTTACCGCAATCACAGAAATATACTTTAAGTGTGATTCATTCTTTGAGTAGAATCTTCTACGTTTTTTGACTGTAAGAAAACATTACGTAACTTTTTAGTTGTGAGTAAACTTTTACCGCAATCACAGAAATATACTTTAAGTGTGATTCATTCTTTGAGTAGAATCTTCTACGTTTTTTGACTGTAAGAAAACATTACGTAACTTTTTAGTCGTGAGTAAACTTTTACCGCAATCACAGAAATATACTTTAAGTGTGATTCTTTCTTTGAGTAGAATCTTCTACGTTTTTTTGACTGTAAGAAAACATTACGTAACTTTTTAGTCGTGAGTAAACTTTTACCGCAATCACAGAAATATACTTTAAGTGTGATTCATTCTTTGAGTAGAATCTTCTACGTTTTTTGACTGTAAGAAAACATTATGTAACTTTTTAGTCGTGAGTAAACTTTTACCGCAATCACAGAAATATACTTTAAGTGTGATTCATTCTTTGAGTAGAATCTTCTACGTTTTTTTACTGTAAGAAAACATTACGTAACTTTTTAGTCGTGAGTAAACTTTTACCGCAATCACAGAAATATACTTTAAGTGTGATTCATTCTTTGAGTAGAATCTTCTACGTTTTTTGACTGTAAGAAAACATTACGTAACTTTTTAGTCGTGAGTAAACTTTTACCGCAATCACAGAAATATACTTTAAGTGTGATTCATTCTTTGAGTAGAATCTTCTACGTTTTTTGACTGTAAGAAAACATTACGTAACTTTTTAGTTGTGAGTAAACTTTTACCGCAATCACAGAAATATACTTTAAGTGTGATTCATTCTTTGAGTAGAATCTTCTACGTTTTTTGACTGTAAGAAAACATTACGTAACGTTTTAGTCGTGAGTAAACTTTTACCGCAATCACAGAAATATACTTTAAGTGTGATTCATTCTTTGAGTAGAATCTTCTACGTTTTTTGACTGTAAGAAAACATTACGTAACTTTTTAGTCGTGAGTAAACTTTTACCGCAATCACAGAAATATACTTTAAGTGTGATTCTTTCTTTGAGTAGAATCTTCTACGTTTGGTTTTTTTCAAATCTGTAATTAATTCTACTCCAGAGGCACCCGACAGCAGTCATTTCGGTTCATATTCTTTCGGTTTTTGATACCTATTTAAATAGTATAAAGCCCAACTCACTTGAACTTATGTTCTTAGCCCCGGAACCTCCAATCCGTTTTGACAGACCTATAAACCAGTGACTTGGCCGCCCAAGCACCACAGCGTCCTGTATGCTGAGGCTTCCAAGTCCCCACAAATCTGATAGGCCCGTCGGATACAGAGACCCTGATGCTCGCTCTGTCCCCCCGCGTCAAGGTGCTAAGCTTGATGAGAGTTTGCAGAGTCTCAATTTTTTACCCATAGGTGCTGGTGAGTGTACATCTCATGCAGCTGATATGGCTGGTAGGGTGCTAACCCACCAAATGGTTGCTGTCAGGAAATCCCTTCCGAATGAAATAGATTACAAATTCACTTTACTTTACTCTGGATTTAGAGCAAGGACGGACATCTTTACATATTATACTTAAAATATATACAAAATGCATTTAGTATTCTATGTCATGTTCCTTCCTAAATGACAATAACACTACATATTCTTCCTCTTGACAGATGAGCGGTATGTCAAGTGCAGTTTGCACTTGCTTGAGTGTCACGTGTCAGGGCCCCAGAAGGTAATTTCTCCCTTTGTTGCCCTTATCTCTGCTTGCTGCTCGGGGGTTAGTTTCTCCACCATCTTATCCCCTGGATCTTGACCGGGGGTCCTTACCTCTCTTTCCATCATTTGGGCCATTGAAGCCTCGTTGGTGAGCTAGCGTCTCCTTGTGCTAGCTTCTCTTTAGGTGTTACTCAATATGTTGAGTAATCAGAACTGTGTTCAGTTTCAGAGGTATTTAGCTCCCCATCCTGTTCAGGCTCAGACTCAGTTTCACCTGAAGGCGTCATCTGTGGCCTCGGGTTCTGATCCTTCATCTGAATGTCGCCATCCTCCTCTTCTGGGCCATAGTAAATGGAACAGTGCTCATAATTGATGTCTTTGGCGTTTAGGTACTCGTCTAGAGAGTTGAACGCCTCTATGTCAGTGGAGGGAGATACTTGTTTTGAGGTGGAGCCTGGCGCCTTATAAAGAGGAAGAATGACTACATCGTCTTCTTGGTTTTTTCCATTTCCACACTCGTCATTGATAGTGCGTCGCCGTGTTCTTGAGCGAGACACATCACCCCTTACTGCCCCCGTTAAGCAGGTTGGCACCTTGCATGGCTGCCTCCGCCGTCTGTGTCTCTGGGCTAGGAAGCCCTCGCTTTTCTGTGAACGGTCGTTTTGACTCGCTTCACATCCACACTCCGCTTACAAACAGTGTCTCTGGGCTAGGAAGCCCTCGCTTTTCTGTGAACGGTCGTTTTGACTCGCTTCACATCCACACTCCGCTTACAAACAGTGTCTCTGGGCTAGGAAGCCCTCGCTTTTCTGTGAACGGTCGTTTTGACTCGCTTCACATCCACACTCCGCTCCTTACAAAGTGTCTCTGGGCTAGGAAGCCCTCGCTTTTCTGTGAACGGTCGTTTTGACTCGCTTCACATCCACACTCCGCTCCTTACAAAGTGTCTCTGGGCTAGGAAGCCCTCGCTTTTCTGTGAACGGTCGTTTTGACTCGCTTCACATCCACACTCCGCTCCTTACAAAGTGTCTCTGGGCTAGGAAGCCCTCGCTTTTCTGTGAACGGTCGTTTTGACTCGCTTCACATCCACACTCCGCTCCTTACAAAGTGTCTCTGGGCTAGGAAGCCCTCGCTTTTCTGTGAACGGTCGTTTTGACTCGCTTCACATCCACACTCCGCTCCTTACAAAGTGTCTCTGGGCTAGGAAGCCCTCGCTTTTCTGTGAACGGTCGTTTTGACTCGCTTCACATCCACACTCCGCTCCTTACAAAGTGTCTCTGGGCTAGGAAGCCCTCGCTTTTCTGTGAACGGTCGTTTTGACTCGCTTCACATCCACACTCCGCTCCTTACAAAGTGTCTCTGGGCTAGGAAGCCCTCGCTTTTCTGTGAACGGTCGTTTTGACTCGCTTCACATCCACACTCCGCTCCTTACAAAGTGTCTCTGGGCTAGGAAGCCCTCGCTTTTCTGTGAACGGTCGTTTTGACTCGCTTCACATCCACACTCCGCTCCTTACAAAGTGTCTCTGGGCTAGGAAGCCCTCGCTTTTCTGTGAACGGTCGTTTTGACTCGCTTCACATCCACACTCCGCTCCTTACAAAGTGTCTCTGGGCTAGGAAGCCCTCGCTTTTCTGTGAACGGTCGTTTTGACTCGCTTCACATCCACACTCCGCTCCTTACAAAGTGTCTCTGGGCTAGGAAGCCCTCGCCTTGGGTAGGGCCAGTTCGCTTCCTGTGGGCAAAGCACGAAATTATGTTGCACTTGTAACTCCCCCCAGAGCTCTATAAACATTATGTTACCCTTTAGTTGTGAGTAAACGTTGCTTTAATCACCAAGATAGAGCTTTCTATTCATTTGTGATATCCCCGAGTAGAGCCTTCCACTCGAGTCGCCAGTAGAGCTTTCTACTTTAATTTTAGCCAAATCTGTGATTTAATTTTACTCCAGAGGCTTTTGACAGTAGTCCTGTCTTCTTCGGCCGTTTAGCACCTATTTTGGTTAGTATAAATGCACATCGCCAGGGACGCCATGTTGAATGCCCACGCTCGCTCTTAGGTCAGATCGATAACTTCATAACTCATTGGTCTGCCTATCTACACCTCAAACAGCGTCCTGTGAAGTGGTTGACACGCAGAACCAACCGAGTCTACAAAATGTTGTTGTTACCACTGACCGACAAGAGACAGCGAATGCACCGTTCCGACCCCTGTCAGTCATCGACCTTTAACGTCGAGTGATTGAAGTTGCGGAATCTTTTATTTTATTTGCACTGGGACGGGCTCTCTTTAATTAGAAGAGGTCCATGTCTCCTATTCGCACGTATTATCATTATATGGCTTTACTTGATAATCCCATTATACAGAATTCACCTTTAGTCCTTAATGCATAATCATAAGTCTCCTTTTACTCCGTAGGGATAAAGCCTATAGTTATAGTTATATCCCCATTATAGCTAGGGATAAAGCCACTTACACATATTATCACTATATGGCATTACTTGATAAAACCAGGTTTATCAGAATCCACCTTTAGTCCTTAATGCATAATCATAAGTCTCCTTTTACTCCGTAGGGATAAAGCCTATAGTTATAGTTATATCCCCATTATAGCTAGGGATAAAGCCACTTACACATATTATCACTATATGGCTTTACTTGATAAAACCAGGTTTATCAGATTCCACCTTTAGTCCTTAATGCATAATCATAAGTCTCCTTTTACTCCGTAGGGATAAAGCCTATAGTTATAGTTATATCCCCATTATAGCTAGGGATAAAGCCACTTACACATATTATCACTATATGGCTTTACTTGATAAAACCAGGTTTATCAGATTCCACCTTTAGTCCTTAATGCATAATCATAAGTCTCCTTTTACTCCGTAGGGATAAAGCCTATTATTCTATTTTACATCATTAATCAAAAAATGCATGGGGTGAAGTTACAATGCAAAACACATTTCATGCTTACCCGGTCGTCTGGTCAGAAGAAAGGATACAAATCATATTTATAAAGAGGTAATTTTAATTAGAAAAAGCTAGTTACAAAAAGATACTGAAGTGGAAAGCACCCAATTCAGTTTAAAATATGCACAGAACAAAACATCTCATCTCTGCACGGCTTGTGCCCCGTGTCTGGCAGCATTCTTCTCATCTCTCAAAAAAGTCTGTAGGCACCATTCTTCTTCTCTCTCCAGCTCCGTGTAAAAACCTGGCTCTTGAAAGGGCAACCGTCCCTTTTATATCCATCTTACAATATTTCCGATTGGTCTAAACACAGTGAAGTCACAGGCTGTCATTTTTGTTTAGCAAACCAGAGTACAATACGTAATTCGTATGAGCTCCTCCTTCTTGGTACTAACGTTACTTCTCGTTACCTAGTGGTTTTTTAAGTAACAGAAAGTCCCTTATTCCTTCAGAACAGACAACGGCTTTGTCTATGGTGACCACGTGATATCGTACCATGTACGAGGCCTCTCCAGTATCTCTTAAGGATCCCTCCAGACAAACCGTTTTTACACATTTTTCTGTTAGTATTATTCTCTACTGACACTCACTTTATAAGCATGCCATTTTGAAAACTTTTACTGTACACATCAAACATTTAATTGTTATATAGTTTCTTTTTTTAAGATCTCCCTCTATAGATTCAAGACTTCAACCAGCAACCCTTCCCGTCTGAAAGGGTTAACCTCTTACAGCTCTCTCTCTCCTTTGCTGGGGCCCACATTCCTCAGGGTGCCTCCCTTCTGCATGTGGTCTGTGAAGAACAGACCCTTCTTATGGAGATTTTAAAGGCTCAGTTCCATTTGTTTTTAAAGTAGAGCCCTCATAGAGTTATTTTTCCAGAGTTCAGTTTATACTGGTCACATAGGAACGACTCAGGATGTCATTGTCCAAAAGTGTCGCTTGTTGATCTGTGGCACTTCACACATACGATACTGGTATAGGGTTCAATTCCCTGTTCTACCTAATACCATACAACTATTCGGTCTCTCTCTCTTTGTCTATGTCTCTTTCCTTCTCTCCATCTCTGTCTGTCTCTCTGTCTATATCTCTGTGTGTGTGTGCGTGTGTGTGTGTGTCTCTCTCACACTATGTCTTTTTCCTTGTGTGTGTGTGCGTGTGTGTGTGTCTCTCTCTCACACTATGCCTCTCTCCTTGTGTGTGCGTGTGTGTGTGTCTCTCTCTCACACTATGTCTTTTTCCTTGTGTGTGTGTGCGTGTGTGTGTGTCTCTCTCTCACACTATGTCTCTCTCCTTGTGTGTGTGTGCGTGTGTGTGTGTCTCTCTCTCACACTATGTCTCTCTCTCTCTCCCCTCTCCCCTCTGAAAGGGTTAACCTCTTACAGCTCTCTCTCTCCTTTGCTGGGGCCCACATTCCTCAGGGTGCCTCCCTTCTCACAGACACCAGGCACCTTTTCTGCAGATATTAAAGGCTCATTTCCATTTTTTATAAGTAGAGCCAGCATAAAGCTATCCTCCAGAGTTCAGTTTAAAGGTTATACTGGTCACATAGGAACGACTCAGGATGTCATTGTCCAAGAGTGTCACTTGTTCTGTGACACTTTACAGAAAGAATGATAAAAAAAAATATATATATAATAATATTATATATATATATATATATATATTTATTTAATTCTTTTACTATTCGACTAAGAGGTTGGCCAGTCGACTACGACTCCTTTCGACCGATTAGTCGAATAATCGACTAATAGGGGTCAGCCCTATAGTTTATTAACCAGTGTTGTGGCTATGTTTGTAAAGAATATGTTTAAGTGATTGGCCACGTCCAGCTTGTCTGTGATCAGAGTGTTTTCTGTCTTCATGTTGATGTTTGTGAATCTGGTTTCTAACCGAGTGACGTCTCTCTCCTCCCGCAGCTTCGAGGGGGAGAATGGCCAGTCGTCCTGCTGCAGCCCCTCGGACCTCCAGGCGTCTCCCAGCGCCGGCCTGGTGCTCCACCCCAACCTGGCGGGCCACGGCCAGCGCCGGGAGTCCTTCCTGTACCGCTCCGACAGCGACTACGAGCTCTCGCCCAAGTCCATGTCCCGCAACTCATCCATCGTTGGAGAACTGTGAGTTGGATACCACCTCTGTGTCCTGTCTAGGGATGTGGTACCGAATCTGGTACTTTCAAGGGTATCATCGACCGAGTCACGTCGGTACTACCCGAGTACCGATTCACGTGAGATCCACCGGTGCCACATTTTCGGTAATGAAAATAAAATAGAAATATTGAACTTTTCTTTCTTTATTTTTTGCTGACGTCAACGTTTCGTTTACCGCGAAACGAAACATATGAAGTGTGCCGCACGTTCACGTCAACGTTCACACGCACAACACACGCTTACTGTACCTAGGATTTGACTTGATTCAACAACAACAAAGCAGTCGGGGCGATGGCAAGTCGAAAACGGTCGCAAGTGTGGTTACACTTTACAAAGCTAGACGCAGACAACGCTCGCTGCAATATTATATATATATATATATATTAACAAATTGTTCTAAATAAATAATGATAATAATAAATAATTAGAAGTTTGGACACATTATGAGGTAGGTAGATAAACATTTTTAGAGACTAAAGTACCGGAAAAAAAGGTACCGTTAGTTACTGTTGTGTCGTAGTAAGAAGGACGAACGGACACTTTAGTACTTAGCCTCTTACTTTATTAGCAGGAATACCAGGAGCTGCATTGCTCTGTAATGCTCTCTACTTCGCGTGTCTAGCAGGAGGGCCCACCCAGCGCAGGTGTCAGACATACTCTACATTAGAGCTCCGCCTACAGGCCTAATGAAGAACACCACAGGTACCGGTATCGGTTCAAATGTGAACGGTACCCAACCCTAGTGCTGTGGACCTTTTTCAACTGCCAACCATTCAACATCTGCAGTAGAACTATATATACACAATCTCTTTTATCTAATAACATAACAGTAGAACTATATATACACAATCTCTTTTATCTAATAACATAACAGTAGAACTATATATACACAATTTCTTTTATCTAATAACATAACAGTAGAACTATATATACATGATCTCTTTTATCTAATAACATAACAGTAGAACTATATATACATGATCTCTTTTATCTAATAACATAACAGTAGAACTATATATACACAATCTCTTTTATCTAATAACATAACAGTAGAACTATATATACACAATCTCTTTTATCTAATAACATAACAGTAGAACTATATATACACAATCTCTTTTATCTAATAACATAACAGTAGAACTATATATACACAATCTCTTTTATCTAATAACATAACAGTAGAACTATATATACACAATCTCTTTTATCTAATAACATAACAGTAGAACTATATATACACAATCTCTTTTATCTAATAACATAACAGTAGAACTATATATACACAATCTCTTTTATCTAATAACATAACAGTAGAACTATATATACATGATCTCTTTTATCTAATAACATAACAGTAGAATTATATATACATGATCTCTTTTATCTAATAACATAACAGTAGAACTATATATACATGATCTCTTTTATCTAATAACATAACAGTAGAATTATATATACATGATCTCTTTTATCTAATAACATAACAGTAGAACTATATATACATGATCTCTTTTATCTAATAACATAACAGTAGAATTATATATACATGATCTCTTTTATCTAATAACATAACAGTAGAATTATATATACATAATCTCTTTTATCTAATAACATAACAGTAGAACTATATATACACAATCTCTTTTATCTAATAACATAACAATAGAACTATATATACATGATCTCTTTTATCTAATAACATAACAGTAGAATTATATATACATGATCTCTTTTATCTAATAACATAACAGTAGAATTATATATACATAATCTCTTTTATCTAATACATCTGCAGTAGAATTATATATACATGATCTCTTTTATCTAATAACATAACAGTAGAACTATATATACACAATCTCTTTTATCTAATAACATAACAGTAGAACTATATATACACAATCTCTTTTATCTAATAACATAACAGTAGAACTATATATACACAATCTCTTTTATCTAATAACATAACAGTAGAACTATATATACACAATCTCTTTTATCTAATAACATAACATTAGAACTATATATACATGATCTCTTTTATCTAATAACATCTGCAGTAGAATTATATATACATGATCTCTTTTATCTAATAACATAACAGTAGAACTATATATACACAATCTCTTTTATCTAATAACATAACAGTAGAACTATATATACACAATCTCTTTTATCTAATAACATAACAGTAGAACTATATATACATGATCTCTTTTATCTAATAACATAACAGTAGAACTATATATACACAATCTCTTTTATCTAATAACATAACAGTAGAACTATATATACACAATCTCTTTTATCTAATAACATAACAGTAGAATTATATATACACAATCTCTTTTATCTAATAACATCTGCAGTAGAATTATATATACACAATCTCTTTTATCTAATAACATAACAGTAGAACTATATATACATGATCTCTTTTATCTAATAACATAACAGTAGAATTATATATACATGATCTCTTTTATCTAATAACATAACAGTAGAACTATATATACATGATCTATTTTATCTAATAACATAACAGTAGAACTATATATACATGATCTCTTTTATCTAATAACATAACAGTAGAACTATATATACACAATCTCTTTTATCTAATAACATAACAGTAGAACTATATATACACAATCTCTTTTATCTAATAACATAACAGTAGAACTATATATACACAATCTCTTTTATCTAATAACATAACAGTATAATTATATATACATGATCTATTTTATCTAATAACATAACAGTAGAACTATATATACATGATCTCTTTTATCTAATAACATAACAGTAGAATTATATATACATGATCTATTTTATCTAATAACATAACAGTAGAACTATATATACACAATCTCTTTTATCTAATAACATAACAGTAGAACTATATATACATGATCTCTTTTATCTAATAACATAACAGTAGAATTATATATACATGATCTCTTTTATCTAATAACATAACAGTAGAACTATATATACATGATCTCTTTTATCTAATAACATAACAGTAGAATTATATATACATGATCTCTTTTATCTAATAACATAACAGTAGAACTATATATACATGATCTCTTTTATCTAATAACATAACAGTAGAATTATATATACATGATCTCTTTTATCTAATAACATAACAGTAGAATTATATATACATAATCTCTTTTATCTAATAACATAACAGTAGAACTATATATACACAATCTCTTTTATCTAATAACATAACAGTAGAACTATATATACATGATCTCTTTTATCTAATAACATAACAGTAGAATTATATATACATGATCTCTTTTATCTAATAACATAACAGTAGAATTATATATACATAATCTCTTTTATCTAATACATCTGCAGTAGAATTATATATACATGATCTCTTTTATCTAATAACATAACAGTAGAACTATATATACACAATCTCTTTTATCTAATAACATAACAGTAGAACTATATATACACAATCTCTTTTATCTAATAACATAACAGTAGAACTATATATACACAATCTCTTTTATCTAATAACATAACAGTAGAACTATATATACACAATCTCTTTTATCTAATAACATAACATTAGAACTATATATACATGATCTCTTTTATCTAATAACATCTGCAGTAGAATTATATATACATGATCTCTTTTATCTAATAACATAACAGTAGAACTATATATACACAATCTCTTTTATCTAATAACATAACAGTAGAACTATATATACACAATCTCTTTTATCTAATAACATAACAGTAGAACTATATATACATGATCTCTTTTATCTAATAACATAACAGTAGAACTATATATACACAATCTCTTTTATCTAATAACATAACAGTAGAACTATATATACACAATCTCTTTTATCTAATAACATAACAGTAGAATTATATATACACAATCTCTTTTATCTAATAACATCTGCAGTAGAATTATATATACACAATCTCTTTTATCTAATAACATAACAGTAGAACTATATATACATGATCTCTTTTATCTAATAACATAACAGTAGAATTATATATACATGATCTCTTTTATCTAATAACATAACAGTAGAACTATATATACATGATCTATTTTATCTA
This sequence comes from Notolepis coatsorum, assembly GCF_963971535.1. NCBI lineage: Eukaryota > Metazoa > Chordata > Actinopteri > Aulopiformes > Paralepididae > Notolepis > Notolepis coatsorum. The sequence goes on along the minus strand of NC_140181.1, from coordinate 2,400,855 downwards.
ATAACATAACAGTAGAACTATATATACATGATCTCTTTTATCTAATAACATAACAGTAGAACTATATATACACAATCTCTTTTATCTAATAACATAACAGTAGAACTATATATACACAATCTCTTTTATCTAATAACATAACAGTAGAACTATATATACACAATCTCTTTTATCTAATAACATAACAGTAGAATTATATATACATGATCTATTTTATCTAATAACATAACAGTAGAACTATATATACATGATCTCTTTTATCTAATAACATAACAGTAGAATTATATATACATGATCTATTTTATCTAATAAAATCTGCAGTAGAATTATATATACATGATCTCTTTTATCTAATAACATAACAGTAGAATTATATATACATAATCTCTTTTATCTAATAACATAACAGTAGAATTATATATACATGATCTCTTTTATCTAATAACATAACAGTAGAATTATATATACATAATCTCTTTTATCTAATAACATAACAGTAGAATTATATATACATGATCTCTTTTATCTAATAACATAACAGTAGAATTATATATACATGATATCTTTTATCTAATAACATAACAGTAGAATTATATATACATGATCTCTTTTATCTAATAACATCTGCAGTAGAATTATATATACATGATCTCTTTTATCTAATAAAATCTGCAGTAGAATTATATATACATGATCTCTTTTATCTAATAACATCTGCAGTATAATTATATATACATGATCTCTTTTATCTAATAACATAACAGTAGAATTATATATACATGATCTCTTTTATCTAATAACATAACAGTAGAATTATATATACATGATATCTTTTATCTAATAACATAACAGTAGAATTATATATACATGATCTCTTTTATCTAATAACATAACAGTAGAACTATATATACACAATCTCTTTTATCTAATAACATAACAGTAGAACTATATATACACAATCTCTTTTATCTAATAACATAACAGTAGAACTATATATACATGATCTCTTTTATCTAATAACATAACAGTAGAACTATATATACACAATCTCTTTTATCTAATAACATAACAGTAGAACTATATATACACAATCTCTTTTATCTAATAACATAACAGTAGAATTATATATACACAATCTCTTTTATCTAATAACATCTGCAGTAGAATTATATATACACAATCTCTTTTATCTAATAACATAACAGTAGAACTATATATACATGATCTCTTTTATCTAATAACATAACAGTAGAATTATATATACATGATCTCTTTTATCTAATAACATAACAGTAGAACTATATATACATGATCTCTTTTATCTAATAACATAACAGTAGAACTATATATACATGATCTTTTTTATCTAATAACATAACAGTAGAACTATATATACACAATCTCTTTTATCTAATAACATAACAGTAGAACTATATATACACAATCTCTTTTATCTAATAACATAACAGTAGAACTATATATACATGATCTATTTTATCTAATAACATAACAGTAGAACTATATATACACAATCTCTTTTATCTAATAACATAACAGTAGAACTATATATACATGATCTCTTTTATCTAATAACATAACAGTAGAATTATATATACATGATCTCTTTTATCTAATAACATAACAGTAGAATTATATATACATAATCTCTTTTATCTAATACATCTGCAGTAGAATTATATATACATGATCTCTTTTATCTAATAACATAACAGTAGAACTATATATACACAATCTCTTTTATCTAATAACATAACAGTAGAACTATATATACACAATCTCTTTTATCTAATAACATAACAGTAGAACTATATATACACAATCTCTTTTATCTAATAACATAACAGTAGAACTATATATACACAATCTCTTTTATCTAATAACATAACATTAGAACTATATATACATGATCTCTTTTATCTAATAACATCTGCAGTATAATTATATATACATGATCTCTTTTATCTAATAACATAACAGTAGAACTATATATACACAATCTCTTTTATCTAATAACATAACAGTAGAACTATATATACACAATCTCTTTTATCTAATAACATAACAGTAGAACTATATATACATGATCTCTTTTATCTAATAACATAACAGTAGAACTATATATACATGATCTCTTTTATCTAATAACATCTGCAGTAGAATTATATATACATGATCTCTTTTATCTAATAACATAACAGTAGAACTATATATACATGATATCTTTTATCTAATAACATAACAGTAGAATTATATATACATGATCTCTTTTATCTAATAACATCTGCAGTAGAATTATATATACATGATCTCTTTTATCTAATAAAATCTGCAGTAGAATTATATATACATGATCTCTTTTATCTAATAACATCTGCAGTATAATTATATATACATGATCTCTTTTATCTAATAACATAACAGTAGAATTATATATACATGATCTCTTTTATCTAATAACATAACAGTAGAATTATATATACATGATATCTTTTATCTAATAACATAACAGTAGAATTATATATACATGATCTCTTTTATCTAATAACATAACAGTAGAACTATATATACACAATCTCTTTTATCTAATAACATAACAGTAGAACTATATATACACAATCTCTTTTATCTAATAACATAACAGTAGAACTATATATACATGATCTCTTTTATCTAATAACATAACAGTAGAACTATATATACACAATCTCTTTTATCTAATAACATAACAGTAGAACTATATATACACAATCTCTTTTATCTAATAACATAACAGTAGAATTATATATACACAATCTCTTTTATCTAATAACATCTGCAGTAGAATTATATATACACAATCTCTTTTATCTAATAACATAACAGTAGAACTATATATACATGATCTCTTTTATCTAATAACATAACAGTAGAATTATATATACATGATCTCTTTTATCTAATAACATAACAGTAGAACTATATATACATGATCTCTTTTATCTAATAACATAACAGTAGAACTATATATACATGATCTTTTTTATCTAATAACATAACAGTAGAACTATATATACACAATCTCTTTTATCTAATAACATAACAGTAGAACTATATATACACAATCTCTTTTATCTAATAACATAACAGTAGAACTATATATACATGATCTATTTTATCTAATAACATAACAGTAGAACTATATATACACAATCTCTTTTATCTAATAACATAACAGTAGAACTATATATACATGATCTCTTTTATCTAATAACATAACAGTAGAATTATATATACATGATCTCTTTTATCTAATAACATAACAGTAGAATTATATATACATAATCTCTTTTATCTAATACATCTGCAGTAGAATTATATATACATGATCTCTTTTATCTAATAACATAACAGTAGAACTATATATACACAATCTCTTTTATCTAATAACATAACAGTGGAACTATATATACACAATCTCTTTTATCTAATAACATAACAGTAGAACTATATATACACAATCTCTTTTATCTAATAACATAACAGTAGAACTATATATACACAATCTCTTTTATCTAATAACATAACATTAGAACTATATATACATGATCTCTTTTATCTAATAACATCTGCAGTATAATTATATATACATGATCTCTTTTATCTAATAACATAACAGTAGAACTATATATACACAATCTCTTTTATCTAATAACATAACAGTAGAACTATATATACACAATCTCTTTTATCTAATAACATAACAGTAGAACTATATATACATGATCTCTTTTATCTAATAACATAACAGTAGAACTATATATACACAATCTCTTTTATCTAATAACATAACAGTAGAACTATATATACACAATCTCTTTTATCTAATAACATAACAGTAGAATTATATATACACAATCTCTTTTATCTAATAACATCTGCAGTAGAATTATATATACACAATCTCTTTTATCTAATAACATAACAGTAGAACTATATATACATGATCTCTTTTATCTAATAACATAACAGTAGAATTATATATACATGATCTCTTTTATCTAATAACATAACAGTAGAACTATATATACATGATCTATTTTATCTAATAACATAACAGTAGAACTATATATACATGATCTCTTTTATCTAATAACATAACAGTAGAACTATATATACACAATCTCTTTTATCTAATAACATAACAGTAGAACTATATATACACAATCTCTTTTATCTAATAACATAACAGTAGAACTATATATACACAATCTCTTTTATCTAATAACATAACAGTAGAATTATATATACATGATCTATTTTATCTAATAACATAACAGTAGAACTATATATACATGATCTCTTTTATCTAATAACATCTGCAGTAGAATTATATATACATGATCTCTTTTATCTAATAAAATCTGCAGTAGAATTATATATACATGATCTCTTTTATCTAATAACATAACAGTAGAATTATATATACATAATCTCTTTTATCTAATAACATAACAGTAGAATTATATATACATGATCTCTTTTATCTAATAACATAACAGTAGAATTATATATACATGATATCTTTTATCTAATAACATAACAGTAGAATTATATATACATGATCTCTTTTATCTAATAACATCTGCAGTAGAATTATATATACATGATCTCTTTTATCTAATAAAATCTGCAGTAGAATTATATATACACAATCTCTTTTATCTAATAACATCTGCAGTATAATTATATATACATGATCTCTTTTATCTAATAACATAACAGTAGAATTATATATACATGATCTCTTTTATCTAATAACATAACAGTAGAATTATATATACATGATATCTTTTATCTAATAACATAACAGTAGAATTATATATACATGATCTCTTTTATCTAATAACATAACAGTAGAACTATATATACACAATCTCTTTTATCTAATAACATAACAGTAGAACTATATATACACAATCTCTTTTATCTAATAACATAACAGTAGAACTATATATACACGATCTCTTTTATCTAATAACATAACAGTAGAACTATATATACACAATCTCTTTTATCTAATAACATAACAGTAGAACTATATATACACAATCTCTTTTATCTAATAACATAACAGTAGAATTATATATACACAATCTCTTTTATCTAATAACATCTGCAGTAGAATTATATATACACAATCTCTTTTATCTAATAACATAACAGTAGAACTATATATACATGATCTCTTTTATCTAATAACATAACAGTAGAATTATATATACATGATCTCTTTTATCTAATAACATAACAGTAGAACTATATATACATGATCTCTTTTATCTAATAACATAACAGTAGAACTATATATACACAATCTCTTTTATCTAATAACATAACAGTAGAACTATATATACACAATCTCTTTTATCTAATAACATAACAGTAGAACTATATATACATGATCTATTTTATCTAATAACATAACAGTAGAACTATATATACATGATCTCTTTTATCTAATAACATCTGCAGTAGAATTATATATACATGATCTCTTTTATCTAATAACATCTGCAGTAGAATTATATATACATGATCTCTTTTATCTAATAACATCTGCAGTAGAATTATATATACATGATCTCTTTTATCTAATAACATAACAGTAGAATTATATATACATGATATCTTTTATCTAATAACATAACAGTAGAATTATATATACATGATCTCTTTTATCTAATAACATAACAGTAGAATTATATATACATAATCTATTTTATCTAATAACTAAGGCTGTCAAAGTTAATGCGTTGTTAACCCGTTATCGCACAATTCTTTTTCTTTTTTTACTAGACTTCACTCAGGTGTATTATTGATACTCTCATTGATACTATGTTTGTTTCTGACAAAATATTTTGTAATTTGATGCAAAGTTGCAATGCATGAAGGTCATCCTTTTCTGTTAAATGGCTGCATAAAGAAAGCATTTGTTTACTCATGTTGATAAAAGTATTAAAACTTGAAAAAGATCAGTTTAAGGTAGATTTAGAACAGATAAAAAATATGCGATTAATTTGCGATTCATCTCGAGTTAACTATGGACAATAATGCGATTAATCACATAAAATATTTGTATCTATTGACAGCCTTACTAATAACATAACAATTTCAGTCTGTTCACCTCACTCCAATAATTTCTTTATTGAAGCAAAATGGGATTGTCAAGCCAAAAAAAAAAATATATATATATAATAATTTTTTTATATCGATACTTGCCATCAGTATCAATATAATATTGGCACGCAGATATTATTTTCCCCCTCACCCCTATACTGTAGTCATGAGATTTTGCAGAATACTTACCAGTAATTCGTTGATTTAATTGATGAGTCAATATAATTCTGTTTCCCTCATTATTGTCTTTCTGCAAATCATGCATAGGGACCTCACATCTAGTGGTCATTACAAAACTAAAATACATGTATTTCATATGGTTTTATTGGTCATTGATTGAATGATGTCTTTATTGAAGCAATAAAACAAGGATTGTGCAATACAATACAAAACATATTGATCAAAAGGATAAAAACACAATAAACCCCTAGAGCGTGTTTCCATTGTGGTCCTTGTGAAGTGAAGTGAATGTATGTGAGGGCGTGTGTGCGCGCGGAACATAAAACAAAAACAATACTTCACATTAATAGAGACCTCACCAAATAACAATGACCCTACAGGGGTTCCAATACTAAAAACCAATGCAGGGGACAGATAAAAGACAGAGGATTAAGAACCGTTTATAAGGAGGTCTTGAAAGTGAACCTGGAAGCAAGTAGCTTTATACTTTCAAGTAGTCTGTTCTCTAAAATTGCTGCAGAATATAAAAAGGTACATTTGCCCGTTAATTAAAGATTAACATTTGAAGGGTACAATGTCTTGAAGGGTACATTATTCTCCAGGAGATGATTCATTCAGCATAGAAATAAATAGCAAACTAACGAACAAGCACCAAAGCAGCTAAGAGAAATTGTCATTTGACTGCGACTCTAATTACTGATTAGTTGAGTGACAGAGGGAGCCGGTCTGGTTGACCTACTGTGTATTTTTTATTTTTTTTTATTTTTATTTTTTATTGAAAACTTTATTAACAGATTGCAGAATGGGTACAATACAGTACGGCTCAATACAAACAACTGCTAAGAGGATGCAGACCAGAAAAAGACTTTCGTCTTGTTTACATAAGATATACAAGCATTAATTAACAGTGCACATCCAATGAAATCACCAATTAGTTAAATGTCTTATACAGGATATACCCTGTATATGTAGTTTGTTTTTTATACTTATTCCAGGGTTCGCACAAGGTCATTGAAGTGCTTAAAGTGCTTGATTTTTTACAAAAAAAAGTCAAGGCCTGGAATTCCTTGAAAGCAGCCAATTTTTTAACAAGGTGCTTAAAAAGTCATTGATATTCAAATCAACCTTTCGCATTGAAAGTTTTGTTCATCCATGATAAAAGATTTCTGAATCAAGACATTTAATGTTTTTAGTTAAAGTGTAACTAATTGTCGGAAATTGGTTTTAAGCCATACATATTGCATCCGATTTTTTTTCTATTAAAAAAACAACAGCATTTAAAAGTGAATTGTATCCTTTCGAAATGAAAAATAGTGCTTGGAAAAGTACTTACAAGTCCTTGGATTTCATCTAGCAATGTCTGTGGCAACCCTGGTATTGTTAATGTTACTATATTCATTGTGAACACCTGGGTCTCATGTCATTTCAGCCACGGGGAAGACCTGATCGTGACTCCGTTTGCCCAGGTAAGAAGATCTCACAGGCGCCGGGGAATTGTCCTAAATTAGTGATTAAAAAAATGTATCTAATTAATTACAGGATTTGTAATTAATTAATCTAATTAATCACATTTTAATCGCATAACCATTTTAGGCCTGATATTGTATATTCTATAATCATATTTAAAATAGCATGTGTCCGGATGGCAGAATTCAGTACTGTATCTACAAAACCTTCTGTTTAATCATTATTAATTTGCTTAGATTTTTCAAGTCTGGTCAATTTTAGCATGGTGTTATTCACAGTCAAAGATAAAACAAAATGTATTGATATTCTCATTTGACTCAAGCCTAGTAACAGACACAGTATTTCTGACACTTGGAATACATTCCCTGAGATCCATAGATGTCCCTAGAATCAGATACCAAGAACATGCAAATGGACGATATTAAAAAAAAAAGTCTGTAAATGTTTATTCTATGTTCTTATGGAATGAATGAGATCAAAAAAATATTGTAAACATTTTTTTAAATATATATATTAAATTAATTTTGAGTAAATTTTCATAACATGATAATTTGCTGTGTAATTAATTAATCTAATTAACGCGATAAACTGAGCCCTATCCTAAATATTAGATTTCACGGTTTTCAGTCTACACTAAGGTTGTTATTGTTTTGGTTGCAGGTGCTGGCAAGTCTGCGCTCTGTCAGGAACAACTTCACCACCTTGACCAATGTACAATGTACATCCAACAAGTAAGTCATTTCACAGTTTTCCTCTTCAGCACTTTATGTTATATATCATACTTGGCTATCGCGTCTCGCTCTGCCAATGAGATAACCTCTTATCTCCACGCACCTAGCGTGCACGCAAAATGCACGTGCAAATGCACCCATTTGCACGTGACCAAGCCACTCCCATGCGTCTCCCTATATGACGCCGGCAATGGTCACGCTCCCCCTTCCTCATTTCGTTTCCGAACGCGGAAGTAGCAGTGCACTTCGTGAACTGGTTGTTATGGAAGTAGGGAGAAATTACACAATGTTGGGTATTCGCCAGAAGTTCACCAGCCCCCGGAACCTTCTCGGCACATCCTAACAGCGCAGCGGTCCTGTCCTGGGTTTTCCTCGTCTCGTGACAGCGGACCGAGGGACGTCGCGCGACGGTTAGCAGTCGAGCTAAGTCGTGCACAGGTAGGGCCTGCGCTATCAGGCTTTGATACTAGCATGGGTAATACTGCACGTTGTCTCGTGAGGCGACCGAGTGATGTATTGGCGCGTGGGGCGCCGTTCCCATGTGCCCCGCCGAGGGCTGTCTTTACTGTCTTCCCTCCTCTTAACCATTCATGCTGACGGTCAATCGGTGTCTAATGTTGGGGGTTTAACGGGGCTTATTTACCCTTTACATGGGTGGATGGGCTGAGGCTCAGGGCAGGTGTGCTTTTTGTGAATCTATGAATTGAAAATGGGGGTCCCTGATGTGGACAGGACTACGTTTTCTCTGGTCTGCATCCCCTTAACAATTGTGTGTATTGGGCTAGCCCATTCTGCAATATGTTATTAGAGTTTTTCATTCATTCATTCATTTTATCCCTTCATGGGTGCACACCGCAGTGGAGGTTGTTGCATGCCTACTAGTGAGGCAGTGCTTCACTGGTAGTAGACTTTGGTCTGTAGCCACCACTGGTGTTCCGTGCTTAGTGAAGCAGGTGGCATCAGTCCTTTGCCCTGACATGGTGAAACGGTGTCCCGCCCGGCCGACGCCATGAGGCGAGTCGGCCCGGCAGGTGGCTGGTGGGCTGATGAAGCTGGGGCCCTCACCAGCGGGGTCCCCATGGACAGCAGGCTGTCACACGTCACAGTCTTTGCAGACGCCTCTCTCACGCGATGGGGGGGACGACGTGTCGGGCCAACGCAGTTGGGGGCAGCTGGCAAGACCATGCTGCCCGGTCTGCACTACATTTCAATGTGTTGGAATTGAAGGCAGTCCTTCTGGTCCTCAAACGGCTCGGCCACCTTGTGGTGGGCAAGCATGTTTTGATCAGGACGGACAACACGACATCAGCGGCGTATATCGACAGACAGGGAGGCGTACGTCAGGAGCGCGGGACTTTGATTCCTGGTCGCGCCGGGCCGGAGGCTCAGCTGTGTGGTTCCCGGCCCTGATTCAGCTCTTGGTGGCCCCGCCGTGGCCTGTTCCGTGGTCACCGCGGGCCCTCTCTCAGGCACGCGGAACTCTGTTCTGCCTCCTATTCTATGGCAGCCTCTAGGCTTGGCTGCTGAAAGAGTGAATCTGGTGGGGATGCGTCTTGGCTCTTCTGTGGTTAACGCCATGCGCGTGCTCCATCCACTACCGTGGCTTACGCTGGGAAGTGGCGTATGGTCGAGAGTGGGGGCAGAACATTGTTCAGCCACCCTCTCGTGAAACGTTTCCTGCTTGGCGCTCGGCGTCTCAAGCCTGTGGAACGTTCTCTGTCTCCGAGTTGGGACCTCCAACGTTCTCTGTCTCCGAGTTGGGACCTCCAACTGTTCCTGGGCCGGTTGTCGGAGGCCCTGTTTGAGCCTCTTGTGCAGGCGCCATTGGATCGGCTGTCCTTGAGACCGCGTTCCTTTTGGCCATCACCTCCGCTAAGCGCGTGGGTGAGCTGTGTGCTCTCTCGGTGCGGCCTGAGTGCCTGTCTATTCGGGCCGATAGCGGTGCAACTCTGGGGCCTAATCCAGTCTTTGTGCCAAATAATATCCGGAGCTCTTTTCGCTCCAGGGATGTTGTGGTTCAGGCATTTCATCCGTTTCCTCACGCTAGTGGGTTGGAGGCGAGCCTTCCCCTGTCGTGTCCTGTCCGTGCACTGAGGGTTTACCTCAGTCGGACGCAGGATCTCAGGGCTTCCGATCAACTGTTTGTTTGTTACGGTGGCCCTCGCACGGGTAAGGCACTATCCGAGCAGCGCCTGTCACTTTGGTTGTGTGAGGGCATTGCCCTTTGCTACACGTTGGCTGGACAGGTCCCCCCCCCCGGGGGCGTCAGGGCGCACTCCACTCGTGGGGTGGCGGCCTCTGCTGCCCTGTTAGGGGGGGCCTCGATGGAGGACATCTGTGCTGCGGCCTCCTGGTCCTCCCCGGGTCCTTTAGTTAAGTTTTACCTCATGGACATGACTGGGGGTTCTGTCTCCCAGGCGGTCTTGAGGTCTGGGACCTTTCCTGCATCCCGCCATCAGGTGGGCTAGCAGGGGTGTGTGGGTGTGGACCACGGGGTGCTGTGTCACACGTGGTCCCGCCTGTGCTGTGCGTTCAGGGGTGCCTGGTTCCCCCCCTTTTTCGCACTTTGGTTGTAGTTGACTGCCTCCCCCCCTTCGTTAGGACCGGCGGGTGGACGGGACTCCCCTCCTCCCTGGTTGGGGCTTACGGGCCCTCAGGGGGTACACTTGTCGGGCCACGCGTCCGTTCTGCCCCATATCTCATTGGCAGAGCGAGACGCGATAGCCAAGTATGATATATAACGAAAGGTCTCGCGTCTCGCTCTTAGCGCCCTGAGGTCCCTTGGATGGTTTCCGCTTATGGAAATCGATCTGGGAAGGGGGAGCGTGACCATTTCCGGCGTCATATAGGGACGCATGGGGGTGGCTTGGTCACGTGCAAGTGGGTGTATTTGTTTGTTTCGCGTGCACGCTAGGTGCGTGGAGATAAGAGGTTACCTCATTGGCAGAGCGAGACGCTCCGCCAGTATTCATATAACTAGGTTATGAAATAACCTTTTGTTACTCCTAATACGTGACCAGAAAACCACCACCATGACTGCCAGCATCAGGGATCAGCTGTGCCCAGAAAACGTCTCATGGCGTCACGTGAGGTTTTCGACTCCTCTCCCACACGAGTCGTATGTAATGCAGCGTGTTCGCACCAGGTCCTTGAAGTGCTTGAATTTTGACGAAGAAAAGTCGAGGCCTGGAATTCCTTGAAAGCAGCCAATTTTTTAACAAGGTGCTTAAAAAGTCCTTGAAATTCAAATCAACCATTCGCATTGGAAGTTTTGTTCATCCGTGATAAAATTGTTCTGAATCAAGAAATACGTTTTTTAAATCTAAAGTGTAACTAATTGTCGGAAATTGGGTTTAAGCCATAAATATTGGATCCGATAATTTTTTCAGTGGAAAAAACAGCATTTAAAAGTTAATTGTATCCTTTTAAATGCCCTTTTAAAATGAAAAATAGTGCTTAGGAAAGTACTTGAAAGTCCTTAAATCTGTCTGTGGGGAAACCTGTGTCATGGTTTAACCAGTTGCAGTAAGGAACACCCGTGTGAAGATGCCAACATACAGAGCCTCACCAGGGGGCGCTTGTGTGTCGTAGATATTTCTCACTGAGCATCCACTGTTTGGCCCACGTTCAAACTGAAGAGACTACTATTGGATCCCAGCGCCCTAAGAGTCCTGTGCTCATGTAGCAGTGGTCTGGTCGAATCCACCGGGGTTTAAAACAAAGAGATCATTTGCACTTTCAAAAAGGGCTTAGAGATGTAGTAGAATATTGTAGTAGAATATTGTAGCGAGATGAGGTAAAACTCACAATAGGTGAGGAAGGTTAACCTTTCACTGTGACAATACAGAAGGTTAACCCTTTCACTGCCACACTACCAAAGGGTTAACCCTTTCACTGTGACAATACAGAAGGTTAACCCTTTCACTGCCACACTACCAAATGGTTAACCCTTTCACTGCCGCACTACATAAGGTTAACCTTTCACTACCACACCACAGAAGGTTAACCTTTCACTACCACACTACAGAATGTTAACCTTTCACTACCACACTACAGAAGGTTAACCCTTTCACTGCCGCACTACAGAAGGTCAACCCTTTCACTGCCACACTACAGAATGTTAACCGTTCACTACCACACTACCAAATGTTTAACCCTTTCACTGCGACAATACAGAAGGTTAACCCTTTCACTGCCACACGACAAAGGGTTAGCCCTTTCACTACCGCACTACAGAAGGTTTCACTACCACACTACCAAATGGTTAACCCTTTCACTGCGACAATACAGTAGGTTAACACGACTAAACGTCAGGCCACATGTGACCTGTTTCTTTTTTTAAAAGGTTTTATTCTTTGGGGTTAAATACTAGGTTTGTCTCACCTCCTCCCGGCTGTCACCACAATGATTTACTATTCACCGTTTACTATTCAAGCCAAATCACACAGAGAACGAGCCGTTTGTCAACAGAGCAAAGTTCAAGTGTGGGAATCCTGAAATAGAATTCACACTTTTTTATTTATATAATGCTGTGCAACTCGACTTTGGATTTGTGAGAATCATGTCCCTCCTCAAGCTGAACGCCAGAGACGAGGTGATGATGTCACGAGAGAGACTTCCTGCAGCTGCTTCATAGACAGTGAATAATGGAGCATAACTTAGGACGCTATGACTGTCGCCATGGCGATATTTACTGGCATACTGTACATGGGCGCACATCTGATTCAGAGCTGTAAGCCCTACAAAAAAAAAGAACAATAATTTGGATGTAATGGCTCCAACAAAGATTTGATGAGAGGCCACAAATTCGGCCAACACGTAAATTGTCAAGGGGCCGACTCCACAAAGTTTCACTTAATGACACGACGCTGTGATGTCCAGCTTCTGTGTTGTTGAGTGACTGAAGGTCGTCGGAATAGCACAAGGTCGATTCTGTTTTAGGGTGAGTGGGTTTAATCTGTTTTAGGGTGAGTGGGTTTGATCTGTTTTAGGGTGAGTGGGTTTAATCTGTTTTAGGGTGAGTGGGTTTAATCTGTTTTAGGGTGAGTGGGTTTGATCTGTTTTAGGGTGAGTGGGTTTGATCTGTTTTAGGGTGAGTGAGTTTGATCTGTTTTAGGGTGAGTGGGTTTAATCTGTTTTAGGGTGAGTGGGTTTGATCTGTTTTAGGGTGAGTGGGTGGGTTTGATCTGTTTTAGGGTGAGTGGGTTTAATCTGTTTTAGGGTGAGTGGGTTTGATCATCGAAGACTAGTCTGATATTATCAGCCGATATTGGTGTATTTTTGGTACATTTATTTAACCTTTATTTACCCAGGCAAGCAAGTAAGAACAAATTCTTATTTTATTTATTGTCAAAAGTATGCATAATGTTTTGTTAATTCCACAACAAGAGATAAGTAAGGGATAATGTATAGCTACAAGGTCATTGTCGCAAAACAATTGACCGACATGGAGTTTAAAATACTGAGCCGCCTCGGCGAGGTGTTTTAAACGTCAGTGAAGGTCAATTATTTTGGGACAATGATCGAGTATAGCTATACATTATCCCGCTTATTACATGGCTAACTTACTAACAATATACCTAATTCATTTTACATCGACTCGCAACACTGGTTCTGGCTCCGCTCGTCGCTCCGCCCCCTGTCATCGGCGGCAGCTTCCCCAGCAGCCGGCAGTGTCTGATTGCACTGATGTCAGTGGGCTTGATTGCGAACAGCTGCGCACAGCGGTCATTATTGTTCCACAGAGGTCCGTTATCGGGTAATATCGGACCTCTGACGCGCGCTATTGACCAATCGCAAGCAAGCATTTCGGCGAATGTGAAAACGCCATGTAATATGTAATGTTAATTACCTGAAATTATTAAATCTTTTGGGGGGGAAACCCCACATATATCGGTATCGGTTGATATCGGTATCGGAAATTAAAAGTTGGACTATATTGGTATATCGCCGTCGACTAAAGACGCACTTCTTCAACCATTATCCGAATTAAAAAAAATAATAAAATAAAAAAATCTAACCCTAGCTAACCTTACTGTAATGCACTTGTCCTAATAAACTAACCTACACTGTAGCACTCAACACTTTGATGAACATTGTTACTCAGCTGATAGAGTTGTGCCCTTCCTGATGACTTGTCGTACAGAACTTGTAAGTCGCTTTGGATAAAAGCGTCAGCTAAATGACTAAATGTAAATGTAAAAATGTAAATATCGGATATCGGTAAAAAAGCCAATATCGAACATCCCTAAATAAGAGTGCTATGTTGTGTTTCTGAGTTGTTGCTCTTGGTTTTTCAGGAGATCGCCGGCTGTGAATCAACCGCCCGTTGCCCGAGTCTGTCTGTCAGGTGAGCGGCTGGTCACGGAAACACCGTAGAAGATGAAATATTATGGAGAATTATACCTTTTATGTTTCCAAGAGGACATTCAAAATGTACTTTCTTTCTTTAGGTGGTAAATTTCGACGCAGTACCTTGGAAGAGATTGTAATCCAACATGTATATATATATGTATATATATGTATTATAGATGAGATAAGATGTCCCGTTATTTCAGTGATCCCCTTGTTGGGGAAATCCATATGTGTCCTAGCAGCGTGGGGGAGGGGAGGTACAGGAAGGGTGATAGAAATGACAGTAGAATAATAGAGAATAAAAAGGTAAGAACAAGATAAACTATGGATGAAACAATAGTAATAAAGGTGAGGGTCAGGTCAGCCGGGCAGGTAAGACGTATCTATATCTATATTAATAATAATAATAATAATAATAATAATAATAATAATAATAATAATAATAATAATAATAATAATAATAATAATAATAATAATAATAATAATAATAATAATAATAATAATAATAATAATAATAATAATAATAATAATAATAATAATAATAATAATAATAAATAATAATAATAATAATAATAATAATAATAATAATAATAATACCACAATGTGCCAGAGTCTGTGCAGGGTTCAGTAGTTATGAGTCTGTAGTGTGATAGTTGTAGTGTGCTAGTGAAAGGGTTAACCCTTTGTCATTTATGTTTATTTAGGATCCCCATTAGCTTTTGCACTTGACAAAAGCTATTCTTCCTGGGGTCCGGCACACACAACGATACAACAATATTCAATACATTACATCATTATCAACATCAACATCAATTACATCATCAGTTACATCATTATCAACATCAGTTAGGATGATATTGTAAGATATTTATTAGTAAAAAGTATTAAAATCAAATAATTAAAATCAAATAAATAGTGCTTCCTGAGCAGCACTCACTGCCATCAACATAAATACAATTAACAGTCAATTGGTTTTCACCGCTCTGCCATAAGGGTTCAGTGCATGCTCGTTAGTAGATGATGGTATTAAAACATTTTCTTGAAAGTGGTTTTGGATTCTATTTCAGCGAAGTAGCTTGGCAATGAGTTCCATTCCATCATAGCTCTGTAAGTCACAGAAGATTTGAGTAGATTTGTTCTGGGTTTAGGTGCCAGTAGCCTGACGTAGCCTGTCTGGTCATATGGTCATGTTCTTTTCTTATGTAAACTATATGATCATAAAAATACTGTGGTTTTTTGACAACTTGAACATTTCTGAGAAAAGTAATGAGACGAGATTGCAGATGTTTCTCAACCGGAAGCCATGATACATTTCTGTGCATAACTCCAATGTTAGTGTGCTTTGAACAGTGGAGAGCTAGTCTGCCAGCCTTATTTTGAGCTATTTGTAGTTTCTGTATATGTGTTTTTCTGCTGTTGACCATATGACGGGACAGTACTCAAGATGTGACAAAACCAGAGCCTGGCAGTGTGTGTGGCAGTGAAAGGGTTAACCTTCTGTATTGTCACAGTGAATGGGTTAACCATTTGGTAGTGCGGTAGTGAAAGGGTTAACCAGGTCAGTACTTGTTAACCAGGTCAGTAACCAGGTCAGTACTTGTTAACCAGGTCAGTACTTGTTAACCAGGTCAGTAACCAGGTCAGTACTTGTTAACCGGGTCAGTACTTGGGCTAAAGCTACAGATGCTAATAGTCACAGACATGGAGCAGTGCAGTTAGTAATGGATTAGTTAAAGGGAATCAATGGAATTGATTGGCAAAGATGCTTAGGAATCCTGTCGTTCACGACAAGACACCTGTTGGAAATCCAATGAGTTACCAACCCAGACCTAGTAGAGAGATACTTTATTTTATTTGACCTTACTTTGCCTTATTCTTATACTCTTTCTCTTTCATTGGTTACAGTGATACGCAGGTCAAAGTAATTGTACTTTGTTACAATACTCAAGTACTGTTTTGGGGGATTTGTACTTTACTCGAGTATTATTATGTTCGTATACTTTTACATATTAGGTTTGTTACTCAATTACATTTCAGAGAAAAAAAACATACGTTTTACTCCTTACATTTAAAACGCAGACCTACAAAGTACAAATCTCACAGGTCCAACCATTTTAATTAGTATATTTGTTTTCTCTGGCCGAACTAACGTTAACGTTATTAATCCTGCGGCCACGCTTTATTTAAAAACAGCCAATCAAATCCCCATCAATGGAAAATGAACCCGCCCCTTACCCATGCTGATTGGTCCTTGTGCAAGACTAGAGAGCGGGGATCTTTGATTAAACACCTGCTATCAGAAGAATAGACAGTCAGAGTGACAAGCTACAGAAGATGGCCACAAACGATAGTACGAGTGATGAAGAGGACGAAACAGAACATTTCATTGCCCCGAAATAAAAAAAAAAAATTTTACTTTAACTTTTTAGTACTTAAGTACATTTAAAAGTAGAAACTTTTTTTTATTACTTTTACTCAAGTGTGTTTTTAGCCAGATACTCTGACTTCTACTTGAGTAAGATTTTGAGACGGTACCCATACTTTCACTTAGGTATAATTTCTGGTTACTGTTTACACCCCTGGGTGATGAGGGTATTATTACTCGCCCCGTTAGCCCATGGGCAGTGTTTCTCTGCCTGGGGAGGCGCTGAGCGGTCCTCCCTGACCAGTATTTGACATCGCGTGGAGACGGCAGACACATGATTCCATCGAGCTGTAATTCCTAGAATCCTCAACTTGTCTTCCACCCTGTTTACTGTCAACACTGCCATGTGTATAGGGAGGTGTAGTGGTTACTTCCTGGTTAACCCTTTGTCGCGTGGCAGTGAAAGGGGATATTGTGTATTTCAGAGAAATTCTCATTCATAATAGTTAGTGTTGTTGCATCATCACTTGAACTGGTGAGTCACATGGAGTGACGTTCCCTCGCACATTTCCTATTCAAAATATACATGCAAGGAACTATATGGGCTAAAAGAATATGTAAATGTATTGTCAGGTAAATAATTGTCTAACTTAAGTCCATCAATATTTGGCCCAATTGACAAAGCGGAAAAAAGTGTGACAATCATCAAGATCCAATCTACGAGAGGTAGTTGACAAGATGTAGGCTACATTTTCATGAATAAAATAAGCCATGAATAAACTATGAAACAAAAAAAGAATACAGCTCGGGTCTAAATAATCTTCAGCATAGCATAACATTGTACCTTGGTATAGTATAGGGAGGTGTAGTGGTTACTTCCTGGTCTATAGGGAGGTGTAGTGGTTACTTCCTGGTCTATAGGGAGGTGTAGTGGTTACTTCCTGGCCTATAGGGAGGTGTAGTGTTTACTTCCTGGTCTATAGGGAGGTGTAGTGGTTACTTCCTGGTCTATAGGGAGGTGTAGTGGTTACTTCCTGGTCTATAGGGAGGTGTAGTGGTTACTTCCTGGTCTATAGGGAGGTGTAGTGGTTACTTCCTGGCCTATAGGGAGGTGTAGTGTTTACTTCCTAGCCTATAGGGAGGTGTAGTGGTTACTTCCTGGTCTATAGGGAGGTGTAGTGGTTACTTCCTGGTCTATAGGGAGGTGTAGTGGTTACTTCCTGGTCTATAGGGAGGTGTAGTGGTTACTTCCTGGTCTATAGGGAGGTGTAGTGGTTACTTCCTGGTCTATAGGGAGGTGTAGTGGTTACTTCCTGGTCTATAGGGAGGTGTAGTGGTTACTTCCTGGTCTATAGGGAGGTGTAGTGGTTACTTCCTGGTCTATAGGGAGGTGTAGTGGTTACTTCCTGGTCTATAGGGTGGTGTAGTGGTTACTTCCTGGTCTATAGGGAGGTGTAGTGGTTACTTCCTGGTCTATAGGGAGGTGTAGTGGTTACTTCCTGGTCTATAGGGAGGTGTAGTGGTTACTTCCTGGTCTATAGGGAGGTGTAGTGGTTACTTCCTGGTCTATAGGGAGGTGTAGTGGTTACTTCCTGGTCTATAGGGAGGTGTAGTGGTTACTTCCTGGTCTATAGGGAGGTGTAGTGGTTACTTCCTGGTCTATAGGGAGGTGTAGTGGTTACTTCCTGGTCTATAGGGAGGTGTAGTGGTTACTTCCTGGTCTATAGGGAGGTGTAGTGGTTACTTCCTGGTCTATAGGGGAGGTGTAGTGGTTACTTCCTGGTCTATAGGGAGGTGTGGTGGTTACTTCCTGGTCTATAGGGAGGTGTAGTGGTTACTTCCTGGTCTATAGGGAGGTGTAGTGGTTACTTCCTGGTCTATAGGGAGGTGTAGTGGTTACTTCCTGGTCTAAAGGGAGGTGTAGTGGTTACTTCCTGGTCTATAGGGAGGTGTAGTGGTTACTTCCTGGTCTATAGGGAGGTGTAGTGGTTACTTCCTGGTCTATAGGGAGGTGTAGTGGTTACGTCATTGTTGTTTCCGGCCGGTCCGCCTGATTGCTTTTACCAACGCGTTCGTGTTTCCGCGTCTCTGATTGGCCAGGTCATGTGACATGTATTGTACGCCCAATCGTGGGGCCGCAAGTTTCTACACTGGTTAAGCTTAGGCGCTCTTTCGAAGTTGGTTAAGGTTAGAGTTTGTCTTAGAGCATGTCGATAGAACGCCTGCCCTGATTCCAAACTCTAACATTAACCAACTGTGAAAGAGTCGCCTGAGCTTAACCAGTGATAAACTAGGCGTTAGGTAGTTTGCAGGCTGTTCGACCCGGAAATAGGCGCAGAACTTGCCGTCCCACGATTGGCGCACATGTCACATGACCTGGCCAATCAGAGCGCAAAACGGGAACCCGGAAACACGAACGCGTTGGTAAAAGCATAGACGCGGCCGGTCCACCTCGCAACGTATTTCCAATGGACACATTTCTAAATGGTCTCGTTTAAAACAAATAAAGCATGAACATTGGCACGGTGTACCATTCTGTGTGTGTTCATCCACAATCTATAGCGCAACATGAAACTATTCGCAATTAATCGTAAAATTATTACGCGTCATTTCATTTCAACCCAAAAATGCTTGAACAATAATGTTAGTGATAGAAGGGAACTCATTTTGTGCAAAAATGGAAAGCTTGCCAATGTTCATGAGGCAGAATTATTACAATAGCCATTTTGTTTAAAGCGGTTGCAGTGTGTGTGCGTGCGTGCGGGTGTGTGTGTGTGTGTGTGTGTGTGTGTGTGTGTGTGTGTGTGTGTGTGTGTGTGTGTGTGTGTGTGTGTGTGTGTGTGTGTGTGTGTGTGTGTGTGTGTGTGTGTGTGTGTGTGTGTGACAGACAATTACAGTGGAATAGAATAAAAGGTAGAATCAAAACTCATCTTTTTAATAGAGCCTCTTGTTGATTTCTATCCAGTTTTAGCTCCACACATTTTATGTTCTTTTACCAGTGTTAGCCCTTCTTGTTTTATGTTTTTTTATTTATTTTTTTACTCCTTTACTAGTTTTAGTCTTGCTTATTTTATATTCTTTCTTTCTTTTTTACTCTCTTGCTAGTTTTTACGTTCTTTTAAAATGTGGCACTTTGAGAGTTGCCCCACAACTATAAAGCGCCCTACAAATCAAATATATTATTATTGTTATAGAATAAAATAAAATGGAATATAAACTAAATTAAAAATAGAAGTAGAATAGAATTATAAAATAGAATAGGGCTGTACAAGTGTGCACGATGTGGTTCAGTATAATACACACGTCATTATGCACAAGCGTACACAATAATATACACAAGCGTATGCAAATATTCAACGGAGCAGACTTCTCACTGGAAATCACCTCTTTTCGACGTCCGCACGGGCATTGCGCCTGAAAGTGTACACTGTGCAGATAGATACACATCGAGTCGCTGTGCTTTCCGACCAAAAAGCCGTGAAACGTTGTGGTCTCTGTGTGTGTCTGTATCTGCTCAGGAAGTGGACCCGTGACGTCAGCGCAAGAGCAACAACAACCACACAAAAATATATATAATAATCCCCTCGCGCTGACGTTATGGTCCGAGGGGAAGGAAAGAGAGCGTGCGGAAACTAAAGAACCACTGCTAGACCTGTGTGATTGTCTTACATGCAGATCAGGTGAGAGGAGGAGGAGGAGGGGGGAGGAGGGAGGGAGGGAGAGGAGTTTTGAAGAAAGCGGAGGAAGGAGGCAGAGGAAGATGCGGGTGGCGGGAGGGGGGGGGGGGGGGGGGGTTGGTTCCTGTCGCATGGCCTGTTGACGTCAGTCTAGCCCACATACTGGTCTTCCTATCAGCACAGATGGCCTGTCAGGGTGTGTCCTCCGCCCCCCCGGCAAGACAAGACGCCTGCGTGGGGGAGTGTCTCTCCTTGTTGTCTCCTCCCCTCGCTCCTCAAGACGCCTGCGTGGGGGAGTGTCTCTCCTTGTTGTCTCCTCCCCTCGCTCCTCAAGACGCCTGCGTGGGGGAGTGTCTCTCCTTGTTGTCTCCTCCCCTCGCTCCTCAAGACGCCTGCGTGGGGGAGTGTCTCTCCTTGTTGTCTCCTCCCCTCGCTCCTCAAGACGCCTGCGTGGGGGAGTGTCTCTCCTTGTTGTCTCCTCCCCTCGCTCCTCAAGACGCCTGCGTGGGGGAGTGTCTCTCCTCGTTGTATCCTCCCCTCGCTCCTCAAGACGCCTGCGTGGGGGAGTGTCTCTCCTTGTTGTCTCCTCCCCTCGCTCCTCAAGACGCCTGCGTGGGGGAGTGTCTCTCCTTGTTGTCTCCTCCCCTCGCTCCTCAAGACGCCTGCGTGGGGGAGTGTCTCTCCTTGTTGTCTCCTCCCCTCGCTCCTCAAGACGCCTGCGTGGGGGAGTGTCTCTCCTTGTTGTCTCCTCCCCTCGCTCCTCAAGACGCCTGCGTGGGGGAGTGTCTCTCCTTGTTGTCTCGTTCCTCCCCTCGCTCCTCAAGACGCCTGCGTGGGGGAGTGTCTCTCCTTGTTGTCTCCTCCCCTCGCTCCTCAAGACGCCTGCGTGGGGGAGTGTCTCTCCTTGTTGTCTCCTCCCCTCGCTCCTCAAGACGCCTGCGTGGGGGAGTGTCTCTCCTTGTTGTCTCCTCCCCTCGCTCCTCAAGACGCCTGCGTGGGGGAGTGTCTCTCCTTGTTGTCTCCTCCCCTCGCTCCTCAAGACGCCTGCGTGGGGGAGTGTCTCTCCTTGTTGTCTCCTCCCCTCGCTCCTCAAGACGCCTGCATGGGGGAGTGTCTCTCCTTGTTGTCTCCTCCCCTCGCTCCTCAAGACGCCTGCGTGGGGGAGTGTCTCTCCTTGTTGTCTCCTCCCCTCGCTCCTCAAGACGCCTGCGTGGGGGAGTGTCTCTCCTTGTTGTCTCCTCCCCTCGCTCCTCAAGACGCCTGCGTGGGGGAGTGTCTCTCCTTGTTGTCTCCTCCCCTCGCTCCTCAAGACGCCTGCGTGGGGGAGTGTCTCTCCTTGTTGTCTCCTCCCCTCGCTCCTCAAGACGCCTGCGTGGGGGAGTGTCTCTCCTTGTTGTCTCCTCCCCTCGCTCCTCAAGACGCCTGCGTGGGGGAGTGCCTCTCCTTGTTGTCTCCTCCCCTCGCTCCTCAAGACGCCTGCGTGGGGGAGTGTCTCTCCTTGTTGTCTCCTCCCCTCGCTCCTCAAGACACCTGCGTGGGGGAGTGTCTCTCCTTGTTGTCTCCTCCCCTCGCTCCTCAAGACGCCTGCGTGGGGGAGTGTCTCTCCTTGTTGTCTCCTCCCCTCGCTCCTCAAGACGCCTGCGTGGGGGAGTGTCTCTCCTTGTTGTCTCCTCCCCTCGCTCCTCAAGACGCCTGCGTGGGGGAGTGTCTCTCCTTGTTTTCTCCTCCCCTCGCTCCTCAAGACGCCTGCGTGGGGGAGTGTCTCTCCTTGTTGTCTCCTCCCCTCGCTCCTCAAGACGCCTGCGTGGGGGAGTGTCTCTCCTTGTTGTCTCCTCCCCTCGCTCCTCAAGACGCCTGCGTGGGGGAGTGTCTCTCCTTGTTGTCTCCTCCCCTCGCTCCTCAAGACGCCTGCGTGGGGGAGTGTCTCTCCTTGTTGTCTCCTCCCCTCGCTCCTCAAGACGCCTGCGTGGGGGAGTGTCTCTCCTTGTTGTCTCCTCCCATCGCTCCTCAAGACGCCTGCGTGGGGGAGTGTCTCTCCTTGTTGTCTCCTCCCCTCGCTCCTCAAGACGCATGCGTGGGGGAGTGTCTCTCCTTGTTGTCTCCTCCCCTCGCTCCTCAAGACGCCTGCGTGGGGGAGTGTCTCTCCTTGTTGTCTCCTCCCCTCGCTCCTCAAGACGCCTGCGTGGGGGAGTGTCTCTCCTTGTTGTCTCCTCCCCTCGCTCCTCAAGACGCCTGCGTGGGGGAGTGTCTCTCCTTGTTGTCTCCTCCCCTCGCTCCTCAAGACGCATGCGTGGGGGAGTGTCTCTCCTTGTTGTCTCCTCCCCTCGCTCCTCAAGACGCCTGCGTGGGGGAGTGTCTCTCCTTGTTGTCTCCTCCCCTCGCTCCTCAAGACGCCTGCGTGGGGGAGTGTCTCTCCTTGTTGTCTCCTCCCCTCGCTCCTCAAGACGCCTGCGTGGGGGAGTGTCTCTCCTTGTTGTCTCCTCCCCTCGCTCCTCAAGACGCCTGCGTGGGGGAGTGTCTCTCCTTGTTGTCTCGTTCCTCCCCTCGCTCCTCAAGACGCCTGCGTGGGGGAGTGTCTCTCCTTGTTGTCTCCTCCCCTCGCTCCTCAAGACGCCTGCGTGGGGGAGTGTCTCTCCTTCTTGTCTCCTCCCCTCGCTCCTCAAGACGCCTGCGTGGGGGAGTGTCTCCTTGTTGTCTCCTCCCCTCGCTCCTCAAGACGCCTGCGTGGGGGAGTGTCTCTCCTTGTTGTCTCCTCCCCTCGCTCCTCAAGACGCCTGCGTGGGGGAGTGTCTCTCCTTGTTGTCTCGTTCCTCCCCTCGCTCCTCAAGACGCCTGCGTGGGGGAGTGTCTCTCCTTGTTGTCTCCTCCCCTCGCTCCTCAAGACGCCTGCGTGGGGGAGTGTCTCTCCTTCTTGTCTCCTCCCCTCGCTCCTCAAGACGCCTGCGTGGGGGAGTGTCTCCTTGTTGTCTCCTCCCCTCGCTCCTCAAGACGCCTGCGTGGGGGAGTGTCTCTCCTTGTTGTCTCCTCCCCTCGCTCCTCAAGACGCCTGCATGGGGGAGTGTCTCTCCTTGTTGTCTCCTCCCCTCGCTCCTCAAGACGCCTGCGTGGGGGAGTGTCTCTCCTTGTTGTCTCCTCCCCTCGCTCCTCAAGACGCCTGCGTGGGGGAGTGTCTCTCCTTGTTGTCTCCTCCCCTCGCTCCTCAAGACGCCTGCGTGGGGGAGTGTCTCTCCTTGTTGTCTCCTCCCCTCGCTCCTCAAGACGCCTGCGTGGGGGAGTGTCTCTCCTTGTTGTCTCCTCCCCTCGCTCCTCAAGACGCCTGCGTGGGGGAGTGTCTCTCCTTGTTGTCTCCTCCCCTCGCTCCTCAAGACGCCTGCGTGGGGGAGTGTCTCTCCTTGTTGTCTCGTTCCTCTCCTTGCTCCTCAAGACGCCTTGACCTTCTCCAAGCGATTGCTGACTAGCGAAGGTTGCTCCTTGGTAAACTGCGTCTCCTCTGGTGTGAGACCTGGAGGAGAATGCACTGTATATGCATACCGTATTTGAACCTTGAACCTACTCTGGATTTATTTCACCCAAATTCCTTGATACAATTCTACTCTGTTTTTATTTACATCTTTGTTTTTCGTCATTTGGAATATGACTCAAATGTGAACGTGGTACGTCGCCGGAATATAGTTCCTACACACGACATCTACTGTCTTTAGCTATGAATGTACAGAACAGTCCATCTCCCGAACTTATAGACTTATTGATAGTGAGAAACAGGACATACTGTATCTATGTAACGGAGGTACCGCGGTCTATCCACAGTCACGATGGACTGTGTGTAGTGAAGTCAGTGGCTGTGGACGTTAAGCGGTACTGCAAGTAAAAACTCACTCCCCAGAGGCATCCAGACCCATTAACAATTTCAGTGCCAGCAGGGGGCGCACGATTTAGCGCTTGAGTGCCAACACTCTATTCAATGAGAGAGAGAGCACATTTGCGAAAGGCATAAACTATATCTTAAATTATGGCTATGTGTCTAATACGCCCGTCGCTTATCAATGACTTGTTTGCAGTCAACATTGTCGAAACGAATTGTTTTTTAATCGGTACATTTCCGTTTTATACCCTTTTGAAAAACGCTAGTTTTTTGAAACTTCCAGAAAAAAAGGAGATTCTGCAGGAATCGCCCTTTAGTGGAATACACAAAACACGTTGTCATTTTTCGGCCTATTTATGAATAGTTTTCAAATAAACACTAGATTATTGATAGTATATGTGTACTTATGCACGCTATAGAAGCGGGCTGAAAAATCGATTATCCATTTTCTGATCAGCACACACACACACACACACATATGGGACACGCTGAGATATAGGTGAAAAAAACTCTGATTACCCCAAGACTGGTAAAATTGATTCCTTACCTCAGATCAGATGTTCTCCAAAAAGATTATTCCAATTCCTGATTCGATCGCGTTTATTGATCCAGCGCTGGGTACTGGAAACACATAATCCACGCTGTTCTGAGGGTGGGCAATGACTGGGATCGTCTCCGGTTACATGCCTGATAAGTAAAATGTGGATTCCGGATAATTTTTTCCCCATCCATTTCATTCAGTCCAATCCCCAATGGGTGCAATACCATCCGGAGAGACGATAGGGGGCGGTATTTTCCCTGTTCGAGCTCAAAGCCAGTCCCAATGGTAACGTGAGGCTAGATTGATGAAAAATTAATGGAAATCGCTAATAAAACAAAATAACGATTAATAACGAGTTTTCTCGTGGCTGGCACTCAAAGTGTTAACAAGAGGTGAGTCCACCTCTTGGTCTAGTGGTCTGTGATGCCGCCCGCGGCGCGGGAGACCGGGGTTCAACTCCCACTCAGGGCATGTCAAATGAGACCGGTTACATCTATACGCCGTTGTCTGAGTTGAGTTGTTTTATATGCATTTTATTTTAAGGTGGTACTAGGTACCTCACCAAAAAAACAATACTGATTTATTTTGCACATAATCTCACACACATCCAAAAACTGTTAGGGTTTGTAACCGACCTCAAACGCAACGGCACAGAGAGGAAGTTCAGAGTTAGCCAAAGCAAGGGCGTATTTATTTACAGAGTCACAAGATGGAATGAAGTAGAGCAATCGAACAAACGGGGAATCTGGCATGTGAAGATTGTTGCGGCTCTGCAGATACTCCCAGTAGGTAGTGGTGAGGAATTGGCTAGTGACCTTTGAAGCGGCTCTGCAGATCCTCCCAGCTTTCACTCCTGGTGGAAACGGAGAGAGATAGAAATCAGAGTTAGCCCAGCGCACACACAGAGGCAGAGAGGTGACTGATCCAGTATAAATCCAAGTGACTTGATCTTCGGTGTACCACACACAAGTTAGCAGAGTCCAGAGAAAAAACAATACGGTATCTTCAGTGTTAATCTAACACAAAAATTAGGTGAGTCCAGTACAAACAAAAACGGGATCTCTTCGGTGTTCACCAAACACACAAAAAACTGATAATCCAAAAGATAGTTTCCAAAAACTC
>NC_140181.1:2369379-2371879 GCF_963971535.1 Notolepis coatsorum | reverse complement strand
AATAGTGCTTGGAAAAGTACTTAAAAAGTCCTTGAATTTCATTTTCTAACGTCTGCGGCAACCCTGGTCAAAGAGAAACGTCACAACCGTTCAGTTTAATCAGCACTGGCACACGAGGAGCAGAAAGAACGTCGAGCGGAGGAGAGATGAAATGAACAAAAGAGGGAGAAACGTGACCGGAGTCATTAGGTGAAAGTAGAGAGAGAGAAGGAAAACCAAGGCTTCCACCTGAATCAGCCCGGCTGCGGGCCGTCAGTCGGCCTTGTTACTCCGGTAACGTGAGTGGACTGCTAGGGTTCTCTCTCTCGCGTGCGAGTTTACCCTAGTTTGTAATTCACGCTCCGTCGCGGGGCCTTATCACCGGTTAGTCCCGTGAGCCCGAGAGCAACAAAAGCCCCACTCTCTCCACCGACCTGAATTCGATTATAGGCTTCTCAACGTATTACACTTCTGAGTCATTGACGTCTGTTGGTCGTCAAGGAGCCCCGGTTATTCATTCGCAGCGGTCCTCACAGGCGTTAGTGGAGCATGGTCACGGCCGCCGCAGGCCGGGGGGGGGTTGGTCCGGAGAGGGGGAGGGGAGGCCTGTCGATCTTCTTTAGAAGGGGGCGGTGACGTTTAACTGTTGCTCTTTCACTCCGGGTGGTAATCCTTTCACTGCCACACTACAGAAGGTTAACCCTTCACTGCCACAATACAGAAGGTTAACCTTTCACTGCCACAATACAGAAGGTTAACCTTTCACTGCCACACTACAGAAGGTTAACCCTCTTCACTGCCACAATACAGAAGGTTAACCCTTTCACTGCCACACTACAGCAGGTTAACCCTTTCACTGCCACACTACAGAAGGTTAACCCTTTCACTGCCACACTACAGCAGGTTAACCCTTTCACTGCCACACTACAGCAAGTTTCAAGTTTCTTTAATAGTTGTCATACAGAAGTACAGAATACTTTCATACAAAATGCTTCTTACTGTTACGCTCCAGAGACTGTGCTAGACAAGATAGTATCAAATAACATAGTATAGCATGTAATTTAGAAGAAGAAAATGAGGTCACAGTGTTCAGTATAGACATATGTACAATGTTCTGAGTTACCATATAATATACAATACTATGCAGTGTACTAATGTACAGTACTATATAGTGCAAAGCAGAAATGGGATGAGGTACAATTTAGGTACAATTTACAGTAAGGTGTACGAGTTGTAGTGCAATCCTTCATCAATAAATATAAAGTGTGGGGAGTGGGTGCTACAGTGTGTTTGTTTAAAGTGGGTGTGTGCTATAAAGTGCGTGGAGTGGGTGCTACAGTGTGTTTGTTTAAAGTGAGTGTGTGCGTGTGGCTATGTGCGTTTGGTGGTTGTTGTTGTTGTGTAGTGTTCATTGTTCGTTTAGCAGCCTGATGGCCTGGGGATAGAAGCTTCTTCTGAGTCTTTCTGTGCTCGCCTTGAGACTCCGGTATCGCTTGCCTGACCGCAGCAGTTCAAAGAGGCAGTTGTTCGGGTGACTGGGGTCTTTAATGATTCTCTTAGCCTTGCCCTTGCAACGCTTGTTGTAAATGTTCTGGAGGGTGGGGAGCCCCCTCCAATTGTGCGTTCGGCTGAACGTGTCACTCTTTGTAGTCTGCTTCGGTCTTGTGCAGTGCTATTCCCAAACCAGGAGGTGATGTTGCCAGTCAGGATGCTCTCTATTGTACATGAGTAGAAGTTCTTAAGGATCTTCTGACTGACTTGGAACTTCCTTAGGCGCCTGAGGAAGTAGAGGCGTTGTCGTGCCTTCTTCACAACACTGTCAATGTGTGTGGTCCATGTCAAGTCCTCGGATATGTAGGCTCCGAGGTACTTAAAGCTGTTGACTCTCTCAACCGGTGCCCCGTCGATGCTGAGGGGGCTGTAGTCCTTGACCCCCGAC
The DNA here is from genome assembly GCF_963971535.1 of Notolepis coatsorum. Taxonomy (NCBI): domain Eukaryota; kingdom Metazoa; phylum Chordata; class Actinopteri; order Aulopiformes; family Paralepididae; genus Notolepis; species Notolepis coatsorum. The sequence continues at coordinate 2,369,961 of NC_140181.1, read as the reverse complement.
CTCCTGAAGTCCACAATCATCTCCTTTGTTTTGCTGACGTTCAGGGAGAGGCTGTTTTCCTGGCACCATCCCGCCAGGACCTTGACCTCTTCCAGGTAGGCCCTCTCGTCGTTGGCAGAGATCAGGCCCACCACCACTGTGTCGTCAGCAAATTTGATGATTGTATTGCTACTCCGCTGAGCCACACAGTCGTGTGTGTACAGGGAGTAGAGGAGGGGACTCAGAACACAGCCCTGGGGGGCCCCTATGTTGAGGGTGATGGATGAGGAGGTGCAGTTGCCTGCTCTCACCACCTGGGGTCTGCCAGTCAGGAAGTCCAAGACCCACTGGCAGAGGTCATAGTTCAAGCCCAGGTCCCTGAGCTTGGCTATGAGTATGGAGGGGACTATGGTATTGAATGCCGAGCTGTAGTCGATGAATAGCATTCTCACATAGTTCCCCTGCCTCTTGTCCAGGTGTGATGCTGCTGTGTGCAGCACATGGGCTATGGCGTCCTCCGTGGACCTGTTGGGGCGGTATGCAAATTGCAGGGGGTCCATGTTGATGGGGAGGGAGGAGCAGATGTAGCCCTTTACTAGCAGG
>NC_140181.1:2356171-2366679 GCF_963971535.1 Notolepis coatsorum | reverse complement strand
ATATTGAAATGACAACTGAAATAAATAGATAGACAAATAGAAATAAAAAAAGGGAACAGAGGTGGGGGGGGGGGTGATTTTACAGTGACTGAAAAGGTACAGACTGAAGCATAATGCTTATATATGCCTGTCCTATATTCTTAACTAAAATTAAGACTCCAAAAGAGTATTCTAAAAGAAAATAGCAAAAAAACAGTATTATTCGCCCTTGTAATCTTCAAAAATAGCTTTACAAACCATTTTCTTAAAAACCAAAAGCGAATGACTCATTCTTAACTGTATATCAGCATTGTTCCACAAGTTAACTCCAATAATAGAAATACACCTCATTTTAATCCCTTTCTTAGCTTTTTGAACAGTCAATTTACAAATATCTCTCAAATCATATTTTTTTTCGTATCGAAGAAAAAAAACCTTTGCACCCCGTCTGGGAGTAACTTTGCTTTAGCTCTGTACATTATTTGCATAGTTTTATAATAAACCAAATCATAAAATGTCATAATATTAGGCTTTTCAAGACAATAGACAATAGCAACTCCTTAACTCCACTGAACAAGGCCACGAGAGGAGCAGGGTGATAGTAGGATTGTAGGCTGTGCCAATGGTTTCTAAGAATTCGGACCAGAATGTGACGTATAAGGCTGGGGCAGGAACATGTCGTATGGTCGGCAAGAGATTGTTTGCACCTCTTTGAACTGCTTTGATCAGGCAAGCGATACCGGAGTCTCATGGGCGGTACAGAGAGACTCAGAAGGAGCTTCTATCCCCAGGCAAGCGATACCGGAGTCTCATGGGCGGTACAGAGAGACTCAGAAGGAGCTTCTATCCCCAGGCAAGCGATACCGGAGTCTCATGGCCGGTACAGAGAGACTCAGAAGGAGCTTCTATCCCCAGGCAAGCGATACCGGAGTCTCATGGCCGGTACAGAGAGACTCAGAAGGAGCTTCTATCCCCAGGCAAGCGCTACCGGAGTCTCATGGCCGGTACAGAGAGACTCAGAAGGAGCTTCTATCCCCAGGCAAGCGATACCGGAGTCTCATGGCCGGTACAGAGAGACTCAGAAGGAGCTTCTATCCCCAGGCAAGCGATACCGGAGTCTCATGGCCGGTACAGAGAGACTCAGAAGGAGCTTCTATCCCCAGGCAAGCGATACCGGAGTCTCATGGCCGGTACAGAGAGACTCAGAAGGAGCTTCTATCCCCAGGCAAGCGATACCGGAGTCTCATGGCCGGTACAGAGAGACTCAGAAGGAGCTTCTATCCCCAGGCAAGCGATACCGGAGTCTCATGGCCGGTACAGAGAGACTCAGAAGGAGCTTCTATCCCCAGGCAAGCGATACCGGAGTCTCATGGCCGGTACAGAGAGACTCAGAAGGAGCTTCTATCCCCAGGCAAGCGCTACCGGAGTCTCATGGCCGGTACAGAGAGACTCAGAAGGAGCTTCTATCCCCAGGCAAGCGATACCGGAGTCTCATGGCCGGTACAGAGAGACTCAGAAGGAGCTTCTATCCCCAGGCAAGCGATACCGGAGTCTCATGGCCGGTACAGAGAGACTCAGAAGGAGCTTCTATCCCCAGGCAAGCGATACCGGAGTCTCATGGCCGGTACAGAGAGACTCAGAAGGAGCTTCTATCCCCAGGCAAGCGATACCGGAGTCTCATGGCCGGTACAGAGAGACTCAGAAGGAGCTTCTATCCCCAGGCAAGCGATACCGGAGTCTCATGGCCGGTACAGAGAGACTCAGAAGGAGCTTCTATCCCCTGGGCCCAGGAGTTCAAAACTTTTAAATCCCTATCTGATCCGATCAGATTTTTAAAATCCCATTTTTTGTGATCCAGGATCAGACAACTCGGCCAGATTTTGTCCCGGTATTTCCAAAGCAATCCAGGATAGGATCACCCTGATCCAGATTCAGACTTTTCAAGATTACTATCTGAATATCAGTGCTTTAATCCTACCGATCTCCATCTAGTGGATATGGAAAAAAAGGAAGACAAGTAGTGGACCACATTGCAGAGACATCTATAATGTCTAATTATATTGTTAAATACATAAAGAACATAAAATCACAATGGAATTGTAATAAAAGAAATACTCCCACTAGGGTAACAACAAAAAAACATTCATTCAAAGGCAGCTGATCATCCAGACGTGCTTTGAGGAGCTGCATTCTAAGTGAGGTTTCAGTTTGATGATGGACTTTTTTTTTGTTGAAGATATTTTTTCTTTAATCTAAATTACATTTGTGATTGACAATCTTTGTTGTGATACTTTTATGAGCATAAACAGTTATGTCATCAGCATTTGGTTGAAAACAAAATAGGCCACCACAAATGTGACCAAAAGATAAAAAATGTAATTGATTTGCCATGAAGGCTATAATTGTGTATTATTTCAGTTAACAAACTTTGCCATCTTATTTATATTGAAACGTATTTTTAAATAAATTGTATAGTACATTTTGCTCTGGTAATCCACTGGAAATCCACCCCTCTGGTGGGATCAAGATAATCCATTTTTTTGGGATCAAACTGATCCCAGTCCTGTGTTGTTGGTTTGAACTACCCGTTTTGAAGATTTGATCCAGATTAAAGCTTGGATTTGATTTCCTGATCTGATCGGATATCAAAGTGATCCGAATCCTGTTTTTTTGGTTTTGAACTACCCACAATCCAAATCTGATCCAATCAGATAGGGATTAAAAGTGTTGAACTCCTGGGCCATCAGGACGCTCAATGTAACATCAACCCATCATCTACACTCACAGCACACACATCCACACGTACACACTCACTTTAAACAAACACTCACCTTACCACTTACTTGACTCACTTTAACACACTTTATATTTATTAGTAAAGAGATTTGCACTACAACTCATACCTCATTGCATAAGTTTGTACCTCATCCCATTTCTGCATTGTACCTCACTGTTACTCTTTTTACTCTGTATTGTATATTGTATATATGACTAACACTTTATTTGACGTACTTTTGACTTCATCTATTTTATACTTTTTATCTATTACTGTACGAAGCACACTCCCAGGGGCTCATACAGAAAAAAAGCATTTCATGATAAAGTATTCTGTATTTTACTATGACAATTAATAAACAAACTTGAAACTTGAAACATGAGTCAGTTACATTAGGATACATTCGAGACAGCCTCAAGTTAGTGTAGTGGACTTTCCACTGTGTGAGGCCGGAAGATGAATGTTACTGGGGTATCAGTAGCTTCCACTGTGTGAGGCCGGAAGATGAATGTTACTGGGGTATCAGTAGATGAATGTTACTGGGGTATCAGTAGATGAATGTTACTGGGTATCAGTAGATGAATGTTACTGGGTATCAGTAGATGAATGTTACTGGGTATCAGTAGATGAATGTTACTGGGTATCAGTAGATGAATGTTACTGGGTATCAGTAGATGAATGTTACTGGGTATCAGTAGATGAATGTTACTGGGGTATCAGTAGATGAATGTTACTGGGTATCAGTAGATGAATGTTACTGGGGTATCAGTAGATGAATGTTACTGGGGTATCAGTAGATGAATGTTACTGGGGTATCAGTAGATGAATGTTACTGGGTATCAGTAGATGAATGTTACTGGGGTATCAGTAGATGAATGTTACTGGGTATCAGTAGATGAATGTTACTGGGGTATCAGTAGATGAATGTTACTGGGGTATCAGTAGATGAATGTTACTGGGTATCAGTAGATGAATGTTACTGGGTATCAGTAGATGAATGTTACTGGGGTATCAGTAGATGAATGTTACTGGGTATCAGAAGATGAATGTTACTGGGTATCAGTAGATGAATGTTACTGGGTATCAGTAGATGAATGTTACTGGGGTATCAGTAGATGAATGTTACTGGGTATCAGTAGATTAATGTTACTGGTATCAGTAGATGAATGTTACTGGGTATCAGTAGATGAATGTTACTGGGTATCAGAAGATGAATGTTACTGGGTATCAGTAGATGAATGTTACTGGGTATCAGTAGATGAATGTTACTGGGTATCAGTAGATGAATGTTACTGGGTATCAGTAGATTAATGTTACTGGGTATCAGTAGATGAATGTTACTGGGTATCAGTAGATGAATGTTACTGGGTATCAGTAGATGAATGTTACTGGGGTATCAGTAGATGAATGTTACTGGGGTATCAGTAGATGAATGTTACTGGGTATCAGTAGATGAATGTTACTGGGTATCAGTAGATGGATGTTACTGGGTATCAGTAGATGAATGTTACTGGGTATCAGTAGATGAATGTTACTGGGTATCAGTAGATGAATGTTACTGGGTATCAGTAGATGAATGTTACTGGGTATCAGTAGATGAATGTTACTGGGTATCAGTAGATGAATGTTACTGGGGTATCAGTAGATGAATGTTACTGGGTATCAGTAGATGAATGTTACTGGGTATCAGTAGATGAATGTTACTGGGTATCAGTAGATGAATGTTACTGGGTATCAGTAGATGAATGTTACTGGGTATCAGTAGATGAATGTTACTGGGTATCAGTAGATGAATGTTACTGGGGTATCAGTAGATGAATGTTACTGGGTATCAGTAGATGAATGTTACTGGTATCAGTAGATGAATGTTACTGGGTATCAGTAGATGAATGTTACTGGGTATCAGTAGATGAATGTTACTGGGTATCAGTAGATGAATGTTACTGGGTATCAGTAGATGAATGTTACTGGGTATCAGTAGATGAATGTTACTGGGTATCAGTAGATGAATGTTACTGGGGTATCAGTAGATGAATGTTACTGGGTATCAGTAGATGAATGTTACTGGGTATCAGTAGATGAATGTTACTGGGTATCAGTAGATGAATGTTACTGGGTATCAGTAGATGAATGTTACTGGGTATCAGTAGATGAATGTTACTGGGTATCAGTAGATGAATGTTACTGGGGTATCAGTAGATGAATGTTACTGGGTATCAGTAGATGAATGTTACTGGGTATCAGTAGATGAATGTTACTGGGTATCAGTAGATGAATGTTACTGGGTATCAGTAGATGAATGTTACTGGGGTATCAGTAGATGAATGTTACTGGGTATCAGTAGATGAATGTTACTGGGTATCAGTAGATGAATGTTACTGGGTATCAGTAGATGAATGTTACTGGGATCAGTAGATGAATGTTACTGGGTATCAGTAGATGAATGTTACTGGGTATCAGTAGATGAATGTTACTGGGTATCAGTAGATGAGTGTTACTGGGTATCAGTAGATGAATGTTACTGGGTATCAGTAGATGAATGTTACTGGGTATCAGTAGATGAATGTTACTGGGTATCAGTAGATGAATGTTACTGGGTATCAGTAGATGAATGTTACTGGGTATCAGTAGATGAATGTTACTGGGTATCAGTAGATGAATGTTACTGGGTATCAGTAGATGAATGTTACTGGGGTATCAGTAGATGAATGTTACTGGTATCAGTAGATGAATGTTACTGGGTATCAGTAGATGAATGTTACTGGGTATCAGTAGATGAATGTTACTGGGTATCAGTAGATGAATGTTACTGGGTATCAGTAGATGAATGTTACTGGGTATCAGTAGATGAATGTTACTGGGTATCAGTAGATGAATGTTACTGGGTATCAGTAGATGAATGTTACTGGGTATCAGTAGATGAATGTTACTGGGTATCAGTAGATGAATGTTACTGGGTATCAGTAGATGAATGTTACTGGGTATCAGTAGATGAATGTTACTGGGTATCAGTAGATGAGTGTTACTGGGTATCAGTAGATGAATGTTACTGGGTATCAGTAGATGAATGTTACTGGGTATCAGTAGATGAATGTTACTGGGTATCAGTAGATGAATGTTACTGGGTATCAGTAGCGGAGTTGACCAGATAATAGATGTTAGATGTTAGTTTCCCCCCCGGATTGATGGCTATTAGTGAGTCAATAAGAGTTTCGGTTCTGATAAAAGTAAAGTGCCTCATTTGAAAAAGAAATACTTTCATCCATTTTCAATCAGTTGCATAGGACCCGTTGCCCTGCCACCCTTATTAATGAGATGCGATTCGCCACCGTTGTTGTTTTGGTTTGTTCCTTTGTTAATTCCAGTAAGAATCCGAGGTGATGACAGCGTCAGCGCTGATAAGGCTTCCTTTGCGCCCACTGTGCTGTCGTTACAGGACGATAAGATCCCAGCCCCCCCCCCCCCCCCCCCCTTCCACCCAGACCAGGATGTACAGACCCCCCCCCCACACCCACACACACCCCAGACACTGTCCTCCACGTAGCCATGTGGCGGCCTCCAACGTGGCCCTGATGAGTGCGTTCTGACGGCACGTTCCTCCAAGGAGCCGATGAAAGAGGCCGATTAGAAGGACTGTTATGACTATAGTCTCTTTAAAAACCAAAGCACGACGAAGGTCTAACAGCTGTGTGTGTGTGTGCTAGAGAGAGAGAGAGAGGGAGAGGGAGAGGGAGAGGAGAGGGAGAGAGAGAGAGAGAGAGAGAGAGAGAGAGAGAGAGAGAGAGAGGGAGAGGGAGAGAGAGAGAGAGAGAGAGAGAGAGAGAGAGAGGGAGAGGGAGAGGGAGAGAGAGAGAGAGAGAGAGAGAGAGAGGGAGTTCTCTGGGTGGCTGGGTTTGTTTGTATGTTGTGCTAATTGACACGTTATTAAAGCCACAATCCGTGATTGCAGCATGCAGTATGGTGCTTTGAAAACACCGCCGCCCGACTGCGCTGGCATTGATTGCAAAGAGTAATTTATCGGATCGAACACATTCCGTCCTTCTGAATTCTCGTGTCCGAGCCTCGACACATGGGGGGCCGACACTAAAAAGGTTGTTTACATTTGTACCGGAGTAAAAGTGAAACACACCCATGTTTTGAGGTGACTTTTTTTTTTTATTATTATCTTTTCCCCCCTCCTTTTTCTTCCGATTTTCTCCCATCCCAATGTTAGTCGTTATGCCAATTCCCAATCCCCTTCCTGGTCGCTGCGCACTTACCCCCCACAGTCAGTCTGGGAGAGTGGAGGCTACCACATGCTTCATCCGACACACGTCCAGCCAATCAACCGCTTCTTTTCACCTGGCAGCGCGGATTCTCACTGAGAGGGCGTAACGTGTGGAAGGACCACACTATCCCCCTCGAGTCCTATCCGCGCTTAGCAGGCGCCCGACCGAACTGTAGGAGTCGCTGACGACCCGGACCCACCCCGCCAGCTTCTCCCACCCTCTAATACTGCCAATTGTATTAGTGCAGACGGCCAGCCAAGCTGGTGACAACCCCGGAGCTGTGAGCTGGATTCGAACAGGCGAATCCAGCGTCTCCGGCGTTGGTGACGAACGCAATCTCCGCTACACCACCTGACCGCCCCTTGAGGTGAAGTTCTAAAAAAAACGACCAAATCTACAACTGAGAGGGGGCGACAGTGGCTCAGGAGGTAGTGGCGCAGTCGTCTGGCAATCCAGAGGTTCCCGGTTCGATTCTCACTGCTCCCGGGCAGAGCGTGTCGATGTGTCCTTGAGCAAGACACTTAACCCCTAACTGCTCCCGATGAGCATGTTGGCACCGTGCGTGGTCGCCTCCGCCGTCGGTGTGTGAATGTGTGAGTGGGCGGGTAAAGTGTGAGGAACAAAATTGTAAAAGCGCTTTGGATAAAAGCGGCGCTATATAAAAAAGCAGCCATTTTGAGAGGAACTCTTCAAAGGAAGGGTCTATTGTTACATGAATATATACCAGAGATACGGATGGATACGGATTGTATCTTTAATGCGAGTGTGAGCGTAGCTGCAGTATGATTGATTGATTGATTGATTGAAAAGTTTATTAACAGATTGCAGAATGGGTACAGTACAGTACAGCTCAATACATACAATTGTTAAGGGGATGCAGACCAGAGAAAGACTTTCGTCTTGTTTACATCAGGGTCCCCCATTTTCAATTCATCATATGACATACAGATAGACAGTACTGCTACATCTATACTGTACATTTATGACATACCAGATTTGCAAATACAGTACTGTTTGTGATACTAAAAAAATCCAGAAAAAGAGTGTATATACATTTGACATAGAAAACTGTACATTGGAGGAGGTGGGTAGGTGGGGTGGGGCTGTACATTGAGGTGGGGGGGGGGGGACACTGTACACTGTACATTGGAATACTAACATACATTTGACATAGAAACTGTACATTGGAGGAGGTTGGGTAGGTGTGGTGGGGTTGGGTGGGGCTGTACATTGGAGGGGGGGGGGGGGTACGGGGGGGGCACTGTACATTGGAATACTGACAAGGCCATACTTGGTCTTTACTGTACAACTGGGTTAGGACATTTGTAGGGGCCAGTTAGAATTGCAGTCTCCCGTAGGTGTTCTTTGAGAGTGTTTTTGAAAGTGGGTAGTGATTCACATTCCTTTACAGCTTTGGGTAGGGCGTTCCACATTGATGTGGCATAATTGCGAAACGTGTTTAGTCCCTTGTTTGAGCCGAATCTGGGTTTTACATGATTTGTGGAGCTCCCTCTGGTGTTGTGATCGTGGTATTCACTGACCTTTGGGAAGTATTTTGACATGTACATGGGTACCTTGGTCGTGTAGTGTATATTGTAGACCAGGCCCATTGCAAGTTGCTGTACTCTGTCGTCTACAAGCCATCCTAGGTTGGCAAAGTGGGCAGGGGTGAGGTGGGTTCTAGGAGTCAGGTCAAGCAGTAGTCTGACTAGTTTGTTTTGAGATGTTTGTAATTTGGTTTTTAGTGCCTTTGAGGTGCTTTGGTACCATGAGGTGCAAGCATAGTCGTAGTACCCTTGAATGAGTGCTCCTGCCAGAGTCTTCAGGGTATTCTTGTTTACCAGAGAGGAAATCTGGTAGAAGAATCGAGTTCGTTGGTTGACCTTTTTTATTTCATTGGATGCCATTTTGTCACAGGAAAGATTATAGCCTCTAGGATGGAACCCAGGTAGGTAATTTCATCTTTCCTTGTGACAATATTGTCACCCACTGTAACTGAGAAGCCGTCGGTCTTGCTGAGTTTGTTATTTGAACCGAAGAGAATGGACTCTGTTTTGCCCATGTGTAATGATAGTTTGTTGTCGGCGAGCCATATGCAGATTTTGCCTAGTTCCGAGCTGAGGGTTTTTTCAACCTGTAACTTGTTCTTGTCAGAGACCAGCAGGGCTGAGTCGTCCGCAAACAGGAACAAGTTGCAGTCACAAGCTGACGACATGTCATTTGCATAAATTAGGAACAGTAGCGGTCCTAGTATGCTTCCTTGTGGAACACCACAGTTCACTGTGAGGCGGGGGGTAGGGTACCGTTTACCTCCACCATCTGTTCTCTCCCCTCCAGGTAGGATTGTATCCAGCTCACTGATAAACTATCAAAACCAATTGCTTTTAGCTTGTCAATCAGAATGGTGTGATTGACAGTGTCGAAGGCCTTTTGTAGGTCTAGTATGACCATGCCGCAGTATTTGCCCGCGTCCACCTCTTGCTTGATGTGGTCGTTCAAATAGAGAAGACATGTGTCAGTGGAGTGGGATGTTCGGAATTCGTAGATTAGATTTTTTTCCGTGAAGTACTTTTCGACCTGTTCGTATACTATTTTTTCCATGACTTTCGAGATGGATGTAAGGATAGAAACAGGGCGGTAGTTGCCTGGGTCTAATTTGCTGCCCTTTTTGTGCAGGGGTGTTACTCTCGCAATTTTGAAGTCCTTGGGGACGTGTCCCTGTTTTATGGTTTACTATGTGTGTGATGACTGGGGTGATGGCGGCTGCTGAGTCTCTGAGGAATTTGGAGGGGATGTTGTCATGGCCAGTGGCCTTGTTAGGTTGGAGGGCGCTCAGTTTTTTGAGTACCTCATCGGTTGTTACCATTTCCAGTTTGAAGTCGTCTTTGTGGACGCCTAGGTTCTTGTAGTATGCTACTATGTGTTCTACCCCATACTGCCCTGAGTGGGAGGGTAGTTTATTTACCAGTGTTGTGGCTATGTTTGTGAAGAAACTATTTAAGTAATTGGCTACATCCAGCTTGTCTGTGATGAGCGTGTTGTCCGTCTTTATGTTTATGTTTGAGAACCTGGTTTTGAGTTTTTTACTGCAGCCTAGTTGATTATTGAGTAATTTCCAAAGTTAACGTGGTTTATTTTTGTTTTCCTCAGTTTTGTCATTGATGATTTTTTTTTGCAGTTTTTATCATGGAGTTTACATCATTTCTTAGTCTGTTTCTTTCCAGTTTGAGTTCAGTCACGTGGGCTTGGAGTTCACTGGTCGTGCTTTTGGTAAGCTTTGACTGACTTTTACGAAACTCAGAGAATTTTTTGTCTCTGGTTTTCATAGCGGTCAGTATTCAGTGTGCATCCACGGCTCAGCGCGATTTTTTACCCTGGTGGTTCTTAGGGGGGCCATGTTGTTTAGTATCGTTGAAAATTTGGTTTTGAAGCCAAGCCAGGTTTCTTCAACCAGTGTACCATTGAGTTCATCTGACCAGTCCAGG
>NC_140181.1:2193671-2353671 GCF_963971535.1 Notolepis coatsorum | reverse complement strand
GTGTTGTCCTGCTCTGTCTCTTCCTGTAGAGCCTCTGTGTTGTCCTGCTCTGTCCCTTCCTTCCCGTAGAGCCTCTGTGTTGTCCTGCTCTGTCCCTTCCTTCCTGTAGAGCCTCTGTGTTGTCCTGCTCTGTCTCTTCCTGTAGAGCCTCTGTGTTGTCCTGCTCTGTCCCTTCCTTCCTGTAGAGCCTCTGTGTTGTCCTGCTCTGTCTCTTCCTGTAGAGCCTCTGTGTTGTCCTGCTCTGTCCCTTCCTTCCTGTAGAGCATCTGTGTTGTCCTGCTCTGTCTCTTCCTTCCTGTAGAGCCTCTGTGTTGTCCTGCTCTGTCCCTTCCTGTAGAGCCTCTGTGTTGTCCTGCTCTGTCCCTTCCTGTAGAGCCTCTGTGTTGTCCTGCTCTGTCTCTTCCTGTAGAGCCTCTGTGTTGTCCTGCTCTGTCTCTTCCTGTAGAGCCTCTGTGTTGTGCTGCTCTGTCCCTTCCTTCCTGTAGAGCAGGGGTGGCCAACCCGCGGCTCGCGAGCCGCATGCGGCTCTTTGCCCGTCAATGTGCGGCTCTTCCATCCATAAAAAAAAAAAAATAATAATAAAAAATAATAAAAAAAAAAAAAAAAAAATTACTTTTTTTTTTTTTTTTTACTTTTTTTTTTTTTATGTCACTCATTCCATAAGGACGTAGAATAAACATTTACAATTTTTTTTTAAATTGTCCATTTGCATGTTCTTGGTATCTCTTGAATCTAGGGACATATATGGATCAGTGTCAGAAATAGTGTGTCTGTTACTAGGCTTGAGTAAATTGTAATGAACCAAAGGAGAATATCAATTCTATTTAAAAAAAATTATCTTTGACTGTAAATAACACCATGCTAAAATTGACCAGACCTGAATAAAGGGAAGATGATTAAACAGAAGGTTTTGTAGATACAGTACTGAATTCTGCCATCTTTTTTATAATGTAAATTTCTCCACCATTTTTCATCATATTGCAACACCGTTTTTTGCAAGACGTTCACAGAAAGGTAGATAAACTAACTGCGTTCTGTTTTATGGCAATAACGTTCAGGTTTGTGGGAGATAATCCCAAAAAATAAGAGAAATTAAAAAGTAAATCCAGAAGTCAGATGATTGACAGGGGCTGGTGTGAGCTGGGTAGGGTAGTTTTTCGAAATTTGAAAGCCCTGAGTCTCTTCCTTCAAAAGACTACACTCACTTTTGGCTGTGCCACTTCCTCCTGTCAATATGCGCCGGTTTCCGACTCAATGCCCTGAGATTTCTATAATCTTATATTTCACTAATAACAGTTAAAATAATTGGTAAACAAACATAATGCTGAAAATATACACTTTTACTGTATATCTCGGGCTTAAGAGGTTAACCCTGTGAGGCCCAAATTAAAAAGAAATTACCAACTTCAGAGGCCAGAGGGTGGGACATATAAACACATTTACTATCAAATAGCATTGTGAGGCTGAACAACAGGACCAATTGACTATACATGTGCTTAAAGGGGAACTATCTTATAAATGGCTTTTTTCAGTGTTTACCATTGTTTCTTAGCTATGTGGACTTATATTAATAGGATATATGTCTCTAATTCTCATATTGGCGAATTCTTCCAATTCTCCTCTCACAATATTCACCCTCACTGAACTGAGTCATCTGAAAATGTGCATATCTGTGATGTCAGAGATTTCTCAGCTGTTGTGGCAGTTGGCACCAGGCCACACAGTGGTTGGAGCCCAGCCTCAAAACGGCTTAAGATCTTGAGGTAGAAAAATGCGGTTTTTAGTACTTGATTAGAAATACAAAACAATGCATTTTTTTTTAAAAAAACCTAGGTGTTCCATAGACTCACAGGAATTGTGTAAAAGTGCCCAAATAGTGAAAGAAATAGTAAAATAGTTCCCCTTTAACATTTTTTAAATAAACATTATTTTTTTAAATGGCTAAAAGTGATTTTGTAATTTTGCAACCGTGGGTCTCACAGGGTACTTTTAACCCTGTGAGGCCCAAATAAAAAAGACATTAGCAACTTCAGAGGCCAGAGGGTGAGACCTATAAACACATGAAGGGTGCCGTGACTGAAAAAAAAGGTTGAGAAACGCTGGTATATAGTGTGGCTCTTTGTGGTACCACAGTAATTTTTTTGTGGCTCTTAGTCTCTGACTGGTTGGCCACCCCTGCTGTAGAGCCTCTGTGTTGTCCTGCTCTGTCTCTTCCTGTAGAGCCTCTGTGTTGTCCTGCTCTGTCCCTTCCTTCCTGTAGAGCCTCTGTGTTGTCCTGCTCTGTCTCTTCCTGTAGAGCCTCTGTGTTGTCCTGCTCTGTCTCTTCCTGTAGAGCCTCTGTGTTGTCCTGCTCTGTCTCTTCCTGTAGAGCCTCTGTGTTGTCCTGCTCTGTCTCTTCCTTCCTGTAGAGCCTCTGTGTTGTCCTGCTCTGTCCCTTCCTTCCTGTAGAGCCTCTGTGTTGTCCGACCAGTCTCATTTGTTGTTCAGCTGTACTCCAAGAAACTTATATGTCTTCACCATCTCCACCTCATCCCATCGGATAATGGGCAATTAAGGAAATGAGGGCAACTCTATAAGAGTGGAAATAAACAATTTAATTGTATCGTTAAGTAAATGATCATGTTTCCTGTGAAGGCAGCATGGTCTCTAGAGACTAGAGATAAAGAGGCCAGCCAGTAATTGAAAGGTTGCTGGTTCGATAATTGGCACAGACTGGAGAGGGTGGCTGGTATTACCTCCCCGGTGCCGCCCACCTTCCTTGAGCAAGGCAGCAGAGTGGCGCTCTGACCTCTCTGTCTCTGATGAAGTATACATGTGGGAGAGGACTGTGTGTACGTGTAACTATAGGAGGGAAATGCAAAAAGACACATTTTCAATTGCCTTGTGTACATTGACAATGAAATAATCTGCATCTTCATCATCTGCACAAAAAAGGCTTGCTGTCCGATGGAAGTCAAGTCAAGTCAGTTTTATTTGTATAGCACATTTACAAATGACTAGCAGCCAAACCAAAGTGCTTCACGTAATAAAAACACATACAATGCAATAGAAAATACACTAAAATTACAGAAAAAGGCACAGTACGGTACATTTAAGAAAGCAAGGGCAAAGTGCAATATAAAAAGAGACAGGAAAATTGGATAAAAAGTCCAGAGTAACATCGGACGTCATATTATGTAACTTAAGTGGCAGGCTAGCTCTGGTCAAAGGCCAGGGGGAGGAGGAGGTGTGTTTTATGTCTTGAATGAAGTCTTACTGCTAACTCTAGAAGAGAACACAGGAAGCTGACACGGTCTGCGGGGAACATGACTCTCACAGTGTGTGGAAAAGTATATACGCGGTTCGCTGGCGCCATCCAGTGGTTATAAAAGATCGATTGATTTATTGAAAACTTTATTAACAGATTGCAGAATGTATACAGACTAGTACAGCTTAAGGGGATGCAGACCAGAGAAAGACTCTTGTCTTGTTTACATCAGGGTCCCCCATTTTCAATTCATAGTGACATTTATGACATACATGACAACATACATGACATCATGACATTTATGGCATAGGGACATACATGACATACAGGTATATAGTACTGTTACTATTTGTGACATCTTCCCATGAAAGCATATGGCTCGCTGAAAACAAACTATCATTACACCTGGGCAAAACAGAGTCCATTCTCTTCGGTTCAAATAACAAACTCAGCAAGACCGACGGCTTCTCAGTTACAGTGGGTGACAATATTGTCACAAGGAAAGAAGAAATTACCTACTTGGGTTCCATCCTAGAGGCAAATCTTTCCTGTGACAAAATGGCATCCAATGTAATAAAGAAAGTCAACCAACGAACTTGATTCTTGTACCGGATCTCCTCACTGGTAAACAAGAATACCCTGAAGACTCTGGCAGGAGCACTCATTCAAGGGTACTACGACTATGCTTGCACCTCAAAGCACCTCAAAGGCACTAAAAACAAAATGACAAACATCTCAAAACAAACTGGTCAGACTACTGCTTGACCTGACTCCTAGAACCCACCTCACCGCTGCACACTTTGCCAACCTAGGATGGCTTAGAGTAGACGACAGAGTACAGCAACTTGCAATGGGCCTGGTCTACAAGATACACTACACGACCAAGGTACCCATGTACATGTCAAAATACTTCCCAAAGGTCAGTGAATATCACAATCACAACACCAGAGGAAGCTCCACAAATCATGTTAAACCCAGATTTGGCTCAAACAAGGGACTAAACACGTTTCACAATTATGCCACATCAATGTGGAACGCCCTACCTAAAGCTGTAAAGGAATGTGAATCACTACCCACTTTCAAAAACACTCTCAAAGAACACCTACGGGAGACTGCAATTCGAAACTGGCCCCTGTAAATGTCCTTAACCCAACCCCCTCCAATGTACAGTAAATGACCAAGTATGGTTTTGTCAATATTCCAATGTACAGTTTTGCTTGTACAGTTGTACAGTGTCCCACCCCACCCACCCAACCACCTCCAATGTACAGTCCCCCCCCCCAACCTACCCTCCAATGTACAGTTTCTACGTCAAATGTATATACTCTCTTTTCTGGACTCTTTTGGTATCACAAACAGTACTGTATTTGCAAATCTGATATGTCAAAAATGTATAGATGTAGCAGTACTGTCTATCTGTATGTTGTGTATGTCATATATGTTATGATGAATTGAAAATGGGGGACCCTGATGTAAACAAGATGAAAGTCTTTCTCTGGTCTGCATCCCCTTAACAAGTGTATGTATTGAGCTGTACTGTACCCATTCTGCAATCTGTTAATAAAGTTTTCAATCAATCAATCAATCAATCAATCAATCAATCAATCAATCAATCAATCAATCAATCAATCAATCAATCAATCAATCAATCAATCAATCAATCAATCAATCAATCAATCAATCAATCAAAGGTATTGCAGTCTAAAATATGTGCCACCACCAGGCGTCACTGTTGAGCAGTAACCCTCCACTGTGCAGTCTGCTCTCTGCACAACAAGTCAAGCAGAGCAGCTCTGCTACTACAGCAGCTGACTCGGTCGCCATCTTTTGTCCAGACATAAACACAACACCGAGAGAGAGGAGTCGTGTCTGACATTTGGAAGTAAAGGAGGTGTCAACACTCCCGGTGGCAACAACGGACTTCTCCTGCCGCGATCATGGTGATGATGATGATGATGATGATGGTGATGATGATCAACCATCTGGCTTCTTCCACTTGAGCTGCCCTGTTGGTCGGGTGAGGAGGACATGTTGTATTCTGTATAAACTATACTGTATATTTGCATATCGTATTATGTCACAAATGTAACAGTACTATATACCTGTATGTCATGTATGTCCCTATGCCATAAATGTCATGATGTCATGTATGTTGTGTATGTCATAAATGTCCTGATGAATTGAAAATGGGGGACCCTGATGTAAACAAGACGAAAGTCTTTCTCTGGTCTGCATCCCCTTAACAATTGTGTGTATTGAGCTGTACTGTATTGTACCCATTCTGCAATCTGTTAAATAAAGTTTTCATTCATTCATTCATTCATTCATTCATTGTTGTTGACAGCGAGCAGCTGGTTTGTTTGCAGCAGGAGGATGATGCTGCCATGACAACAGCAGCAGCAGCGTTGTGTTGTGTGATTATTTGGGCCACATCATTTTTTGCTGTTTATTTGAGTTTTTTTAATGAGCGACACTGTCAGTATAATAACCACATGTTTTTTTTATAGCAGTGCCACGGCCACCGTGTTGTTGATGGTTAACCCTTTCACTGCCACACGACAGAAGGTTAACCCTTTACTATCACCGTCGGTTGTGTCTGTGATAGTAAAGGGTTGACCTTCTGTCGTGTGTGGCAGTGAAAGGGTTAACCTTCTGTGTTTTGTTGCAGTGGAACGGTTAACCGTTTTTCGTAGTGTGGCAGTGAAAGGGTTAACACTCTCTCTTTACATTGCAACCCACGGCTGGTCACACCAACAACCAGGCCTTTTAAAGAATGGGAGTCAAGCCTGTCTGATGAAGAGCAGACCTGTGTGCCAGAAGAAACCCCCTTACTGTCATCATCACGTCGGTGCAATAAACAAGAAGAAACCCCCTTACTGTCATCACGTCGGTGCAATAAACAAGAAGAAACCCCCTTACTGTCATCATCACGTCGGTGCAATAAACAAGAAGAAACCCCCTTACTGTCATCACGTCGGTGCAATAAACAAGAAGAAACCCCCTTACTGTCATCACGTCGGTGCAATAAACAAGAAGAAACCCCCTTACTGTCATCATCACGTCGGTGCAATAAACAAGTGAAGACAGGAGCCCTTGTTGTAAGCACCTACGGGAGGCTGCCATTCTAAACTGGCCCCGGTAAATGTTAAGATATACAGTACTACTGTTGGCTAGGCCGTCTTCTCATACAGAGCATCCCACCAATGGAATTCAATACCTCAAACAATTAGAGTGTCCACATCATATCACTCATTCAAGTGCAGGGTTATGGAATGGCTCATTGATAACTGTGTGTGTGTGTGTGTGTGTGTGTGTTAGGGCTGCACGATTTTGGGAAATAATCTAATTGCGATTTTTCTCACAGATATTGCGATTGCGATTAACTTTGCGATTATAATTAAAAAAAATAATAAGCAGCCCCACAGAGGTTTATTGTAAAATGTGGCTTGCATCTGGCCTACGCGCCCGCGGTGGGTCTTTTCGGGACACTGAGCCTGAAAATGTTTCTTTTTACCTGGGAATCGATACCGGTACCCAACGGTACCTTTTTTTTCTGTACTTTACTCTCCCTCTCTGAAGTCTACTTCACAACACACAATCTAAAACCCCTTACCTCCCTCTCCCAAACCGATCTTGTATCTCAATGGGACTTCCTGGTTAAATAATGTATTGCAGGCCTGGCGATTTGATAATTGCATCATTCCAAATCGCGATTTCGATTAAAAATTGATTAATCGTGCAGCCCTAGTGTGTGTGTGTGTGTGTGTGTGTGTGTGTGTGTGTGTGGATAATATGGTGTGTTTGTCTATGCCTGGGTCTTCTAATATGTGCTCTGTCCTTGTGTCCATGACTGTATTGTGAACTGTATCCCTGTCGTATGTTCTACTATAATGTGCTTTTGTTTGTGTTTTTATTCGAATGAGTCCCCAATGTCGAGTGGACCTACATAGCCACGAGGCTAGCCCACCTGCTCCACATGCTTAACAATGATGATGTCACCGTCAGAGAAATGGCCAGGGCCTCTCTCCTGCTGGATCTACGCAGAAGGAAGATCCCCCTGGCCACCGCAGACCAGAATAACTTCCTCGGCTTCAGGAAGAAAGACTCTGGGAAACTGGACTCTCGGGCCAAGGGCCTCGGGGTCTGGTCTGACTGGCCAGATCTCAATGACCTCTGCAACCAGACTGGAGTTCAGCTGAAATGGACAAGACCCAACACACAGACTGAAGTCCCTGTCTCTGATGAACTGATCACAGACCCCTGTGTGGTTGTGAAGGCCAACATCACAACACCGCAGGAAGAGACTGTCGAACTGCACAGAGACTCTGCAAGGAGGGTTCTGCTCAGCGTGAAGCAGTCTGAGATCAGGCAGCACTGGTGTGGACTCAGACTACAGGGAAAGCTAGCTTGTTTGGAGTTTGCTGACCACTCAGTCTCACACTCAGTGTATAAGAACGCCGCTGTTGGTGAGGATGTTTTAAAATTTACCATCAAAGCAAGACTGCAGGTATTACCCACTCAATACAATCTGTCCACTTGGTATCCTCAAACTCACAGTCCATTCTGTTTAAACCATCAGGATTCACAACACCTAGAATCCATTGCACACATAACAAACGGATGTAATGCATACTAACACCTGTACATCGCTCGTCATGACCGTATTGTGGACATTGTGTCTGATGTGGTACGGAACATATCACCATCTAGTGCAGCAATGTACAAACATGCCAGAGTGCTATCAGAGTGGTTTGGCCTTACCAACGATGTTTTTGCTAACATACCCAATACACCGGACGTTGTTTTTGTTGACACCAGCCACACGGAGAGGTGCTGGTCATAGAAGTAGGCTGTACCTTTGACCTGTACATGGACCAGGCCTTCCGGGACAAGTATATCAAATACCAACCACTGCTC
This sequence comes from Notolepis coatsorum, assembly GCF_963971535.1. Taxonomy (NCBI): domain Eukaryota; kingdom Metazoa; phylum Chordata; class Actinopteri; order Aulopiformes; family Paralepididae; genus Notolepis; species Notolepis coatsorum. The sequence continues at coordinate 2,345,507 of NC_140181.1, read as the reverse complement.
AGTGTGATGGCTGACCTTGGGTATAGGTGTAGATACAGTGTACTTGTATTCAGAAGTCTTGGCCATGTATACAAATGCACCATGACCGGTCTGAGAATTGCTGCGATGTCTAAAAGAAAAGCCAAACAAATAGCCAAATATTGCTCTGTCTCAGCTATTATTGGCAGCTTAGCCGCGTGGAGAAGGAGGTGCTGTGTGTCCCTTAAGTGTTCAGTGCTGCTTGGCCCCGATACATTTGATTCCCTGTTTATGTAATATAATTTGTGGAACCAAATAAAGTATTAAAATGTGGATAATATGGTGTGTTTGTCTATGCCTGGGTCTTCTAATATGTCATGATGTGCTCTGTCCTTGTGTCCATGACTGTATTGTGCCCTGTATCCCTGTATCCCTGTATCGTATATGTCCTACTATATAATGTGCTTTTGTTTGTGTTCTTATTCTAATGTTATTTATCTGGCTTACATTCTGTTTGTATTGCTAACCCTTTTTTCACACAGGATGTTAGCCTGTACCTTCTGGCAGGAGGGGCACGTCACACAGGATGTTAGCCTGTACCTTCTGGCAGGAGGGGCACGTCACACAGGATGTTAGCCTGTACCTTCTGGCAGGAGGGGCACGTCACACAGGATGTTAGCCTGTACCTTCTGGCAGGAGGGGCACGTCACACAGGATGTTAGCCTGTACCTTCTGGCAGGAGGGGCACGTCACACAGGATGTTAGCCTGTACCTTCTGGCAGGAGGGGCACGTCACACAGGATGTTAGCCTGTACCTTCTGGCAGGAGGGGCACGTCACACAGGATGTTAGCCTGTACCTTCTGGCAGGAGGGGCACGTCACACAGGATGTTAGCCTGTACCTTCTGGCAGGAGGGGCACTGCCAATGGAAATGAGCCTTTTGGTTAAAATTGGGTGCATTTGCGTTTTTAAAATGTTTTATTAATGTACGCTGTCCCCCTTGAACAAATAAAGTAAACCTAAACCTGCTCTACCTTTTCAGAGATGGTGGTCCGGCGGGGGTCTCCTTGTGCGGACTGAGCCCCCAGGGGAGGGCAGGTCTAAGGGGGGCGGGGAGGCGGGCGCTGGCCCCTGGAGGAGACATGGACCAGGAGTATGAGCGACGGCTGCTGAGGCAAATCAACCACCAGAACCTGCCGACAGAGCCCGCCCACAACCACCAGAACCTGCCGACAGAGCCCGCCCACCTCACCCAGGTGTGTTGTATTGGACCCGCCCACCTCACCCAGGTGCGTTGTATTGGACCCGCCCACCTCACCCAGGTGTGTTGTATTGGACCCGCCCACCTCACCCAGGTGCGTTGTATTGGACCCGCCCACCTCACCCAGGTGCGTTGTATTGGACGGGGCTCGGCTGTCAAACACGTGGCGTCTATTGTGGGCTCGGAGGAAAGGACAGAATGTGAGCCATGAGAGGGTTAACATTAGAGGGGCGGGACAGTGGCTCAGGAGGTAGAGCAGTCGTCTGGCAATCCGGAGGTTCCCGGTTCGATTCCCGCTCCTCCCGGGCAGCGTGTCGATGTGTCCTTGAGCAAGACACTTAACCCCTAATTGCTCCCGATGAGCAGGTTGGCACCTGGCATGGTTTCCCCCCGCTGTCGGTGTGTGAATGTGTGAGCGAACGGGTAAAGATGTGAGGAACAAATTGTAAAGCACTTTGGATAAAAGCGCTATATAAAAAAGCAGCCATTTAACATCAAACACATTTTTCTTTATTGAAAATGATGAATGAACAGAATCACTGTGTGTGTGTGTGTGTGTGTGTGTGTGTTAGTCTGTTGAATCAGTTGTGTAGGTGAGTGGATAAGTGTAAAAGTATGGCGTGGGGATGTTGAATGGACACACAATGTCAAACGAAATTAATATACATAATGGGTGTGAGAGTGATGGACATCTGACTCAGAGAGACACCTTGTTGTGAGCGGGGTCACGACCTCTGGAAAAGAGACACCTTGTTGTGAGCGGGGTCACGACCTCTGGAAAAGAGACACCTTGTTGTGAGCGGGGTCACGACCTCTGGAAAAGAGACACCTTGTTGTGAGCGGGGTCACGACCTCTGGAAAAGAGACACCTTGTTGTGAGCGGGGTCACGACCTCTGGAAAAGAGACACCTTGTTGTGAGCGGGGTCACGACCTCTGGAAAAGAGACACCTTGTTGTGAGCGGGGTCACGACCTCTGGAAAAGAGACACCTTGTTGTGAGCGGGGTCACGACCTCTGGAAAAGAGACACCTTGTTGTGAGCGGGGTCACGACCTCTGGAAAAGAGACACCTTGTTGTGAGCGGGGTCACGACCTCTGGAAAAGAGACACCTTGTTGTGAGCGGGGTCATGACCTCTGGAAAAGAGACAGTGCCTTTTGAGTGCCACAAACAAACCAGGTGCCGTTCAGCTCCGTTGGATTGGAGCGATGGCTTGGTATTGTATTGTATTGGAGCGACGGCTTGGTATTGTATTGTATTGGAGCGATGGCTTGGTATTGTATTGTATTGTATTGTATTGGAGTGATGGCTTGGTATTGTATTGTATTGGAGCGATGGCTTGGTATTGTATTGTATTGGAGCGAGGGCTTGGTATTGTATTGTATTGGAGCGAGGGCTTGGTATTGTATTGTATTGGAGCGAGGGCTTGGTATTGTATTGTATTGGAGCGAGGGCTTGGTATTGTATTGTATTGGAGCGAGGGCTTGGTATTGTATTGTATTGGAGCGATGGCTTGGTATTGTATTGTATTGGAGTGACGGCTTGGTATTGTATTGTATTGGAGCGATGGCTTGGTATTGTATTGTATTGGAGTGATGGCTTGGTATTGTATTGTATTGGAGCGAGGGCTTGGTATTGTATTGTATTGGAGCGAGGGCTTGGTATTGTATTGTATTGGAGCGAGGGCTTGGTATTGTATTGTATTGTATTGGAGCGATGGCTTGGTATTGTATTGTATTGGAGTGATGGCTTGGTATTGTATTGTATTGGAGCGAGGGCTTGGTATTGTATTGTATTGGAGCGACGGCTTGGTATTGTATTGGAGCGAGGGCTTGGTATTGTATTGTATTGGAGCGAGGGCTTGGTATTGTATTGTATTGGAGCGATGGCTTGGTATTGTATTGTATTGGAGCGATGGCTTGGTATTGTATTGTATTGGAGCGAGGGCTTGGTATTGTATTGTATTGGAGCGAGGGCTTGGTATTGTATTGTATTGGAGCGAGGGCTTGGTATTGTATTGTATTGGAGCGAGGGCTTGGTATTGTATTGTATTGGAGTGATGGCTTGGTATTGTATTGTATTGGAGCGAGGGCTTGGTATTGTATTGTATTGGAGCGAGGGCTTGGTATTGTATTGGAGCGATGGCTTGGTATTGTATTGTATTGGAGCGAGGGCTTGGTATTGTATTGGAGCGATGGCTTGGTATTGTATTGTATTGGAGCGAGGGCTTGGTATTGTATTGTATTGGAGCGAGGGCTTGGTATTGTATTGTATTGTATTGTATTGGAGTGATGGCTTGGTATTGTATTGTATTGGAGCGAGGGCTTGGTATTGTATTGTATTGTATTGGAGTGAGGGCTTGGTATTGTATTGTATTGGAGCGAGGGCTTGGTATTGTATTGTATTGTATTGGAGTGACGGCTTGGTATTGTATTGTATTGGAGCGAGGGCTTGGTATTGTATTGTATTGGAGTGATGGCTTGGTATTGTATTGTATTGGAGTGATGGCTTGGTATTGTATTGTATTGGAGCGAGGGCTTGGTATTGTATTGTATTGGAGCGAGGGCTTGGTATTGTATTGTATTGGAGTGACGGCTTGGTATTGTATTGTATTGGAGCGAGGGCTTGGTATTGTATTGTATTGGAGCGATGGCTTGGTATTGTATTGTATTGGAGCGAGGGCTTGGTATTGTATTGTATTGTATTGTATTGTATTGTATTGGAGTGATGGCTTGGTATTGTATTGTATTGGAGCGACGGCTTGGTATTGTATTGTATTGGAGCGAGGGCTTGGTATTGTATTGTATTGGAGCGAGGGCTTGGTATTGTATTGTATTGGAGCGAGGGCTTGGTATTGTATTGTATTGTATTGGAGCGAGGGCTTGGTATTGTATTGTATTGGAGCGATGGCTTGGTATTGTATTGTATTGGAGCGAGGGCTTGGTATTGTATTGTATTGGAGCGAGGGCTTGGTATTGTATTGTATTGGAGCGAGGGCTTGGTATTGTATTGTATTGGAGCGAGGGCTTGGTATTGTATTGTATTGGAGCGAGGGCTTGGTATTGTATTGTATTGGAGCGAGGGCTTGGTATTGTATTGTATTGGAGTGATGGCTTGGTATTGTATTGTATTGGAGCGAGGGCTTGGTATTGTATTGTATTGGAGCGAGGGCTTGGTATTGTATTGGAGCGATGGCTTGGTATTGTATTGTATTGGAGCGAGGGCTTGGTATTGTATTGTATTGGAGCGAGGGCTTGGTATTGTATTGTATTGTATTGTATTGGAGTGACGGCTTGGTATTGTATTGTATTGGAGCGAGGGCTTGGTATTGTATTGTATTGGAGCGAGGGCTTGGTATTGTATTGTATTGGAGTGACGGCTTGGTATTGTATTGTATTGTATTGGAGCGAGGGCTTGGTATTGTATTGTATTGGAGCGAGGGCTTGGTATTGTATTGTATTGGAGTGACGGCTTGGTATTGTATTGTATTGGAGCGAGGGCTTGGTATTGTATTGTATTGGAGCGATGGCTTGGTATTGTATTGTATTGGAGCGAGGGCTTGGTATTGTATTGTATTGTATTGTATTGTATTGTATTGGAGTGATGGCTTGGTATTGTATTGTATTGGAGCGAGGGCTTGGTATTGTATTGTATTGGAGCGAGGGCTTGGTATTGTATTGTATTGGAGCGAGGGCTTGGTATTGTATTGTATTGGAGCGAGGGCTTGGTATTGTATTGTATTGGAGTGATGGCTTGGTATTGTATTGTATTGGAGTGATGGCTTGGTATTGTATTGTATTGGAGTGATGGCTTGGTATTGTATTGTATTGGAGCGAGGGCTTGGTATTGTATTGTATTGGAGCGAGGGCTTGGTATTGTATTGTATTGGAGTGAGGGCTTGGTATTGTATTGTATTGTATTGTATTGGAGCGATGGCTTGGTATTGTATTGTATTGGAGCGAGGGCTTGGTATTGTATTGTATTGGAGTGATGGCTTGGTATTGTATTGTATTGGAGTGATGGCTTGGTATTGTATTGTATTGGAGTGATGGCTTGGTATTGTATTGTATTGGAGCGAGGGCTTGGTATTGTATTGTATTGGAGCGAGGGCTTGGTATTGTATTGTATTGGAGTGAGGGCTTGGTATTGTATTGTATTGGAGCGAGGGCTTGGTATTGTATTGTATTGTATTGTATTGGAGCGATGGCTTGGTATTGTATTGTATTGGAGCGAGGGCTTGGTATTGTATTGTATTGTATTGTATTGTATTGTATTGTATTGGAGCGAGGGCTTGGTATTGTATTGTATTGGAGCGACGGCTTGGTATTGTATTGTATTGGAGCGAGGGCTTGGTATTGTATTGTATTGGAGTGATGGCTTGGTATTGTATTGTATTGGAGCGATGGCTTGGTATTGTATTGTATTGGAGTGATGGCTTGGTATTGTATTGTATTGGAGTGACGGCTTGGTATTGTATTGTATTGGAGCGATGGCTTGGTATTGTATTGTATTGGAGTGATGGCTTGGTATTGTATTGGAGTGATGGCTTGGTATTGTATTGTATTGGAGCGACGGCTTGGTATTGTATTGTATTGGAGCGAGGGCTTGGTATTGTATTGTATTGTATTGTATTGTATTGTATTGGAGTGATGGCTTGGTATTGTATTGTATTGGAGCGAGGGCTTGGTATTGTATTGTATTGGAGCGAGGGCTTGGTATTGTATTGTATTGGAGCGAGGGCTTGGTATTGTATTGTATTGGAGCGAGGGCTTGGTATTGTATTGTATTGGAGTGATGGCTTGGTATTGTATTGTATTGGAGTGATGGCTTGGTATTGTATTGTATTGGAGTGATGGCTTGGTATTGTATTGTATTGGAGCGAGGGCTTGGTATTGTATTGTATTGGAGCGAGGGCTTGGTATTGTATTGTATTGGAGTGAGGGCTTGGTATTGTATTGTATTGTATTGTATTGGAGCGATGGCTTGGTATTGTATTGTATTGGAGCGAGGGCTTGGTATTGTATTGTATTGGAGTGATGGCTTGGTATTGTATTGTATTGGAGTGATGGCTTGGTATTGTATTGTATTGGAGTGATGGCTTGGTATTGTATTGTATTGGAGCGAGGGCTTGGTATTGTATTGTATTGGAGCGAGGGCTTGGTATTGTATTGTATTGGAGTGAGGGCTTGGTATTGTATTGTATTGGAGCGAGGGCTTGGTATTGTATTGTATTGTATTGTATTGGAGCGATGGCTTGGTATTGTATTGTATTGGAGCGAGGGCTTGGTATTGTATTGTATTGTATTGTATTGTATTGTATTGTATTGGAGCGAGGGCTTGGTATTGTATTGTATTGGAGCGACGGCTTGGTATTGTATTGTATTGGAGCGAGGGCTTGGTATTGTATTGTATTGGAGTGATGGCTTGGTATTGTATTGTATTGGAGCGATGGCTTGGTATTGTATTGTATTGGAGTGATGGCTTGGTATTGTATTGTATTGGAGTGACGGCTTGGTATTGTATTGTATTGGAGCGATGGCTTGGTATTGTATTGTATTGGAGTGATGGCTTGGTATTGTATTGGAGTGATGGCTTGGTATTGTATTGTATTGGAGCGACGGCTTGGTATTGTATTGTATTGGAGCGAGGGCTTGGTATTGTATTGTATTGGAGCGAGGGCTTGGTATTGTATTGTATTGGAGCGAGGGCTTGGTATTGTATTGTATTGGAGCGAGGGCTTGGTATTGTATTGTATTGGAGCGATGGCTTGGTATTGTATTGGAGCGATGGCTTGGTATTGTATTGGAGTGATCTCCACAGCAGATATCTCCAAAACTAGGCAAAACAGACAGAGATGATCTGGATGGAAAGATAGCTCTCCGGTTAAGTGGGAAAATATATATATTTTTATTTTATTTTTATCTGTTCATGTTAGAGCAGGCATTGGCAAAGATGAGCCACTGTTAATGTTTGCACTTTGACTCTCTCGCTCTCTCTCTCTCTCTCTTCCTCTCTCTCTTGCGCTCTCTCTCTTCTCTCTCTCTCTGGCGCTCTCGCTCTCTCTTCCACTCACTCTCTCTCTTCCTCTCGCTCTCTCACTCTCTCACTCTTCCTCTCTCCCTCTCTCTCTTCCTCTTCCTCTTCCTCTCGCTCTCTCACTCTTCCACTCGCTCTCTCTCTCTCTCTCGCTCTCGCTTGCTCTCTCTCTCTCTTCCTCTTGCTCTCTCTCTTCCTCTCGCTCTCTCTCTCTCACTCTTCCTCTTTCTCTCTCTCTCTCTTCCACTTTCTCTCTCTCTTTCTCTCACTCTCTCTCTCTTCCTCTCGCTCTCACTCTCTTTCTCTCGCTCTCTCTTTCTCTCTCTCGCTCTCTCTCTCTCTCTCTCTTCCTCTCTCTCTCTCTCTCTCTCTCTCTCTCTCTCTCTCTCTCTCTCTCTCTCTCTCTCTCTCTCTCTCTCTCGCTTCCTCTCTCTCTTTCTCTTTCTCTCTCTCTCACTCTTTCTCTCTCACTCTTCCTCTCTCTCTCTTCTCTCTCTCTTGCTTCCTCTCTCTCTTTCTCTTTCTCTCTCTCTCTCTCTCTCTCTCTCTCTCTCTCTCTCTCTCTCTCTCTCTCTCTCTCTCTCTCTCTCTCTCTCTCTCTCTCTCTCTCTCTCTCTCTCTCTCTCTCTCTCTCTCCCTCTCAGTGTGGAGGTGCCACATGCAGTCCTCTCAGTGTCCAGTCGGGTGATCGTTTCATTCCTACCCGTGTCGGGAGCAACTGGAGCATCAACTTCCACTATGCCAATGTGAGCAAGCCCCGCCCCCTGCCATTCACAGTGTGATCAAGCCCCGCCCCCTGTCATTCACAGTACCACAAGCCCCGCCCCCTGCCATTCACGGTATGATCAAGCCCCGCCCCCTGACATTCACAGTACCACAAGCCCCGCCCCCCTGCCATTCACCGTACCACAAATGAAAACTCTGAACAATGCGGATTATTACTCCTGTGGTTAAGAGAGATGTCGCCCTTTCTCTCTACAGGAAAACTGCCGCTCTCCCAACCAGAAGCACAAGGCGAAGGATGCCAGTTCGGACTCGGGGAAAGGTCAGAAGAACCCTCCCGTCGTATAACGCAAAGTCACTGTGCGGCCATCTTGATAACGGACCTGAACCCTGAAACCTGAACCCTGAACCCTGAACCCTATCCGATTTTTCCTCCCATCCCAATGTTAGTCGTTAAGCCAATTCCCAATCCCCTTCCTGGTCGTTGCACACTCTACCCCCTACCGTCGGTCTGGGAGGGCGGAGACTATCACATGCTTCCTCCGACACATGTGTACCCAGCCCACCGCTTCTTTTCACCTGGCAGCGCGGACTCTCACTGGGGGAGTGTAACGTGTGGAAGGATCACACTACCTCCCCCAGGATCCGACCTCGCTGTGCAGGCGCCCCGACTGACCTGTAGGAGTCGCTGTTTTACAACGACCAGGACCCACCCTCGCCGGGTTTCCCACCCGCTAACACTGCCAACCGTGTCAGTATGGACGGTCGGCCAAGCCGGAGGCACCACAGCTGGATTCGATCCCACTGGCTCTGTGGTGGTAGACGGACGCTTAGTCCGCTGCGCTACCCGGCCGCCCGAACCCTGTCTCTTTTAACGGAGACTAACATCTGAACCCTGTCTCTTTTAACGGAGACTAACATCTGAACCCTGTCTCTTTTAACGGAGACTAAGATCTGAACCCTGTCTCTTTTAACGGAGACTAAGATCTGAACCCTGTCTCTTTTAACGGAGACTAACATCTGAACCCTGTCTCTTTTAACGGAGACTAACATCTGAACCCTGTCTCTTTTAACGGAGACTAAGATCTGAACCCTGTCTCTTTTAACGGAGACTAACATCTGAACCCTGTCTCTTTTAACGGAGACTAACATCTGAACCCTGTCTCTTTTAACGGAGACTAACATCTGAACCCTGTCTCTTTTAACGGAGACTAAGATCTGAACCCTGTCTCTTTTAACGGAGACTAAGATCTGAACCCTGTCTCTTTTAACGGAGACTAACATCTGAACCCTGTCTCTTTTAACGGAGACTAAGATCTGAACCCTGTCTCTTTTAACGGAGACTAAGATCTGAACCCTGTCTCTTTTAACGGAGACTAAGATCTGAACCCTGTCTCTTTTAACGGAGACTAACATCTGAACCCTGTCTCTTTTAACGGAGACTAAGATCTGAACCCTGTCTCTTTTAACGGAGACTAAGATCTGAACCCTGTCTCTTTTAACGGAGACTAACATCTGAACCCTGTCTCTTTTAACGGAGACTAACATCTGAACCCTGTCTCTTTTAACGGAGACTAAGATCTGAACCCTGTCTCTTTTAACGGAGACTAAGATCTGAACCCTGTCTCTTTTAACGGAGACTAACATCTGAACCCTGTCTCTTTTAACGGAGACTAAGATCTGAACCCTGTCTCTTTTAACGGAGACTAAGATCTGAACCCTGTCTCTTTTAACGGAGACTAAGATCTGAACCCTGTCTTTTAACGGAGACTAACATCTGAACCCTGTCTCTTTTAACGGAGACTAACATCTGAACCCTGTCTCTTTTAACGGAGACTAACATCTGAACCCTGTCTCTTTTAACGGAGACTAACATCTGAACCCTGTCTCTTTTAACGGAGACTAAGATCTGAACCCTGTCTCTTTTAACGGAGACTAAGATCTGAACCCTGTCTCTTTTAACGGAGACTAAGATCTGAACCCTGTCTCTTTTAACGGAGACTAAGATCTGAACCCTGTCTCTTTTAACGGAGACTAACATCTGAACCCTGTCTCTTTTAACGGAGACTAACATCTGAACCCTGTCTCTTTTAACGGAGACTAAGATCTGAGCCCTGTCTCTTTTAACGGAGACTAAGATCTGAGGTCTCTTTTAACGGAGACTAACATCTGAACCCTGTCTCTTTTAACGGAGACTAACATCTGAACCCTGTCTCTTTTAACGGAGACTAAAATCTGAACCCTGTCTCTTTTAACGGAGACTAAGATCTGAACCCTGTCTTTTAACGGAGACTAACATCTGAACCCTGTCTCTTTTAACGGAGACTAACATCTGAACCCTGTCTCTTTTAACGGAGACTAACATCTGAACCCTGTCTCTTTTAACGGAGACTAAGATCTGAACCCTGTCTCTTTTAACGGAGACTAACATCTGAACCCTGTCTCTTTTAACGGAGACTAACATCTGAGGTCTCTTTTAACGGAGACTAACATCTGAACCCTGTCTCTTTTAACGGAGACTAACATCTGAGGTCTCTTTTAACGGAGACTAACATCTGAACCCTGTCTCTTTTAACGGAGACTAACATCTGAGGTCTCTTTTAACGGAGACTAAGATCTGAACCCTGTCTCTTTTAACGGAGACTAAGATCTGAACCCTGTCTCTTTTAACGGAGACTAACATCTGAACCCTGTCTCTTTTAACGGAGACTAACATCTGAACCCTGTCTCTTTTAACGGAGACTAACATCTGAACCCTGTCTCTTTTAACGGAGACTAACATCTGAACCCTGTCTCTTTTAACGGAGACTAACATCTGAACCCTGTCTCTTTTAACGGAGACTAAGATCTGAACCCTGTCTCTTTTAACGGAGACTAACATCTGAACCCTGTCTCTTTTAACGGAGACTAACATCTGAACCCTGTCTCTTTTAACGGAGACTAAGATCTGAACCCTGTCTTTTAACGGAGACTAACATCTGAACCCTGTCTCTTTTAACGGAGACTAAGATCTGAACCCTGTCTCTTTTAACGGAGACTAACATCTGAACCCTGTCTCTTTTAACGGAGACTAAGATCTGAACCCTGTCTCTTTTAACGGAGACTAAGATCTGAACCCTGTCTCTTTTAACGGAGACTAACATCTGAACCCTGTCTCTTTTAACGGAGACTAAGATCTGAACCCTGTCTCTTTTAACGGAGACTAAGATCTGAACCCTGTCTCTTTTAACGGAGACTAACATCTGAACCCTGTCTCTTTTAACGGAGACTAACATCTGAACCCTGTCTCTTTTAACGGAGACTAAGATCTGAACCCTGTCTCTTTTAACGGAGACTAAGATCTGAACCCTGTCTCTTTTAACGGAGACTAACATCTGAACCCTGTCTCTTTTAACGGAGACTAAGATCTGAACCCTGTCTCTTTTAACGGAGACTAAGATCTGAACCCTGTCTCTTTTAACGGAGACTAAGATCTGAACCCTGTCTTTTAACGGAGACTAACATCTGAACCCTGTCTCTTTTAACGGAGACTAACATCTGAACCCTGTCTCTTTTAACGGAGACTAACATCTGAACCCTGTCTCTTTTAACGGAGACTAACATCTGAACCCTGTCTCTTTTAACGGAGACTAAGATCTGAACCCTGTCTCTTTTAACGGAGACTAAGATCTGAACCCTGTCTCTTTTAACGGAGACTAAGATCTGAACCCTGTCTCTTTTAACGGAGACTAAGATCTGAACCCTGTCTCTTTTAACGGAGACTAACATCTGAACCCTGTCTCTTTTAACGGAGACTAACATCTGAACCCTGTCTCTTTTAACGGAGACTAAGATCTGAGCCCTGTCTCTTTTAACGGAGACTAAGATCTGAGGTCTCTTTTAACGGAGACTAACATCTGAACCCTGTCTCTTTTAACGGAGACTAAGATCTGAACCCTGTCTCTTTTAACGGAGACTAACATCTGAACCCTGTCTCTTTTAACGGAGACTAACATCTGAACCCTGTCTCTTTTAACGGAGACTAAGATCTGAACCCTGTCTTTTAACGGAGACTAACATCTGAACCCTGTCTCTTTTAACAGAGACTAACATCTGAACCCTGTCTCTTTTAACGGAGACTAACATCTGAACCCTGTCTCTTTTAACGGAGACTAAGATCTGAACCCTGTCTCTTTTAACGGAGACTAACATCTGAACCCTGTCTCTTTTAACGGAGACTAACATCTGAGGTCTCTTTTAACGGAGACTAACATCTGAACCCTGTCTCTTTTAACGGAGACTAACATCTGAGGTCTCTTTTAACGGAGACTAACATCTGAACCCTGTCTCTTTTAACGGAGACTAACATCTGAGGTCTCTTTTAACGGAGACTAAGATCTGAACCCTGTCTCTTTTAACGGAGACTAAGATCTGAACCCTGTCTCTTTTAACGGAGACTAACATCTGAACCCTGTCTCTTTTAACGGAGACTAACATCTGAACCCTGTCTCTTTTAACGGAGACTAACATCTGAACCCTGTCTCTTTTAACGGAGACTAACATCTGAACCCTGTCTCTTTTAACGGAGACTAACATCTGAACCCTGTCTCTTTTAACGGAGACTAAGATCTGAACCCTGTCTCTTTTAACGGAGACTAACATCTGAACCCTGTCTCTTTTAACGGAGACTAACATCTGAACCCTGTCTCTTTTAACGGAGACTAAGATCTGAACCCTGTCTTTTAACGGAGACTAACATCTGAACCCTGTCTCTTTTAACGGAGACTAAGATCTGAACCCTGTCTCTTTTAACGGAGACTAACATCTGAGGTCTCTTTTAACGGAGACTAACATCTGAACCCTGTCTCTTTTAACGGAGACTAACATCTGAGGTCTCTTTTAACGGAGACTAACATCTGAACCCTGTCTCTTTTAACGGAGACTAACATCTGAGGTCTCTTTTAACGGAGACTAACATCTGAACCCTGTCTCTTTTAACGGAGACTAAGATCTGAGGTCTCTTTTAACGGAGACTAAGATCTGAACCCTGTCTCTTTTAACGGAGACTAACATCTGAACCCTGTCTCTTTTAACGGAGACTAACATCTGAACCCTGTCTCTTTTAACGGAGACTAACATCTGAACCCTGTCTCTTTTAACGGAGACTAAGATCTGAACCCTGTCTTTTAACGGAGACTAACATCTGAACCCTGTCTCTTTTAACGGAGACTAACATCTGAGGTCTCTTTTAACGGAGACTAACATCTGAACCCTGTCTCTTTTAACGGAGACTAACATCTGAGGTCTCTTTTAACGGAGACTAACATCTGAACCCTGTCTCTTTTAACGGAGACTAACATCTGAGGTCTCTTTTAACGGAGACTAAGATCTGAACCCTGTCTCTTTTAACGGAGACTAAGATCTGAACCCTGTCTCTTTTAACGGAGACTAACATCTGAACCCTGTCTCTTTTAACGGAGACTAACATCTGAACCCTGTCTCTTTTAACGGAGACTAACATCTGAACCCTGTCTCTTTTAACGGAGACTAACATCTGAACCCTGTCTCTTTTAACGGAGACTAACATCTGAACCCTGTCTCTTTTAACGGAGACTAAGATCTGAACCCTGTCTCTTTTAACGGAGACTAACATCTGAACCCTGTCTCTTTTAACGGAGACTAACATCTGAACCCTGTCTCTTTTAACGGAGACTAAGATCTGAACCCTGTCTTTTAACGGAGACTAACATCTGAACCCTGTCTCTTTTAACGGAGACTAAGATCTGAACCCTGTCTCTTTTAACGGAGACTAACATCTGAGGTCTCTTTTAACGGAGACTAACATCTGAACCCTGTCTCTTTTAACGGAGACTAACATCTGAGGTCTCTTTTAACGGAGACTAACATCTGAACCCTGTCTCTTTTAACGGAGACTAACATCTGAGGTCTCTTTTAACGGAGACTAACATCTGAACCCTGTCTCTTTTAACGGAGACTAAGATCTGAGGTCTCTTTTAACGGAGACTAAGATCTGAACCCTGTCTCTTTTAACGGAGACTAACATCTGAACCCTGTCTCTTTTAACGGAGACTAACATCTGAACCCTGTCTCTTTTAACGGAGACTAACATCTGAACCCTGTCTCTTTTAACGGAGACTAAGATCTGAACCCTGTCTTTTAACGGAGACTAACATCTGAACCCTGTCTCTTTTAACGGAGACTAAGATCTGAACCCTGTCTCTTTTAACGGAGACTAACATCTGAACCCTGTCTCTTTTAACGGAGACTAAGATCTGAACCCTGTCTCTTTTAACGGAGACTAACATCTGAACCCTGTCTCTTTTAACGGAGACTAACATCTGAACCCTGTCTCTTTTAACGGAGACTAAGATCTGAACCCTGTCTTTTAACGGAGACTAAGATCTGAACCCTGTCTCTTTTAACGGAGACTAAGATCTGAACCCTGTCTCTTTTAACGGAGACTAAGATCTGAACCCTGTCTCTTTTAACGGAGACTAAGATCTGAGGTCTCTTTTAACGGAGACTAAGATCTGAACCCTGTCTCTTTTAACGGAGACTAAGATCTGAACCCTGTCTCTTTTAACGGAGACTAAGATCTGAGGTCTCTTTTAACGGAGACTAAGATCTGAACCCTGTCTCTTTTAACGGAGACTAAGATCTGAACCCTGTCTCTTTTAACGGAGACTAACATCTGAACCCTGTCTCTTTTAACGGAGACTAAGATCTGAACCCTGTCTCTTTTAACGGAGACTAAGATCTGAACCCTGTCTCTTTTAACGGAGACTAACATCTGAACCCTGTCTCTTTTAACGGAGACTAAGATCTGAGGTCTCTTTTAACGGAGACTAACATCTGAACCCTGTCTCTTTTAACGGAGACTAAGATCTGAACCCTGTCTCTTTTAACGGAGACTAAGATCTGAACCCTGTCTCTTTTAACGGAGACTAACATCTGAACCCTGTCTCTTTTAACGGAGACTAACATCTGAACCCTGTCTCTTTTAACGGAGACTAAGATCTGAACCCTGTCTCTTTTAACGGAGACTAAGATCTGAACCCTGTCTCTTTTAACGGAGACTAAGATCTGAACCCTGTCTCTTTTAACGGAGACTAAGATCTGAGGTCTCTTTTAACGGAGACTAACATCTGAACCCTGTCTCTTTTAACGGAGACTAACATCTGAACCCTGTCTCTTTTAACGGAGACTAAGATCTGAACCCTGTCTCTTTTAACGGAGACTAACATCTGAACCCTGTCTCTTTTAACGGAGACTAACATCTGAACCCTGTCTCTTTTAACGGAGACTAACATCTGAGGTCTCTTTTAACGGAGACTAACATCTGAACCCTGTCTCTTTTAACGGAGACTAACATCTGAGGTCTCTTTTAACGGAGACTAACATCTGAGGTCTCTTTTAACGGGGAGTCGTCTCAGTCTAAGAAGCGGGGGGGCCGACAGTGGCTCAGGAGGTAGAGCGGTCATCTGGTAGTCGGAAGGTTCCCGGTTTGATTCCCGCTCCTCCCAGGCAGCGTGTCTCCTTGAGCAAGACACTTAACCCCATAATTGCTCCCGATGTGCAGGTTGGCACCTTGCCTCTGCCGTCGGTGTGTGAACGTGTGCGTGACTGGATGAATGTGAGGAACAAAACTTGTAAAGTGCTTTACATAAAAGCGCTACATAGGATATTAAGAATGTCACATATCATCTTTCATATTTGAAGTCACTGACAAACACAGAATGGTTCATTTGGTCAAAAAGGATTGATATTTGTATCACTCAGACCAGCTGCTACAGTACACAGCACGCCCCATCCGGTGGTTCTGCAGCCACACCACAGCAGAGATCTTGATTAATTTAAAGGCTGTTTCCCCGAAGCCTGTTTTTGGGATTCGAACTTCGTCAGGGTTTTTCGAACGACCGTTAAAATATTTTTAAATAATAAAAGATTCAACTTTCTTTATACTTTTTTTTTTTTTTTTTTTTTTTAATATCCTCAAACTAAATCCTCAATTTGAATAAAGTGATTAATCTGATTAAATGAGTATATATTTTTTTTTATTAAATCAACTTTCCAGCCCCAGACCCAGCCCAGGGAGAAGCCCCAGCCCAACTAAATCAATTAAATCAACTTTCTTTAATGAATATAACTCATCAGTTTATTTTAATACTATAATATTAGTGTAGCCTAATCTTTATCTGCAACTGTGAAGAAAAACCCCATTGGTTTAAACAGAATTAATAGAAAAAAATATATTAAAAACATTTTCAAAATCGTTTTTATTTTTAATAAAAAATTCAAATGTTGATTTATAATTCGAATGCCAACATAACGAAAGAAGGTTCGAACGTTTGGGCTCAGTCCTAAAACTAACCCTAACCCTATCAGTACCTCTGCCACCCTATCAGTACCTCTGCCACCCTATCAGTACATCTGCCACCCTATCAGTACCTCTGCCACCCTGTCAGTACCTCTGCCACCCTATCAGTACCTCTGCCACCCTGTCAGTACCTCTGCCACCCTATCAGTACCTCTGCCACCCTGTCAGTACCTCTGCCACCCTATCAGTACCTCTGCCACCCTATCAGCACCTCTGCCACCCTATCAGTACCTCTGCCACCCTGTCAGTACCTCTGCCACCCTATCAGTACCTCTGCCACCCTGTCAGTACCTCTGCCACCCTATCAGTACCTCTGCCACCCTATCAGTACCTCTGCCACCCTGTCGGTACCTCTGCCACCCTATCAGTACCTCTGTCACCCTATCAGTACCTCTGCCACCCTATCAGTACCTCTGCCACCCTATCAGTACCTCTGCCACCCTGTCAGTACCTCTGCCACCCTATCAGTACCTCTGCCACCCTATCAGTACCTCTGCCACCCTGTCAGTACCTCTGCCACCCTATCAGTACCTCTGCCACCCTATCAGTACCTCTGCCACCCTATCAGTACCTCTGCCACCCTAGCAGTACCTCTGCCACCCTATGAGTACCTCTGCCACCCTGCCTCAGCACTGCTGCCACCCTATCAGTACCTCTGCCACCCTGTCAGTACCTCTGCCACCCTATCAGTACCTCTGCCACCCTATCAGTACCTCTGCCACCCTATCAGTACCTCTGCCACCCTATCAGTACCTCTGCCACCCTATCAGTACCTCTGCCACCCTATCAGTACCTCTGCCACCCTATCAGTACCTCTGCCACCCTATCAGTACCTCTGCCACCCTGTCAGTACCTCTGCCACCCTATCAGTACCTCTGCCACCCTATCAGTACCTCTGTGATAGAATTACAAGGACTGCTGTTGTTTTTGGTCATTTCCTTCTGTTCCCACCTCTTCCTCAATGGCTCCTCTGTTCCCCCCCCCCCCCCCCAGACGTCGTGGCGTACGCCGCCCTGCTGAGGAACGAGTTGCTGGGGGCAGAGATCGAGACTGTGCCCGACGCCCACACAGACGACCGTCGACACACGCTCCCGTCTCAACACTCCCACAGCCTGTTTAGGGTACGATCCACGGTGTGGTTACTGCAGAGTGGCGTGCTCCCAGTCAGGTCCTAGTTCCTGGTGGTCAATTACCCAGTTACCTCCTAGTGGTCAATCTACCAGTCAGGTCCTAGTTCCTAGTGGTCAATCTACCAGTCAGGTCCTAGTTCCTAGTGGTCAATCTACCAGTCAGGTCCTAGTGGTCAATCTACCAGTCAGGTCCTAGTTCCTAGTGGTCAATTACCCAGTCAGGTCCTAGTTCCTGGTGGTCAATCTACCAGTCAGGTCCTAGTGGTCAATCTACCAGTCAGGTCCTAGTTCCTGGTGGTCAATTACCCAGTCAGGTCCTAGTTCCTGGTGGTCAATCTACCAGTCAGGTCCTAGTTCCTAGTGGTCAATCTACCAGTCAGGTCCTAGTTCCTGGTGGTCAATCTACCAGTCAGGTCCTAGTTCCTGGTGGTCAATCTACCAGTCAGTTCCTAGTTCCTAGTGGTCAATCTACCAGTCAGGTCCTAGTTCCTGGTGGTCAATCTACCAGTCAGGTCCTAGTTCCTGGTGGTCAATTACCCAGTCAGGTCCTAGTTCCTGGTGGTCAATCTACCAGTCAGGTCCTAGTTCCTGGTGGTCAATCTACCAGTCAGGTCCTAGTTCCTAGTGGTCAATCTACCAGTCGGGTCCTAGTTCCTAGTGGTCAATCTACCAGTCAGGTCCTAGTGGTCAATCTACCAGTCAGGTCCTAGTTCCTAGTGGTCAATCTACCCAGTCAGGTCCTAGTTCCTAGTGGTCAATCTACCAGTCAGGTCCTAGTTCCTAGTGGTCAATCTACCAGTCAGGTCCTAGTTCCTAGTGGTCAATCTACCAGTCAGGTCCTAGTTCCTAGTGGTCAATCTACCAGTCAGGTCCTAGTTCCTGGTGGTCAATCTACCAGTCAGGTCCTAGTTCCTGGTGGTCAATCTACCAGTCAGGTCCTAGTTCCTAGTGGTCAATCTACCAGTCAGGTCCTAGTTCCTAGTGGTCAATCTACCAGTCAGGTTCTAGTTCCTAGTGGTCAATCTACCAGTCAGGTCCTAGTTCCTGGTGGTCAATCTACCAGTCAGGTCCTAGTTCCTGGTGGTCAATCTACCAGTCAGTTCCTAGTTCCTAGTGGTCAATCTACCAGTCAGGTCCTAGTTCCTGGTGGTCAATCTACCAGTCAGGTCCTAGTTCCTAGTGGTCAATCTACCCAGTCAGGTCCTAGTTCCTAGTGGTCAATCTACCAGTCAGGTCCTAGTTCCTAGTGGTCAATCTACCAGTCAGGTCCTAGTTCCTGGTGGTCAATCTACCAGTCAGTTCCTAGTTCCTAGTGGTCAATCTACCAGTCAGGTCCTAGTTCCTGGTGGTCAATCTACCAGTCAGGTCCTAGTTCCTAGTGGTCAATCTACCAGTCAGGTCCTAGTTCCTAGTGGTCAATGTACCAGTCAGGTCCTAGTTCCTAGTGGTCAATCTACCAGTCAGGTCCTAGTTCCTGGTGGTCAATCTACCAGTCAGTTCCTAGTTCCTAGTGGTCAATCTACCAGTCAGGTCCTAGTTCCTAGTGGTCAATCTACCAGTCAGGTCCTAGTTCCTAGTGGTCAATCTACCAGTCAGGTCCTAGTTCCTGGTGGTCAATCTACCAGTCAGGTCCTAGTTCCTAGTGGTCAATCTACCAGTCAGGTCCTAGTTCCTAGTGGTCAATCTACCAGTCAGGTCCTAGTTCCTGGTGGTCAATCTACCAGTCAGGTCCTAGTTCCTGGTGGTCAATTACCCAGTCAGGTCCTAGTTCCTAGTGGTCAATCTACCAGTCAGGTCCTAGTTCCTAGTGGTCAATCTACCCAGTCAGGTCCTAGTTCCTGGTGGTCAATCTACCCCCCCCCCCCCCTCGAGAAACTCTGCCGGATGACATCACCCGGAGGAGGGAAGACATTATTTCCATAACTATTTCTTCCGCTCTCCTCTGGGTCAGGGTCAGGGCTCTCCTCTGGGTCAGGGCTCTCCTCTGGGTCAGGGCTCTCCTCTGGGTCAGGGCTCTCCTCTGGGTCAGGGCTCTCCTCTGGGTCAGGGCTCTCCTCTGGGTCAGGGCTCTCCTCTGGGTCAGGGCTCTCCTCTGGGTCAGGGTCAGGGCTCTCCTCTGGGTCAGGGCTCTCCTCTGGGTCAGGGTCAGGGCTCTCCTCTGGGTCAGGGCTCTCCTCTGGGTCAGGGCTCTCCTCTGGGTCAGGGCTCTCCTCTGGGTCAGGGTCAGGGTCAGGGCTCTCCTCTGGGTCAGGGTCAGGGCTCTCCTCTGGGTCAGGGTCAGGGCTCTCCTCTGGGTCAGGGTCAGGGCTCTCCTCTGGGTCAGGGTCAGGGCTCTCCTCTGGGTCAGGGTCAGGGCTCTCCTCTGGGTCAGGGGTCAGGGCTCTCCTCTGGGTCAGGGTCAGGGTCAGGGCTCTCCTCTGGGTCAGGGGTCAGGGCTCTCCTCTGGGTCAGGGGTCAGGGGTCAGGGCTCTCCTCTGGGTCACGTCGTCTGGCGGGAGTTTCTCTCGAGACACAAAACACGTTGGTAAGTTTCACGTCCAGGTATCGCATGTCCTCCTTGATTGATTGATTGATTGATTGAAAACTTTATTACCAGATTGCAGAATGGGTACAATACAGTACGGCTCAATACACACAATTGTTAAGGGGATGCAGACCAGAGAAAGACTTTCGTCTTGTTTACATCAGGGTCCCCCATTTTCAATTCATCATAACATTTATGACATACACAACATACAGATATACAGATATATATCATGACATTTATGACATACATATACAGTACTGTTTAACCGAGTTTAAACTATATACATACGAGGGGGAGGAAACTGTACATTTACGGGGGCCAGTTTCGAATTGCAGCGTCCCGTAGGTGCTCTTTGAGAGCGGTTTTAAAGGTGGATAGGGATTCACATTATTTTACGGCTGTGGGTAGGGCGTTCCACATAACAGAACAATAGGATTCAGGTAAAAAAATATGCCAAATGAGCCTTTTAAGTTGTTCACTTTGGATATATGACGTCAGCGCAGAGCATTATAGCAGTGAAACGACAATGGCATAGGATTGGAAAAACAAGAAGATGCATGAATTGTGAATTGTGTTCCTGCTCAACCAATAGTCGTCGGTTCAGGCCACTAGTCGACTAGCCGTTGCACTTTTATGATATATATATTTATGATTTGGGGCATCAGAAAATGGTTTTGAGTTCCACGGCTGAGAAAGAATGTTATAAGTAACATAATGTTAACACACGGTTCATTCTCCCACAGTACACTGTCCACACTAAGAGAGTGCCTTTCGAGAGCGCCAACGAAGTCTCCCCGTACTCCCTCTCCCCGCTCAGCAACAAGAGGTAATGAACCAATTAATGAATGAATTAATTTTATTTGGGATGTCCGATATTATCGGCCTACCGATATTATCGGCCGATATCGGCATTAAAATGTGATATCGGAAAATATCGGTATGTTTTTAATTTTTTTACATTTCTATAACCTTTATTTACCCAGGCAAGCAAGTAAGAACAAATTCTGATTTTATTTATTGTCAAAAGTATGCATAATGTTGTGTTAATTCCACAACAAGAGATATGTAATGTTAATTACCTGAAATTATTCAGTTTTTTGGGGGGGAAACCCTGCATATATCGGTATCGGTTGATATCGGTATCGGAAATTAAGAGTTGGACAATATCGGTATATCGGTATCGGTAAAAAAGCCAATATCGAGCATCCCTAATTTTATTTGTATAGCGCTTTTCCAAACAAAGTTACAAAGTGTTTTACAGACATGTTAAAAACAGCAAACATCAGGAAAGGCGAACAAAAAATTTATGGAAAATAAAACAAGAGGAAAAGAGACAAAAGAACAACAACTTTCAAAACAGGATTTGTAGCCAGATTGATGAAAACAGTTTATGCAACCAGAGCTGACCTAAACCCATAACATTAGGAAAAACATTTAAAAAAACAGATGTGTTTTTTAAAAGTAGACTTTAAAAGAGGACACTGACTCTGCTAGCCTATAAGATCCAAGGGCAAGGCGTTCCAGAGCATGGGGGGCCCGGGGGGGGTCCGGGTGACCCGGAACCAGGAGGGCCTTACTGGAGTAATGGAGTTGAGCACATACATACTGGAAAGGTTCCGTTTGTAGATGGGGAAAAAATACTTCTTTAAAGATTTTCTTTTTTCTAATTCATTCTTACTCAAGGTATGTTGTGTAGTGTGATGTTTGGAAACAGTCAAATAAACAGGCATATTCCAGCTTTAAAAGGCATCTTATCTATCCGTGTATCAAAGGCTCAGATGATACATTTCAGAGTTAAAATCTTTTATATATAAATATCTTCAATTTAATAAATCCAAACCAAGCCATTAGGGGGCAGAACAAGTGTTTCAACAGAAGGCAGCAGACTACAGTTGCAGACTTTTTAATTAGTGCTGTCAGGCGATTAAAAAAAATTAATCTAATTAATTACAGGATTTGTAATTAATTAATCGCATTTTAATCGCATAACCATTTTATGCCTGATATTCTATATTCTATAATCATATTTCAAATTGCATGTGTCCGGATGGCATGAATTCAGTACTGTATCTACAAAAACCTTCTGTTTAATCATCTTCCATCTATTAATTTGCTTAGATTTTTCAGGTCTGGTCAATTTGAGCATGGTGTTATTCACAGTCAAACATTTGTATTGATATTCTCATTTGGTTCATTACCATTGACTCAAGCCTAGTAACAGACACAGTATTTCTGACACAGAGAATACATTCCCTGAGATCCATAGATGTCCCTAGAATCAGATAACAAGAACATGCAAATGGACCATAAAAAAGTCTGTAAATGTGTATTCTACGTTCTTATGGAATGAATGAGATAAAAAATTAAATTAAAAAAATGTAAATAAATGTTGAGTTAATTTTCATAACGCGATAATTTGCTGTGTAATTAATTAATCTAATTAACGCGATAAACTGACAGCCCTATTTTTTATGTTAATTGAATATAACATAATCCATGAACTACTGTACAGGAGGATATATCATCCAGCTTCAAGTCAGCCATTTTACCCCCTGGTTCACTTTCCTGTCGCTGCAACCAGGGGTGTAAAAAGTACCCAGAAATAATTATTATACTTAAGTGAAAGTATGGGTACCGTCTCAAAATCGTACTCAAGTAAAAGTCAGAGTATCTGGCTAAAAACACACTTGAGTAAAAGTTAAAAAGTTTCTACTTCTAAATGTACTAAAAAGTTAAAGTAAAAACTTATTTTCTGACTGTCTATTCTTCTGATAGCAGGAGTTTAATCAAAGATCCCCGCTCTCTAGTCTTGCACAAGGACCAATCAGCATGGGTAAGGGGCGGGTTTATTTTCCATTGATGGGGATTTGATTGGCTGTTTTTAAATAAAGTGCGGCCGCAGGATTAATAACGTTAACGTTAGTTCGGCCAGAGAAACAAAATTATACTAATTAAAATAGTTGGACCTGTGAGATTTGTACTTTGTACTTTGTGTAGGTCTGCATTTTAAATGTAAGGAGTCAAACGTATGTTTTTTTTCTCTGAAATGTAATTGAGTAAAAGTACAAGTATACAAACTAGAGCTGTCAAAGTTAATGCTTTAACTTTGGAGATTAATTTAAATTATTTAAAGCATTAAAATAAATGTATCTAGATTAATCTATGGATTGATCTTCAATCTTAGCGCCGCGGATATAAGAAAGCGGTCTAGCTGAGTCAATGTTGATGGTTTTGTTGAACATTTGTGTTTCACAGGAGAGAGACTGTATTCAAAGAAAGCTATTAAAATAGTCTTTGAATCTAAATATACTTTCTTTGTGTTGATTTTACATTAATTCCATGATTTCACCCAGTTAAAAAAAAAAAAAGTTACAAGCTTTTGTTTTAAGTAGAAAAATGCTATTTTTTATCTAAATGAATCTAGATTAATTACAGAAAATTGTGAGATTAATTAGTATTTTTTTTTTTGATCTATTGACAGCACTAATACAAACCTAATAATACTAGAGTAAAGTACAAATCCCCCAAAACGGTACTTGAGTAATTGTACTTCATTACATTACTCTTGTACTCTCCACCCCTGCCGCCGCTGCAGCCACAAGCTGCTCCGCTCTCCTCGCAAGCCGGCCTAACCCTAACCCTAACCCTGACCACTGACCCCTGACCCCACCCCTGCCGCCGCTGCAGCCACAAGCTGCTCCGCTCTCCTCGCAAGCCGGCCCGCAAGATCTCCAGGATCCCCTTCAAGGTGCTGGACGCGCCGGAGCTGCAGGACGACTTCTACCTCAACCTGGTGGACTGGTCAGCGGGCAACCTGCTCAGTGTGGGGCTGGGGGCCTGCGTCTACCTGTGGAGCGCCTGCACCAGCCAGGTCAGTGGCCCTGACCCCTGACCCTGACACTGACCCTGACACTAACACTGACACTGACCCTGACCCTGACCCCTGACCCTGACCCTGACACTGACCCCTGACCCATCTACCTGTGGAGCGCCTGCACCAGCCAGGTCAGTGGAGGACATAATATTTAGCATTTTTCTTTTATATATTCGATTATATTTAGATTATTGGACGTCCCGTGATGATGACCGGGAGGATGTGACCCTCTCTGCGCCGCCGCCCCCCCCCCCCCCCCCCCCCCCACGCCCCGAGGACAGCAGGGTCCCCCAATTGTTTTTACCGGCAACTACACTGCATAGTGTATTGAGAGGGGACCCTATTAACTGTTACACCACTGAA
Source organism: Notolepis coatsorum (assembly GCF_963971535.1). NCBI lineage: Eukaryota > Metazoa > Chordata > Actinopteri > Aulopiformes > Paralepididae > Notolepis > Notolepis coatsorum. Next base: position 2,321,260 of record NC_140181.1, on the reverse strand, counting down.
CGGCATGCTGGGTACAGCTCGCTAGCTAGCCAGGTTGCGTCTATGCTTTTACCAACGCGTTCGTGTTTCCGGGTTCCCGTTTTGCGCTCTGATTGGCCACTGACCTATGCTATTGCGCCCCCCTTTACGCTCTCGCCTGAGACACGCTGTGAAGCACCAGCGGGGCGAGGCGGTGGTTTCTCCCCGGCTCCGTGCGCCTTGCTGCCGCCGGCTTGTCTCACATGACTCGGTCCAGCTCCAGCAACAGCGGCTCGTTCTTATTATTATCCCCCATTGTTCAGGTCGACATGGTCGCACAAACACGTAGGTTTCAATCACTGAGCTGTCTGTCTGTTGTTGTGTCTTCTTAGGTTCGGCTACTGTACATGGAGATGAGACCCCCCGCCTCTGGTTGAAGAAACCTGGCTTGGCTTCAAAACCAAATTTTCAACGATACTAAACAACATGGCCCCCCTAAGAACCACCAGGGTAAAAAATCGCGCTGAGCCGTGGATGCACGCTGAAATACTGACCGCTATGAAAACCAGAGACAAAAAATGCTCTGAGTTTCGTAAAAGTCAGTCAAAGCTTACTAAAAGCACGAGCAGTGAACTCCAGGCCCACGTGACTGAACTCAAACTAGAAAGAAACAGACTAAGAAATGATGTAAACTCCATGATCAAAACAGCAAAGAAATAATTCATCAATGACAAAACCGAGGAAAACAAAAACAAACCGCGTGAACTTTGGAAATTACTCAATAACCAACTAGGCTGCAGTAAAAAACGTAAAACCAGGTTCTCAAACATAAACATAAAGACAGACAACACGCTCATCACAGAAAAGCTGGATGTAGCCAATTACTTAAATAGTTTCTTCACAAACATAGTCACAACACTGGTAAACAAACTACCCTCCCACTCAGGGCGTTATGGGGTAGAACACATAGTAGCTTACTACAAGAACCTAGGGGTCCGCAAAGACGACTTCAAACTGGAAATGGTAACAACAGATGAGGTACTCAAAAAACTGAGCGCCCTCCAACCCAACAAGGCCACTGGCCATGACAACATCCCCTCCAAATTCCTCAGAGACTCAGCAGCCGCCATCACCCCAGTCATCACACACATAATAAACCTCTCCATAAAACAGGGACACGTCCCCAAGGACTTCAAAATTGCGAGAGTGACCCCTCTGCACAAAAAAGGCAGTAAATTAGACCCAGGCAACTACCGCCCTGTTTCTATCCTTACCTCCATCTCGAAAGTCATGGAAAAAATTGTATACGAACAGGTCGAAAAATACCTTGCGGAAAAAAATCTAATCTACGAATTCCAATCTGGCTTCAGAACATCCCACTCCACTGACACATGCCTTCTCTATTTAAACGACCACATCAAACAAGAGGTGGACGCGGGCAAATACTGCGGCATGGTCATGCTGGACCTACAAAAAGCCTTCGACACTGTCAATCACACCATTCTGATTGACAAGCTAAAAGCAATTGGTTTTGATAGTCTATCAGTGAGCTGGATGCAATCCTACCTGGAGGGGAGAGAGCAGATGGTGGAGGTAAACGGTACCCTATCCCCCCCCCTCACAGTAAACTGTGGTGTTCCACAAGGAAGCATACTAGGTCCGCTACTGTTCCTAATTTATGCAAATGACATGTCGTCAGCTTGTGACTGCAACTTGTTCCTGTTTGCGGACAACTCAGCCCTGCTGGTCTCTGACAAGAACAAGTTACAGGTTGAAAAAACCCTCAGCTCAGAACTAGGCAAAATCTGCATATGGCTCGCTGATAACAAACTATCATTACACATGGGCAAAACAGAGTCCATTCTCTTCGGTTCAAATAACAAACTCAGCAAGACCGACGGCTTCTCAGTTACAGTGGGTGACAATATTGTCACAAGGAAAGAAGATATTACCTACCTGGGTTCCATCCTAGAGGCAAATCTTTCCTGTGACAAAATGGCATCCAATGTAATAAAAAAAGTCAACCAACGAACTCGATTCTTGTACCGGATCTCCTCACTGGTAAACAAGAATACCCTGAAGACTCTAGCAGGAGCACTCATTCAAGGGTACTACGACTATGCTTGCACCTCATGGTACCAAAGCACCTCAAAGGCGCTAAAAACAAAATTACAAACATCTCAAAACAAACTGGTCAGACTACTGCTTGACCTTACTCCTAGAACCCACCTCACCCCTGCCCACTTTGACAACCTAGGATGGCTTAGAGTAGACGACAGAGTACAGCAACTTGCAATGGGCCTGGTCTACAAGATACACTACACGACCAAGGTACCCATGTACATGACAAAATACTTCCCAAAGGTCAGTGAATACCACGATCACAACACCAGAGGGAGCTCCACAAATCATGTTAAACCCAGATTCGGCTCAAACAAGGGACTAAACACGTTTCGCAATTATGCCACATCAATGTGGAACGCCCTACCCAAAGCTGTAAAGGAATGTGAATCACTACCCACTTTCAAAAACACTCTCAAAAAACACCTAAGGGAGACTGCAACTCGAAACTGGCCCCTGTAAATGTCCGAACACAACCCCCTCCAATGTACAGTAAATTACCAAGTATGGTCTTGTCAATAATCCAATGTACAGTGTTGTTTGTACAGTTGTACAGTGTCCCCCACCCACCCCTCCTACCCAACCCCCCACCCCCCCCACCCACTCCTACCCAACCCCCCCCCCCCTCCCCCCCCACTCCTACCCAACCCCCCCCCCCCCCCCCCACCCAACCACCTCCAATGTACAGTCCCCCCCCACCCCCACCTACCCAATCCAATGTACAGTTTCTACGCCTAATGTATATACTCTTTTCTTTCTGGACTCTTTTTGTATCACAAACAGTACTGTAATTGCAAATCTGGTATGTCATAAATGTATAGATGTAGCAGTACTGTCTATCTGTATGTCATGTATGTTACGATGAATTGAAAATGGGGGACCCTGATGTAAACAAGACGAAAGTCTTTCTCTGGTCTGCATCCCCTTAACAATTGTATGTATTGAGCTGTACTGTACTGTACCCATTCTGCAATCTGTTAATAAAGTTTTCATTCATTCATTCATTCTCTCTCCATACAGTACCAGCAGCTGCAGGTCTGACGAGCACAGAGTTGCCAGTCGATAATTCTTGCTATTTAAAAATATTCCTCTTCTTCTCCCCCACTACTCTTCCAACGGGTGGTGGATGGTTTTATGTTGACGGTAGATGGGGAAACACAACTAACACTCGTCTTTATTAAATGTTGTTTCGGGTTTTCCCACGAGAATGCACGCCTATTATGGAGAGAGAGGCGGGGGGTCTCATCTCCATGTACAGTAGCCGAACCTAAGAAGACACACAACAACAGACAGACAGCTCAGTGATTGAAACCTACGTGTTTGTGCGACCATGTCGACCTGAACAATGGGGGATAATAATAAGAACGAGCCGCCTTGGGGCCGGGGGCCTGGAGGATACCGCAGGCGGAAGACGGCCGCTGCTGCTGGAGCTGGACCGAGTCATGTGAGACAAGCCGGCGGCAGCAAGGCGCACGGAGCCGGGGAGAAACCACCGCCTCGCCCCGCTGGTGCTTCACAGCGTGTCTCAGGCGAGAGCGTAAAGGGGGGCGTAATAGCATAGGTCAGTGGCCAATCAGAGCGCAAAACGGGAACCCGGGAACACGAACGCGTTGGTAAAAGCATAGACGCAGCCAGGTTGCATAACAGTCTGTTAACGGCCGGGATGAACAGAGAAAAGAAAGAGAGACCGGAGATGTTACCTGGTAGCAACGTTTTGTACATTTGCCGTGTTGTTTCACTAAGTTCACACATTTCAAGCATCAGTGATGAATACTTTTTGTCCCTGGAAACATGCTAGCCTGGTCCGCAATCCGCTCTAGGTCAATCCGCTCTAGTCCGCTCTAGGTCAACTCCTGAAAAGGGGGTCAATGTCAGACCTTTGCAATCAAAAGTTAGGGGGCTAATAACCCTTGCCATAATTTCAGTGCGCCCCCTAACTTTTGATTGCAAGGTCTGACATTGACCCCCTTTTCAGGAGTTGACCTAGAGCCCACCAAGGTCATGCATATCAAATTTGGTCAATGTCAGACCTTACAATACACTGTAAGGCTACGGATCTGCCTCACTTCCAGTGATGAAGCTAAGCTATGCTAACGGAGCGTCTATTCCCAAAGCTAAATGCACGCACAGAGACAAAAAAGGTATGTATCTTCTTGTCTAACTCCAGGGAAGATGTTAAATAAGCTAATTTCCCAAAATGTTGGAGTTCCCCTTTAACAGGTAAAAAAATTTATATTTAACGACTATTTTAATATTCAAAAAAGATATGCCCATCCCTAATTGCATTGTGAGGGGAAACGTTTTCTGTGTTAACATGTAACTGAAATCCACTTTGTTAGCATCAGGGCTGCCCCCGCGACTGAAGATGTTCCTGCTCAAGTTTCAAGTTTCTCAAGTTTCTTTAATATTTGTCATACAGAAGTACAGAATACTTTTATACAAAATGCTTCTTACTGTTACGCTCCAGAGACTGTGCAAGACAAGATAAGTATGAAATAAAATAACATAGTAAAATTAGAAGTAAAAAAATGAGGTCACAGTGTTCAGTTTAGACATATGTACAATGTTTGATGCAGAATAGACGTAGTTACCATACAATATACAATACTGTGCAGTGTACTAATATACAATACTATATAGTGCAAGGCAGAAATGGGACGAGGTGCAATTTAGGTACAATTCACAGTAGGTGTACGAGTTGTAGTGCAAATCCTTTATCAATAAATATAAAGTGTAAAGTGTGTTTGTGTGATCTAAAGTGTGGAGAGTGGGTGCTGCAGTGTGTTGTTTGTTTGAGTGAGTGTGTGCGTGTGGGTGTGTGTGCTGTGTGCATTTGATGGTTGTTGCATAGTGTTTATTGTTCGTTTAGCAGCCTGATGGCCTGGGGATAGAAGCTTCTTCTGAGTCTTTCTGTGCTCGCCTTAAGACTCCGGTATCGCTTGCCTGACCGCAGCAGTTCAAAGAGGCAGTTGTTCGGGTGGCTCGAGTCCTTAATAATTCTCTTAGCCTTCCCCTTGCACCGCTTGTTGTAAATGTTCTGGAGGGTGGGAAGCCCCCCTCCAATTGTGCGTTCGGCTGAACGTGTCACTCTTTGTAGTCTGCTACGGTCTTGTGCAGTGCTATTCCCAAACCAGGAGGTGATGTTGCCGGTCAGGATGCTCTCTATTGTACATGAGTAGAAGTTCCTAAGGATCTTCTGACTGACTTGGAACTTCCTTAGGCGCCTGAGGAAGTAGAGGCGTTGTCGTGCCTTCTTCACAACACTGTCAATGTGTGTGGTCCATGTCCTCGGATATGTGGGCTCCGAGGTACTTGAAACTGTTCACTCTCTCTAGTTCTAGTTCTAGTTCTTTAATAGTTGTCATACAGAAGTACAGAATACTTTCATACAAAATGCTTCTTACTGTTACGCTCCAGAGACTGTGCTAGACAAGATAGTATCAAATAACATAATAACATAATATAGCATGAATTTAGAAGAAGAAAATGAGGTCACAGTGTTCGGTATAGACATATGTACAATGTGTCATGTCTCAACCGGTGCCCCGTCGATGCTGAGGGGGCTGTAGTCCTTGACCCCCGACCTCAACCAATGCTCAACCAATAGTCGTCGGTTCAGGCCATTAGTCGACTAGCCGTTGCACTTTTATGATATATATTTATGATTTGGGGCATCAGAAAATGGTTTTGAGTTCCAGGGCTGAGAAAGAATGTTATAAGTAACATAATGTTAACACAGTGCTAGATTACAGAGAAATAAAAAACCGTAATAATGAGCCTTTTAAAATATACATTTTACAAGCGGTAATGATTCTGAATGTCTTGGAACAACCAGCAAAGAGAGATATAGAGATGGAGAGAAATTAAACATGCAGTAAGCGATGTAATTTAGCTTCCCCAGTCACATGGATAAGCCTAATAGCGCATATGATAATATATTTCTAATCTAACGTTAGTGTGGGCATGCTACATGTTTTGATAATCATGTTTGTGGGTGACGTATGATAGACAAATGTTTGCCTACAGAGTTCTGGCAGAGTTTGCGTGTCACCTACTTGGGGTCATCCTTTACCCTGATTGATTGATTGTTTTTTATTGTGGAGTAAAAGACAGCATCCAAGAGATAAAAACATGAGAGAGTGCAAGCACTTATTTCCATCATGGTCCCTGATTTTGGACACGGACAGACATCAACATAAAACACAGAGCATCAAAAACCCTCTCAAAATTATCCAACACTTTCTATTTCCTGCTCAACATAACTACTACTAGCTGTCTGTCTGTCTGTCCCTGACGCCTGAATACTTTAGACAACAAATGTTTGTTTCCGCGTCTCTGATTGGCCAGGTCATTCAGTCAGTCAGTCAGTCAGTCAGTCCGTCACTCAGTCAGTCAGTCAGGGACGCGTCTATACTTTAGACAACAAATGTTTGTTTCCGCGTCTCTGATTGGCCAGGTCATTCAGTCAGTCAGTCAGTCAGTCAGTCCGTCACTCAGTCAGTCAGTCAGGGACGCGTCTATACTTTCGACAACAAATGTTTGTTTCCGCGTTCGAGTTTTGCGCTCTGATTGGCCAGGTCATGTGACATGTGCGCCCAATCGTGGGACCGCAAGTTTCTACACTGGTTAAGCTTAGGCGCTCTTTCGAAGTTGGTTAAGGTTAGAGTTTGTCTTAGAGCAGGGCGATAGAACGCCAGCCCTGATTCCAAACTCTAACATTAACCAACTGTGAAAGAGTCGCCTGAGCTTAACCAGTGATAAACTAGGCGTTAGGTAGTTTGCAGGCTGTTAGACCCGGAAATAGGCGCCGAACTTGCCGTCCCACGATTGGCGCACATGTCACATGACCTGGCCAATCAGAGCGCAAAACTCGAACGCGGAAACAAACATTTGTTGTCGAAAGTATAGACGCGTCCCTGACTGACTGACTGAGTGACTGACTGACTGAGTGACGGACTGACGGACGGACGGACTGACTGACTGACTGACTGACTGACTGACTGACTGACTGACTGACTGACGGACTGACTGACTGACTGACTGACTGACTGACTGACTGACTGACTGACTGACTGACTGACTGACTGACTGACTGACTGACTGACTGACTGACGGACTGACGGACTGACGGACTGACGGACTGACGGACTGACGGACTGACGGACTGACGGACTGACTGACTGACTGACTGACTGACTGACTGACTGACGGACTGACTGACTGACTGACTGACTGACTGACTGACTGACTGACTGACGGACTGACGGACTGACGGACTGACGGACTGACGGACTGACGGACTGACGGACTGACGGACTGACTGACGGACTGAGTGTCGCCACCCACTTCTTGTCGTTTCAAATTAAATGTCCTCTCGCGTTTCCTATACGGTCCAGTCAAACACTGATGTAATTCTGACAAGGCTCAGCTCCCAAATGGAGTATTTTTTTCCCCCCATGACCAAACCACCAATGAAAACTTGGTCGACCAAACGATTAGCGTTGTTAGCATATTCCATATTGAAAGCCATGGGTGTTAGATACCACTAGCCATACTCTTAAAATGTGTTAATCTTCATATCTGCCTCTCTGTTTTCTTAGGTGACGAGATTATGTGACCTTTCAGTGGATGGGGACTCTGTGACGTCGGTGTGTTGGAACGAGAGGGTACGTGGGATTGCCTCAAAGAGGTCTAGCTTCTGAAGTCCACATGTGTACAAGGAACACGCCAACATTATAGGAAATGCAGAGTCGGACAAGAAGATGGTACTAATTTCCTCTCTGTTCATTCAGTAGAAAGCTATCCGGCTGCAAGCTAGCCTAGCTTAGCACAAATGAATGGAAGCGGATACAGATCAGCTAGCCTAGCTTAGCACAAATGAATGGAAGCGGATACAGATCAGCTAGCCTAGCTTAGCACAAATGAATGGAAGCGGATACAGATCAGCTAGCCTAGCTTAGCACAAATGAATGGAAGCGGATACAGATCAGCTAGCCTAGCTTAGCACAAATGAATGGAAGCGGATACAGATCAGCTAGCCTAGCTTAGCACAAATGAATGGAAGCGGATACAGATCACTAGCCTACAACTAGCAAGAGAGAGGTGTTTCTGGCCAACAGCTGGCTGGCTGATCCATAAGCACATGTCCCATAATATTAGCGTGTTCCTCTTTAAGCCACATGAGCTCACTGGGATGTGGGTGAGAATTACTTATTGTGGTATCGATTCTTAGAGAAGACAGTGCTGTTGTTTCTTAAGGGGCGACAGTGGCTCGGGGAGGTAGAGCAGTCGTCTGGCAATCCAGAGGTTCCCGGTTCGATTCCCGCTCCTCCCGGGCAGCGTGTCGATGTGTCCTTGAGCAAGACACTTAACCCCTAATTGCTCCCGATGAGCAGGTTGGCACCTTGCATGGCTGCCTCCGCCGTCGGTGTGTGAACGTGTGAGTGAACGGGTAAAAATGTGAGGAACAAATTGTAAAGCGCTTTGGATAAAAGCTGCTATATAAAAAAGCAGCCATTTACCATTTAAGTAGGACAGAAAGAGTGATCGTTTGTGCAATTGTTATAGGCATTTGATTGACTTTGGGTTTTGTCCAATCAGGGAAGCCTGGTGGCCGTGGGGACTCATAAGGGCTTGGTCCAGATCTGGGATGCAGCGGGAGGGAGGAAGCTGACCACTCTGGAGGGACATTCTGCTCGTGTAGGTCAGTTACACTTTCAGTTGATTTGTTCTGAGTTAATGTCGTCTCCCGTCGTGAAGACTTGACGTCTTGTTCTCTGACTATAAAGGAAGGATCTGGTGCCAGATGGTGGTGCTATAACACAGGGTTCGCACAAGGTCCTTGAAGTGCTTGAAGTGCTTGATGTTTGTCCAAAAAAAGCCAAGGCCTGGAATTCCTTAAACAGCCCATTTTTTAACAAGGTGCTTAAAAAGTCCTTGAAATTCTAATCAACCATTTGCACTGAACGTTTTGCTCATCCATGATAAAATAGTTCTGAATCAAGAAATAGAATTTGTCCATTTAAAGTGTAACTAATTGTCGGAAATTGGTTTTCAGCCATAAATATTGGATCAGATAAAAGAAATTAATAAAAAAAAGCATTTAAAATAAAGAGTGCTTGGAAAAGTACTTTAAAGTCCTTGAATTTCATTTTGCATTGTCTGTGGGAACACCTGACTATAACAACACACTTTACGTTGGGCAGACGTGTTGCCGAGGACACGAGGGAGTTCAAACTTCAAAGCAGCCGCAGATTTTCCACAATGCTGCAAGCGTCACTTCCAGGGGCCGAGCAATAGTTACAACAAGAGAGCCAAAAGAACACTGAAATTCATCCTACCAGTCTGTAGTGGCCAGCGTCCTCTTCTATGCTGTGGCATGCTGGGGGGGCTACACCAACTCAAGGGACACCAACAAACTGAACAAGCTGGTGAGGAAGGCTAGCTCCGTGGTGGGAGTCGAGCTGGTCAGACTAGAGGTGGTGGCAGAGAGGAGGATGAGAAGGAAGATGGCTGCTATCCCGGAGAACCCCTCCCACCCCCTCCTCTACGACGAGCTAGTCAAGATGAGGAGCTCGTTCAGCCACAGACTCATACCCCCCCGACACTCAACTAACCGCCTCGGCCAGTCCTTCATACCAGCGGCCATCGGGCTCCACAACAGCGGGCAGGGACTGCTGCCAGACACCCAACTGCACCTACTAGGGACCTAAAAAGGCATAATAACACTACCGTATGCATGATTGATTGATTGATTGATTGATTGAAACGTTTATTAACAGATTGCAGAATGGGTACAATACAGTACAGCTCAATACATACAATTGTTAAGGGGATGCAGACCAGAGAAAGACTTTCGTCTTGTTTACATCAGGGTCCCCCATTTTCAATTCATCATAATGACACACACGACATACAGATAGACAGTACTGCTACATCTATACATTTATGACATACCAGATGTGCAAATACAGTACTGTTTGTGATACAAAAAAACATACTGCACCTTGTGTGAATACTGTGATCCTGTGAATACTGTATATTTCAGTTAGTTAATTATATTGACTTGTTATATTGTTTACACTGCTTGTTTTTACTACCTGTACCTCCCCCCTCCCCCTTCCCCCACGCTGCTATGATGCCTGAATTTCCCCACGGGGATCAATAAAGGAATATCTCATCTTATCTGAATATCGCGGTGATACGCAGCAACGTGAGACCGTTCTCTCCTGCCGCTGTGCGTGTGTCCTCCACTAGGGGCCCTGGCGTGGAACGGGGAGCAGCTGTCGTCGGGGAGCCGGGACCGAGTGATCCTGCAGCGAGACGTGAGGACCCCCCCCCCCTCCGCCGAGCGCCGGCTGCAGGGCCACAGGCAGGAGGTGTGCGGCCTCAAGTGGTCCCCCGACCACCAGCACCTCGCCTCCGGAGGCAACGACAACAAGGTGAGAGAGAGAGACCGTTGCAGCGGCAGTACATTATGTAGGCTGTGTTCCTGTCCCCCCCCCCCCCTGTGACATCACAAACGACAATAATTCCGATCATCTTGTTTCAAGTCCTGGTCAATCGGCAAGGACTATCGATGTAACTTTTCTTCATCGCCTGAATAACATTTCTGTCAAAACTCATACAAAGTCTCAGGAAAAAGTGTATGGTTCCATAATATGTCCTCCGTCTGCGACAACTAAAAGTACGCTCATTTAGTTATTTTTTTTCTGTTTTAATAAAATCTGACGAGTCGCTGTCTCCAACTGCTGTTCCTCATGTGAGCCGTGTGATGCTCTAAGCTGCCAGCAGGACAAGAGGATGCTTAAAATGTAAAGTTAATTGTATCCTTCGAGTGACATCCTTGAAAATGAAAAATTGTGTTTGGAAAAGTACTTAAAAGTCCTTGAATTTCTGGGCGCCAGGGTTGCGCACCACGTTACTGTAAAAAATTTATCGTAATACTTTTTTTTATTTTTTTTTTAAGTGTGGGAACCCTGAGGGCTAGATCCACAAAGAATGTATTGCACGGTGCTAGTTGCACCCTACAAGTTTCAAGTTTCTTTAATAGTTGTCATACAGAAGTACAGAATACTTTTATACAAAATGCTTCTTACTGTTACGCTCCAGAGACTGTGCAAGACAAGATAAGTATGAAATAAAATAACATAGTATAGCATGTAAATTAGAAGTAAAAAATGAGGTCACAGTGTTCAGTATAGACATATGTACAATGTTCGATGCAGAATAGACGTAACTGAGTTACCATATAACTATGCAGTGTACTAATATACAATACTATATAGTGCAAAGCAGGAATGGGATGAGGTACAATTTAGGTACAATTTACAGTAGGTGTACGAGTTGTAGTGCAAATCCTTTATCAATAAATATAAAGTGTGTTTGTGTGATCTAAAGTGTGGAGAGTGGGTGCTGCAGTGTGTTGTTTGTTTAAGTGAGTGTGTGTGTGTGGGTGTGTGTGCTGTGTGCATTTGATGGTTGTTGCATAGTGTTTATTGTTCGTTGAGCAGCCTGATGGCCTGGGGATAGAAGCTTCTTCTGAGTCTTTCTGTGCTCGCCTTAAGACTCCGGTATCGCTTGCCTGACCGCAGCAGTTCAAAGAGGCAGTTGTTCGGGTGGCTGGAGTCCTTGATGATTCTCTTCGCCTTCCCCCTGCACCGCTTGTTGTAAATGTTCTGGAGGGTGGGAAGCCCCCCTCCAATTGTGCGTTCGGCTGAACGTGTCACTCTTTGTAGTCTGCTACGGTCTTGTGCAGTGCTATTCCCAAACCAGGAGGTGATGTTGCCAGTCAGGATGCTCTCTATTGTACATGAGTAGAAGTTCCTAAGGATCTTCTGACTGACTTGGAACTTACTTAGGCGCCTGAGAAAGTAGAGGCGTTGTCGTGCCTTCTTCACAACACTGTCAATGTGTGTGGTCCATGTCAAGTCCTCGGATATGTGGGCTCCGAGGTACTTGAAACTGTTCACTCTCTCAACCGGTGCCCCGTCGATGCTGAGGGGGCTGTAGTCCTTGACCCCCGACCTCCTGAAGTCCACAATCATCTCTTTTGTTTTGCTGACATTCAGGGAGAGGCAGTTCTCCTGACACCACTGTGACAGATTCTCTACCTCTTCCAGGTAGGCCCTCTCGTCGTTGGCAGAGATCAGGCCCACCACTACTGTGTCATCAGCAAATTTGATGATTGTGTTGTTGTTCCGCTGTGCCACGCAGTCATGTGTGTACAGGGAGTAGAGGAGGGGGCTCAGAACACAGCCCTGGGGGGCCCCTATGTTGAGCGTAATGGATGAGGAGGTGCAGTTGCCTGCTCTTACCACCTGGGGTCTGCCCGTCAGGAAGTCCAAGACCCACTGGCAGAGGTCATAGTTCAAGCCCAGGTCCCTGAGCTTGGCTATGAGTTTGGAGGGGACTATGGTTTTGAATGCTGAGCTGTAGTCGATGACAGCATTCTCACATAGTTCCCCTGCCTCTTGTCCAGGTGTGATGCTGCTGTGTGCAGCACATGGGCTATGGCGTCCTCCGTGGACCTGTTGGGGCGATATGCAAATTGCAGGGGGTCCAGGTTGATGGGGAGGGAGGAACAGATGTAGCCCTTCACTAGCTTCTCAAAGCACTTCATGGCTATGGAGGTGAGGGCTACAGGGCGGTAGTCGTTGAGGCAAGCAGGCGTAGATTTTTTGGGTACAGGGATGATGGTGGACTTCTTCAGACAGGTGGGGATGACAGCCTGTTCCAAGGACAGGTTGAAGATGTCAGTGAATACCGGGGCCAGTTGGTCGGCACAGACTTTTAGGACGCGGCCGGGGATGCCGTCCGGTCCTGCTGCCTTCCTGATATTCACTTTTTTAAAGATCCGTCTCACCTCATGCCTTACCCTGAACACTGAGTCTCCATCAGCAGACCCCCCCCCCCCATTGCCGTGGTTTGTAGGCTGGTGTTGTAATTCACAGCCTCAAACCACGGATAGAAGGAATTGAGATCATTTGCTAAGGAGATGTCACTGTTCAGTTTGAGGGGGGTGCCTTTGTAGTCTGTCATTGTTCTGAGGCCCTGCCACATGCCTCTAGAGTCAGCCTGTTCAAACTGAAGTTCAACTTTATCCCTGTAACGCCGTTTTGCCTCTATTACTGCTCTCCTGACGTTGTATCTTGCCGTCTTGTGTTCTTCCATGTTGCCTGTCACCAGCCCGGTGTTGTAGGCTGATGTGCGCACTTTCAGAGCCTCACAGACGGATTTATCTACCCAGGGCTTTTGATTTGGGTAGATTCTAATTGTGGTAGAGGGGATTGTTTCTTCTACCAGAGTACAGACAAAGTCAAGCACCGTTTCAGTGTATTCGTTAATATTGGCTGTGTTATCACGGAATACACTCCAGTCTGTGCATTCAAGCGCAGCTTGGAGTGTCTCCTCTGACGTCACGGCCCAACGCTTAACCTCTCGCGATACTACCGGCGTTCGCTTGAGACTTTGTTTATACTTTGGCAAAAGAAAAATGGCGGCGTGATCGGACTTACCGAATGGGCTAAGAGCCTGTGACTTGTACCCGTTCTTAAATTGCGAGTATACATGGTCTAATATGTTCTCGCCTCTGGTGTGACAGGTCACATGCTGATAGAAATTCGGCAACACCTTTTTAAGACGCGCGCTGTTGAAATCGCCCAGAACCAAAATGGCAGCGTCAACGCTAGCTATCTGGAGTTTATTTACCTCGTTGTGTAACTTTGAAAGTGTGGTCCCAGTATTTGCGTGTGGTGGAATGTACACTCCGATGAGGATGATGGACGTTAACTCCCTCGGGAGAAAGAAGGGTCGACATTTGATCGTGATAAACTCCAGGTCTGGGGAGCAGTGGTTAGACAATTCCTTTGCGTTGCCTATATCGCACCACTCCTTGTTTATCATGAAGGCAATGCCGCCTCCTCTCGTCTTTAGTGATTCTTCTGCCGTCCGGTCCTTGCGGAGAACGAAGAAGTGGTCTGCCGGTTCTATTGCATGATTCGGGATGTCTGGAGACAGCCAAGTTTCTGTGAAACGGAGGACGTTGCAGTCCCGAATGTCCCTCTGGAATTGGATCTGTGCTCTGATGTCGTCCAGTTTATTTCCTATCGATTGCACATTGGCCAACAATATGCTGGGCAATGAGGTTCTGTGTCGTTTGAACCTCAGTCTGTTTCGGACCCCGGCTCTTCTTCCACGTCGTCGCCTTGGCCACGGCCACAACAAAGGATCTCGGCGGGCCACTGCTGCTGTTCAGCAATCCGATCCAGAGAGCAATCCAATCGGTAAGTTTTCCTTAATCCAATGTCAATGATTGACTGACGGTCATACACATATAATGCACCAACAGTTGGTGCAAATAAAACTCTTAAAACTATAAAAATTAACAAAAGTAAGCACAGTCTCGACGGAGCGATCAGAAAGGCAGCCGGTCGGGGCAGCGCCATTTCATTTCATTATGAATTGAAATACAATTTGATTGAAAACGTTATTAACAGATTGCAGAATGGGTACAATACAGTACGGCTCAATACACACAATTGTTAAGGGGATGCAGACCAGAGAAAGACTTTCGTCTTGTTTACATCAGGGTCCCCCGTTTTCAATTCATAATGAATTGTAAGTAGGGTGCAACTAGCACCGTGCAATCCATTCTTTGTGGATCTAGCCCACAGTATTTCTTTTTTTTTTATCCACTTTTTCTCCTTATTTTGAAATGTTTTCTCCCATCCCAATTTCGTGTTGCCAATTCACCCCTCCCCTGTCTTGAACGTTGCTCGCATATGCCCCCCACTGGTCGGCTGTAGTGAGGATAGAAGCCTTGCATCACGTGTCCCCTCCGATACACGAGGAGGCAGCCTGTCACATCTTCCTCTTCCTCTCCCCAGCTGCTGGTGTGGAACAGCTCCAGTCTAAACGTCCTCGTCCTCTTCCTCCTCCTCGTCCTCTTCCTCTCCCCAGCTGCTGGTGTGGAACAGCTCCAGTCTAAACGTCCTCGTCCTCTTCCTCCTCCTCGTCCTCTTCCTCTCCCCAGCTGCTGGTGTGGAGCAGCTCCAGCCTGCTCCCGGTGCAGCAGTACGGCGACCACCTGGCGGCGGTGAAGGCCATCGCCTGGTCGCCCCACCAGCACGGCCTGCTGGCCTCCGGGGGGGGCACGGCCGACCGCTGCCTGCGCTTCTGGAACACGCTGACGGGCCAGGCGCTGCAGAGCACCGACACGGGCTCCCAGGTGTGCAACCTGGCCTGGTCCAAACACGCCAACGAGCTGGTGAGCAGGGTGCCCACCAGGGGCGTTTTTAGGGTTAGAAAACATTGGGGGCTTCAGCCCGGGGGGGGGGGGGGGGGTGGAGGGGGGGTCACGCCCCCCACTTTTAATTTTTTTTCTTTTTTCTTTTTTTTTTAAACACAGACATATACGCAATTTTAGAGTAATTAGAGATGAATACTGAATAACTAGAATCATTAGAGGTTCTCAAAGTGAGGTCCAGGTCCACGAGAGGGATCTGGGCAGTCCCCATAAAAAATTCAAAGTTAACAGGACCAAATCATCACTTTCTTATTTATTTATTTAACCTTTATTTAGCCAGATAAAACATTGATCTGGTCCAAGAAGCCCCAACAGGAGTACAAATATACATATATACACATATATATACATATATATATATATGTAATAATAATAATAATAATAATAATAACTTTATTTGTATAGCACTTTTCATACAGAGGTTGCAGTTCAAAGTGCTTCACAACAGCCAAAAATACAGGCATAAGCGAGCATAAAAAGATAGACAGGTAGAATCACAGTGTTTCACATTAGGATCTAGCATCCCAATAGGCTCTCCGCTTACAGTTTTCAGTAACACAAATAGTAAAAATAGTTTAAAATGATTCAGTTTAAAAATAGTCAAAAAATTATAAAATAGAACGGACATAAAAAATACAGGCATGAGCGAGCATAGCAAGATATGGCAAATCACAGTGTTTCACATTAGGATCTAGCATCCTAATAGGCTCTCTATTCAGTAATACTCCTGTAATTCATGAACAAATAATCACAGTGTTTCACATTTGGATCTAGCAAATAATAAGAATAAAATGATTCAGTTTAAAAATAGTCATAAATAATCAGTGTTTCACATTTGGATCTAGCAAATAATAAGAATAGTTTAAAATGATTCAGTTTAAAAATAGTCATCAGTAAGAAGTAAAAAGTGCAATAACCGACACATGAATTTGATAGGCAGTGTAAAAGAGTAGGCAGGGTAAGAATAAATACAAGTTGTGTCAGGATATCCCTGATGTTTCCTCTTGCCACTAGGTGGTAGCAGATATCTATCAGTGAAATGCCTGAGCAAAGAGATAGGTTTTAAGGTCTTTTAAAGATGTCTAGCGAGTTGGCTTCCCTGATGTTTTGGGGTAGTTTGTTCCATAGTTTTGGGGCATAGTTGATAAAGGCTGCATTACCGATCCTCTTTTGACTGCTTCTGGGAGCCTCTAGTAGTCCAGCAGCTGATGATCGCAGTGTTCTTGCTGGTGTGTAATTTATTAGAGTGTTGGCGATGTAGCTAGGTCCCTGTCCATTTAGAGCTTTGTATGTAAGGAGAAGGACCTTAAAGTCAATTCTAAATGTTACAGGAAGCCAGTGTAAAGCGGCTAGGACTGGACTAATGTGCTCTCTCCTTTTGGTTCTAGTTAGCAGTCGGGCTGCAGAGTTTTGGATTAGCTGAAGCCTCTCTGTGGTTTTCTTAGGGAGACCTGTGAAAAGTGCATTACAGTAGTCTAACCGGCTAGATATGAATGCATGAATTAGCTTCTCAGCATCGTTCTGATTAATAAATGGTCGTACTTTTGCTATATTTCTGAGATGGAAGAACGATGTTTTCGTCACTTTGCTAATATGAGAATTGAAGTTCAGTTCTGAATCTATGATAACCCCAAGACTAGTGACCTCAGATTTGATCCAAGGGGTTAGTCCCCCCAGGTTCTTTATTAATGTTTCTTTTTTAGTTTTGGAGCCGATAATTAGAATTTCAGTTTTGTTCTCGTTTAGTTTCAGGAAGTTCTTACTCATCCATTTATTTATTGCCAGTAAGCAGTCTGTAATGGAGCTAATCGCTGTATCATTTGGTTCAGCAGATATGTACAGTTGTGTATCATCCGCATAGCTATGGAAATCTACATTATGTTCTCTGATGATATCACCCAGCGGTAACATGTAAAGGGAGAAGAGTAAAGGACCTAAGCAACTCCCTTGTGCAACTCCATAGTTGTTGTCGTATATATCAGACATGTGATCTCCTAGTTTAACATAGAATTTCCTCCCTCTGATGTATGTTTTAAACCAGCCCAGCACATGGTCTGAGAAACCGACATGGTTTTCAAGACGATCGATTAGAATATCGTGATCGATTGTATCAAATGCTGCACTGAGATCTAACAGGATAAGGATGGAGATCTTATTCTCGTCAGAGTTTAGTCTGAGGTCACTGATTATTTTGGTGAGGGCAGTTTCAGTGCTATGATATTTTCTGAATCCTGACTGAAATTCTTCTAAGATGTTGTTTTCTTCAAGAAAGGAATTTATTTGAACTGAAACTATCTTTTCAAGTACTTTACTAATGAATGGTAGGTTGGATATTGGACGATAATTTGCCATTTCATTACTATCCAAGTTAGGTTTTTTTAGTAATGGCTTTACAACTGCTGTTTTAAAGGCATCCGGGAAAATACCAGTCCTAAGGGAAGTGTTTATGATATCTAGCACAGGGCTTGAAACACTATTAAATACCCGTTTGAAGAAAGCTGTAGGTATAGGGTCAATGTCTGAGGTGGAGGAGTTACATTCTGAGACAGTTTTGCAGAGTACATCTAATGTGATGCATGTGAAACTTCTCATGGTTACATTGCACGGTTTGCCGCAATCAACTTTATTTCCATCATGAGTAATGCTGGCCCTGATCAAGGTTATTTTGTTGTTAAAGAATAGTGCAAGTTCTTCACACTTAACCGTTGATGACTGAGGAGGTGTAGGGGCAGTGTTGAGTAGTACATTAATAGTGGAAAAGAGGATTCTGGAGTTTCCAGCATTTTCTGTAATGATTTTAGAGAAGTAATCTTTCCTTGCTAAGCGGATGGTTTTATTATAAGCAGTTAAAGCATCTTTGTATATATCACAGCATATGGTGGTTTTAGTTTTTCTCCATTTTCGCTCCGCTGCACGACATTTCCTTTTTTCTTTGTTGACCGTATTATAGTTTAACCAGGGCGAGGCTCTAGTTTTCTTCTTTTTCGTTTTTAATGGGGCGACAGAATTTAATATAGATGACATTGCATCATTGAGATTTTCTACCATTTCATTTAGAGAGCTGTCATGATTGTGTGGTTCATGTAGTCTGATAAGATCAATGAACTTTGATTCAGCTTTGTCGTTTAGGAGCCTCTTTTTAACTATGATTTCTTTTTTTGTTTTAGTAAGGGTTATTTGAGTATCAAAAAATATACAGTGATGGTCGGAGAGAGGTAATTCAGTTATTGAGATATTTGTTATGCTTAGCCCAGTTGTTGTTATAACTAAGTCTAGTGTATTCCCAAGCCGGTGAGTTGCATTTGTTATATGCTGTATTAGGTCAAAGCTATCCAGTAGATTTTTTAGTTCCATAGTTTTGGAGTCTGTTTTCTTATTAAAATGGATGTTCAGGTCTCCATTTAGGATCACCTTATCATATCCGGTAACACATAGTGAGATCAGTTCAGAGAGCTCCTGTATAAATATTGGTGAGTGTCTAGGCGGGCGGTATATTGTGACAATAATAGTTGATTCTGTTTTTAGTTCAATGGCAAGATATTCCTTTTATTTTTTCTGGGTATTTGAAAAAAGTTATAGTCTGGTGGACAAGCTTCTATCATTATTGATGTAGCTGTGTCATTATTTAGCCATGTCTCTACTAGGCAGATGCAATCCAAGTTATTTTCTTTAATCAGATCATTTACTAAGAATGTTTTATTATTCAGTGATCTGACATTTAGGAAAGCTAATTTTATTTGTTGGACTTCTTTAGAGGAGGTCTGCTTTGGTTTGACCGTGATGGCCCTGAGGTTAATAGCAGGTAAACGCATTGGTGGCGTATATTTTTCACCATGCCATTGGCTAGTTATGATTACTTGTATGTTTTGAGAGATGGCATGGTAATTGTGCTATACTGTACCGTACTGACTGCACTGTGCTTTCGGGGACATTTGATCAGACGAGATGGCCTTGTGTGATATGGGGGGGGGGGACGGGGACGGGACGTCTTGTGCTGTACTTCGTGGTGAGATTGTGTCCTTCATGACTATCTCTCGTGCTGGTATGAGCTTAATATTCTTGGAGGCCATCAAGGCATGACGCATGTTTGCTGATAGGAGCTTTGAACCTAAGCGATTTGGGAAGAAGCCATTTCTTTGAAAACGTTCTGGGTTATTCCAGAAAACATTGAAGTTGTCAATGAATTTCAGGCCGTGTACGAGACATGCAGCCCCTAACCATGAATTAAAATTTAGGAGTCGACTGAATGCTTCCTGTCCTCTGCGAAAGCATGCAATTGGTCCACTGATGGACACATCAGTGTTTGTGTACACAGACTGATGTTTGTCTAGTGTGTTCATTAAACGTGTGAAATCGTCTTTCAAAGTCTCTGTGCCAGTCTTCTTTCGCAGGATGTCAAACGATCCAGAGTGAATGACAATTTTTGTTATTCCTGGTCTGATTAGTGTTGGAAGTTTTTCGGCTAGCTCTTTCACAGTTGTATTGTCTAGACAGATATTTTCTGTGTTTGCCATCTCCACATACCTTGTTATGGAATCTCCAATCAGTATGCAGTCTATTTTCTGTGTGAGGTTAGCATTTTTCTTTCCAACAGTTTTGGGGCCGTTTGTTTTTGGGCTAGGCCTAGTCTGCCGGTTCTTTCCACAGTCCTGTGGCCTTGGTGAAGCCTCGTTAGCCTTCTCAGTAGCCGGCATGTTAACGCTGGTCCCGTACCTTCGGCGTTGGCTACCGCGACGTTCTCGGCGCATGATAGTCTCTTCGCTGTTAGCCGTTCGCTCGGTCTGGGTCGTGTTTGCCAGCCGTGTCGCTAGTGGCTCTGTTTTCCTCGTCGTCTCGTCGTTAGCGTGTGCTTCGCTAGCATTAGCGTGAGCTCCGGCATGCCAGCTGTTTGCTTCGCTAGTGTTAGCGTGAGCTCCGGTATTCTTGCTATTAGCGTCGTTAGCGTGAGCTCCGTTACGCTCGCTGTTTTCTTCGTTAGCGTTGTTAGCTACGCTTCTATGTCTCTTTGCCTTGGGTGTTGATATGCGTGTTTCCGAGAGTAGGTTGAAACTATTTCCTGGCGGTACCGGGGGTGAGGTCCTGGATCGTTTATTTCTCCTTTTATCCTTGACGGTGATCCACTGCTTTGGTCTAGCTCCTTGGTTGTGCCAAGGACCGTCTTTTGGGTGGTGCTGTTCTGTAGTTACTAGCATAGGCCAGTTCTCAATCATGGTATTGTTGGCTATATTTGTAGTAGCTTCATAAATAGAGTCAATGAGTTGCTCATCCTGCTGTATTTGGTACAGGGTAGAAACCCGAGCCTCCAGCTCTACAATCCTCTTTCTCATCTCCAAGCAATTAGTACATTCTGTGGGAGAGCCGAGTCCCGGCATCTTCCTTTATTTCTTTTCAGGTTAGGCTAAGCTGAAGCTAAGCTAGGTACTTAGCTGGTGGTGGTGGTGGTGATGATGATGATGATGGTGGTGGTGGTGGTGATGGTGGTGGTGGTGGTGGTGGCGATGGTGGTGGTGATGGTGGTGGTGGTGGGTCACTCACTTCACAACCGGGGTCTTTATGAAATATCATACAAGAGAGCTGTCCGTCGCTCTCTCCTAAACGGGGCAGCTTCCGTCGCCCCGGATATGTCCGTTTCTCTCCCCTACACGGGGCAGTTCCGTTGCCCTGGAGCTGTGCTATTACTCACACTGTCGTCTTCCGTCTCGTTAAAACTCAAAATAACAAGGAAAACCTTCCTCGTCTTTCATAAATATCCTTGCCTTCCGACATAGTCCTTTGTGTGTAGCTGATAAGACGGCTCGCTATTCCTCCCACGGAGAATCTTGCTACTCGTCCTTTCGACTGTGGTAAAAAATCTGAATAGATAAGAAGATTCACAGTTCTGGAGAAGTACCATAGGAATTGGGAGTTAACGTACAGAGTAATTAAAGTTGAAAGGGCTGTAATAAATCATTATAATAGCGATAGGCAAAAGCAGCGGAGCGGAGCGACAGTAAAAGCAGCTTGCTTTGCTGAAGCAGGAAGTACATGTAATATATATACATATACTGTACATACATACACACATTATACACCAATAACAAAATAAAAACACAGTTAAGAATCATACACATAAGCAAATAAACAAACAAACAAACAAACAAACAAACATATGCACAGCCTATGTACAAAAGAAATAAACAGTTCATCTCTAGTCTTTACAGTTTTCTTCAATTGCATAAACACTAAAATCAAAAGTATTACACAATTATCAAAACCTTACACTCAAGGAGCAAAATATAGGCCCAGATTTGCACCCCTACAACCCCTCACACTTTTTGCAAAACAATACACACAGTGATTTGCAAAACACTAAACACACTTGCATTACATTAGACACAGAATGTCAAATTACCACACATATGAGCCAATTGGTTAAACACAGCCATCAGATGCACAAACACACCATTGCTTAATTGTAGATACACCAATCAGGTTTAAGCACTATAAAAATGCAGCAGGTGAGTTCACCTGTCTTCAACCAAAATGGAAGGAGAGTGAAGTACTGTACACAGAGAACGTGAAAATATACAATACATTCACCAAACACTACACAAGACAACCAATGATGCAGACTGATGAAAATATACATTTTCTCCCATTTTCCCAAATCAGTCAACATGGAGAATCACAACAAAAAATGATCTTGCCAGATCCAGCTAGGCAAAGAGATAATGTCTAGTATTTTCTGTTTACATTTTTTCAAAGAAAATTTTGTTTTACTGTAATTTTAACCTGTACTGGATACAGTATTTTATGTTTGTCTGATATTTGCTGAGCTTACAGTGTTATGCACATAGTAGCATGAAAACTGGGACATGTATTGTTGTGATTCTCCATGTTGAAATGTTGACTGATTTGGTTATATGGAGAGAACATTTATATTTTCATCAGTCTGCATCATTGATTTGGGTATATGGAGAGAAAATGTTATTTTTTTCATCAGTCTGCATCATTGATTTGGGTATATGTAGATAAATAAATTATATTTTCATCACAGCATTGGTCTTGTGTAGTGTTTGGTGAATTTATTGTATATTTGCACATTCTCTGCGTACTTCACTTACAGTACTCTAATCACTGAGAAGTAGAATTGCTAAATGTGTTTTAGGTTAAGCACAGCAGTGTGTGTAACTGGTTCAAACAGAATTAAGTCATATGAAACGTGTTTCATATGGTAACAAAATGTAGTTTTTATAAATTAGTGTATGGTTTTGACAAGTGTTTAATTTAGCAAAGGATCTGATGTGTTCTGATAATTGTGTGTGTGGTTGTGCTAATTGTGTGTTTTGAAACACCGGGCCCGTTTTCAAAATCATGCTTAGGCAATCGAAAAAAAAACTGTATTGTGTGTTTCATTATATACATATGTTTCAGTCTTCTCATAAAAAAAAGATTAGATTTTTGGGTCTTTTCCTGCCTTTGGTCCGCTTTGCATTCACATCTCAAATGAACCGCAGCAGGGTTCACTTGCAAGAGTGAATGAGCTTTCACACCACCCCAAACCAACCGGACTATCCGAGGAAATGAACCAGGGTTCGATTAAAGCTTATTATAGGACACTGGACATGGGTATGGATGGCTCCAGGTGCTGCTGCGTTAAAGTGCACCACTTCAATATCTGTACTATTTAAAAGCACAGTGCAGGACACACTCAAAGGTTATCGCACCTCAGAGATGGCAGTGGACATGTATGACAGGACAAAGGCCATATGTAATGGCCTTTGGATTGAGGAACATACTACCAGCCAAAGGAGGAAGCAGAAAAGGATGGACGAGTATGTAGTTGAGTCATCTTGTGGCACAAGCTCAGACCTCAGCTCAGGAGATCAGCTGAGACAGAGACTGTTCTATCCAGTCGTCGACAGAATGCTGCAAGAGCTTGAGAGCAGGTTCTCATGAGTTGGATAACAACTTATGAGAGGCATACAGGCATGTTATCCAGCCTCAGACCAGTTTCTCTCAGTGGAATTGCTGCAACCCCTCGCCAAACATTACAATATCCAACTACTGCCAGAGGAGATCACAGTTGCAAAGTGTTTCCTGGTCAGGACAGGCAGAGATGCAGTCCCTACTATCCAAAGTGTCTTTTCCCTCCTGGATGATAATAATAATAATAATAATAATAATAATAATAATAATAATAATAATAATAATAATAATAATAATAATAATAATAATAATAATAATAATAATAGGGGGGCAGGTGGCGCACGGAGATTACGTTCGTCACCAACACCGGGAGACACTAGGATTCGCCTGTTCGAATCCAGCTCCCGGCGTTGCTATCAGCTTGGCTGGCCTCTCACACTGATACAATTGGCTGTATCAGGGGGTGGGAAAGCTGAAGGGTGGGTCCTGGGCGTTGTGGACAGCGACCCCTACAGTTCGGTCGGGGCGCCTGCTCAGCGAGGGTTGGAACTGAGGAGAGATAGTGTGGCCTCCCACACGCTACACTCTCCCCGGTGAGAACCTGCGCGGCCAGGTTGGCCTGCCCCAGGCTGCACATGCGTCGGAGGAAAGCATGTGATAGTCTCCGGTCTCCCGGACCAACAGTAGGGGAAAGTACGCAACAACCAGGAAGGGTGGGATGGGAGAAAAATTGGGAAAAAGGAGGGGAAGAAAGATAAAAAAAAATAATAATAATAATAATAATAATAATAATAATAATAATAATAATAATAATAATAATAATAATAATAATAATAATAATAATAATAATAATAATAATAATGCATTTGATTTATAAGGCGCCTTTTTTTTCTTTTTTTTTTTTAGATGAAGGAATGGGTACAATAGGAGACACGCCTCCAGTTTTTCAAACGTTTTTGACACGCCTCAGCTTCTGAGCTGAAGGCGTGTTTTTGCGGACCTCCCAAACTTTCAAACTTTTTAGATGAAGGAATGGGTACAATAGGAGACACGCCTCCAGTTTTTCAAAAGTTTTTGACACGCCTCAGCTTCTGAGCTGAAGGCGTGTTTTTGCGGACCTCCCAAACTTTCAAACTTTAGACTGTTTTCTTTATACGTTTTTCTTTTTCTTTCTTTCTACCACAATACACGGCCACTGATGGATCCATGGGACTTGGTAAAGCACTATGGACCCAACTATGACCACTGATAAAAACGTAACTACACTAGCGTTATAAGAGCTAAACATTGCTACCTACAATACAAGTGCATTGGTTTAGTGCACTTCCGGTTGCCACTGAGCGGAAATGTTTGTGCGGACCTGTTCTCCCAAACTGGTAAGCAAATGACTGTTTTTACGTTATTTTCATTTTTACGTTACTATTATTATTATTATTATTTTTTTTAAACATTGATCTTAACTGATCACTATGACTTTATTGCTTTTATCGTTATATATGCCTATAATTGTGTACAGCACTTTGAGCTACATGACATGTATGAAAGGTGCTTTATAAATACTTACTTACTTACTTACTTACAAAAAAAAGTCCACAAATCGGTGAATGAAAGAATTATAGGATCAAATGAAAACTACTTACTAAAAATTGATGTTTAAAAGTACTAAAAACCAACAACAAACATTCAGCACAGACAATGGGAATGCTGACATAAAAAAAAAAAAAAAAAAGGTAAAAAAGAAAATGTAAACTATTTTTTTTTTTTTTTTTAAGTTCCGGGGCTAGGAGAAAAACAGGATTTTATCGATACTACTACTCTTATCGATACTGCTTAACGGTTCGGTACTTTATCGATACTCTTATCGGTTCTTTTTTATTATTTTGCAAGAAAAAAAACAATTAATTAAAGGATAACTCCACTATTTTGGGAAATTAGCTTATTTAACATCTTCCCTGGAGTTAGACAAGAAGATGCATACCTTTTTTGTCTCTGTGCGTGCATTTTAGCTTTGGGAATAGATGCTCCGTTAGCATAGCTTAGCTTCATCACTGGAAGTGAGGCAGGACAGTAGCCTTACAGTGCCTTACAGTGTATTGCAAGGTCTGACATTGACCTAACTTGATATGCATGACCTTGGTGGGCTCTAGGTCAACTCCTGAAAAGGGGGTCAATGTCAGACTTTGCAATCAAAAGTTAGGGGGCTAATAACCCTTGCCATAATTTCAGTGCGCCCCTAACTTTTGATTGCAAGGTCTGACATTGACCCCCTTTTCAGGAGTTGACCTAGAGCCCACCAAGGTCATGCATATCAAGTTTGGTCAATGTCAGACCTTGCAATACACTGTAAGGCACTGTAAGGCTACTGTCCTGCCTCACTTCCAGTGATGAAGCTAAGCTATGCTAACGGAGCATCTATTCCCAAAGCTAAAATGCACGCACAGAGACAAAAAAGGTATGTATCTTCTTGTCTAACTCCAGGGAAGATGTTAAATAAGCTAATTTCCCAAAATAGTGGAGTTATCCTTTAAGAACAGAATCGACATTGCTTTATTATTCTTTTATATAACTATATAAATATAAATAAATATTATTTCTTCCGCAGCAACAGCAGCAGCAATGTTTTAAATGTGTCTGAATTATAGACTTTTTATAATTAACAACAAATGTAAGATAAAAAAGTTGGAGTCATACAATACTATTTTGATTGACAGTCGATCTGCCAATTACGTCACACCGCTTGCACCCACCTCTTCTTCTTACCACCAATCGGAAGCTCTCGTTCGTTTATTTACTTCCGGATTGTCAGCCATTATTCTACTCGGAGCAGCTCAGGCTAATAACGTTAGCTCCCCGCCAGCCACATTGACAAGTACCAGCGCTTATACATTACTGGCAAATGTCTTGTTGCACTAGACCCAGACTTTTGAACGTTTCGTTCTGTCCGCCATGATGAGAGCAGAGCTGTCTGTACTCTGTAGCCTACAACAGCACCCGTGTGTGTGTGTGAGTGAGTGAGTGTGTGTGTGAGCACAGCACAGCCCGCTCCTCGCGCAGGCAGAGAGAGACCGAGGGAGGAGAGATATAGAAAACGGCCAACAAGATTAGTTTGCGACGTTTAAATTCCTCAAAAAATTCCTCAAAAAAAAAAACTCCATAATTTCTCGAGTACCGATAGCAGTACCGATGACGTCGGAGCTTATAAATACTCCGTCTTTTCTAATATAGTACCGGTTCCCGTTTAGAACCGGGGTCCGGGGGTCATCCCTACACACTACAGAAGGTTAACCGTTCACTACCACACTACAGAAGGTTAACCTTTCACTACCACACTACAGAAGGTTAACCTTTCACTACCACGCTACAGAAGGTTAACCTTTCACTGCCACACTACAGAAGGTTAACCTTTCACTACCACACTACAGAAGGTTAACCTTTCACTACCACACTACTGAAGGTTAACCCTTTCACTAGCACACTACAGAAGGTTAACCCTTTCACTACCATACTACAGAAGGTTAACCTTTCACTACCACACTACACAGAAGGTTAACCTTTCACTACCACACTACAGAAGGTTAACCTTTCACTCCCACACTACAGAAGGTTAACCTTTCACTACAACACTACAGAAGGTTAACCTTTCACTACCACACTACAGAAGGTTAACCTTTCACTACCACACTACAGAAGGTTAACCTTTCACTACCACACTACAGAAGGTTAACCCTTCACTGCCACACTACACGGTTAACCTTACTGTATGTAGTGTCACCTAGAAAGGGTTAACTCTTTGGTAGTGTGGTAGTGAAAGGGTTAACCTTCTGTAGTGTGGCAGTGAAAGGGTTAACCTTCTGTAGTGTGGTAGTGTAAGGGTTCACAATAATTCACAAATGAGCGCCATTTTGCCACAGCACAGTTCCATGCACACTTTGAGCCATGATCTTTTACAAGTCCTCGCTCTTGTGCCAGAGAAAGAAATGACGAAATATAATGCAGCCCATTGTCTTGCACTCTTTCCTGGAAAGTCACTACTAATCGGACAAAATGGTTCCTGGAAACACTGAACAGACACTGAAACGTGTAGACGCGAGACACGAGAGCCCTTGGGCCTCAGAACACATTAAATATATAAAGATGTTGTTGTGCGGTACACGTGACTCGTCGTGATGCCCTCTTTGTCAAACCTTTGAGAGCCTACACGTAGGGCTGGGCGATTCATCGATTTGATCCATTCATTCGAATTGATGATTCATTCCATTTTCACACAAAATTTAATTTTGAATTTTTTTAAGAGTCACCTTTTATTTTTTACAAATAAAAGTTAGATTTGCACTTTATTAAATTCATTCTTGTTTGATGATCAAGAGGCACCTTTTATTTGTTTTAAGTGACGTTTGGTGAAAAAGCAAGTTATTGCACTATGGGGACCAATAGGGACATTCATCTTTGTTTGATCAAGAGTAACCTTTTATATATATATATATAATTATAAAAAAAATTAAGTGAATATTGGTGAAAGTTAGGTTTGCACTTCAATCCCAATAGGGAAATTCATCTTGGTTTGATACTTTTTTGTGTCAAATAAAAACAAAGCTTATTTGAATGATTTCCTTGGCGTTTCTAGTTTTTAAGAGAAAGAAAATCGATTAAAATCGTAAATCGGATGTGGTGTGAAAAAATTGGAGATTAAATTTTTAGGCCATATCGCAGAGATACATCTCTGCTCAGTCTCCAGCTTTTTGTGAAAACCAGCCGTAGGACAAAGTCGATGGAGCCAGAGAGCCACTCGTCTCGACGACTCGACAGTCGAGCAGCTAGTCGTGAGACAAGTGGCTCCTCGTGCTTTTCTTTAAACGGTCTGGGCAGATAAAACCATCTGGAAGAGGGGAACGAGGGGAATGTACCTGGATGGAGAAAAGACAGTTCTTGGCCGTTATGGCGATGGTGATTAACTGTACCGGGCAGGACGTACTGAAGAAGAATCGGAAAATAGAAGTGACAGTGACCACTAGAGCTGTCCCCGAAGCCTGTTTTTGGGCTTCGAACTTCATAATTTTTTGTTTTTTAATAAAAAAAAATATATATAGGCCTATATATATAATATATTTTTTTTATAAAATATCCTCAAACTAAATCCTCAATTTGAATAAAGTGATTAATCTGACTAAATTAGTCTTTTTTATGACGTGTCATATACTATAATAGTATAATACTATAATATTAGTGTAGCCTAATCTTTATCTGCAACTGTGAAGAAAAACCCCATTGGTTTAAACAGAATGAATAGACACATATAAAAAAAAATATATATATATATACATTTTATTTGTCATTTTAATTAAAAAAATAATAATTCGAATGTTGATTTAGAATTCGAACGCCAACGTAACGAACGAAGGTCCGAACATTCGAACGTTTGGGCTCAGCCCTAGTGACCACAGCTCTGAAAGTTAGCTCCGTTATTAGTTGGGGAATATTTTGTGGAGGAAGTCACTGTATTCATCGATGGGATTTAGATCATGAATTCCGTGTGAACGATGATAACAGTTGGTGCTCCGTCTGGTTGCAATTTGCCATTTACAGTAACACTAGCCCAGCCGACAAGAGGTCACATGACCCCTGGGCGTTTTCAATAAATGTGTCCTCGTCACTCGGTCGAGCTGCAGCTCTGTCACTCAATGACTTTTCCTAAAAGTACCCGTTTTATCTGCAGCACGGTTTCTGAAACTTCAAAATGACTTCAGGAAAATGTAATTAGAACGTTATTTCTGCTGAGCGGCCACCTCCCTCCCTCCTTGACCCTCCCTCCCTCCTTGACCCTCCCTCCCTCCTTGACCCTCCCTCCCTTTCACTCTCTCTCTCTCCCTTTCTCTCTCTCCCTTTCACTCCCCCCTCCCTTTCTCTCCCTCCCTCCCTCTCTCCTTCTCCCTCCCTCTCCCCTCTCCCTTTCTCTCCCTCCCTCCCTCTCCCTCTCCCTCCCTCTCTCTCCCTCCCTCTCTCCTTCTCCCTCCCTCTCCCTTTCTCTCCCTCCCTCCCTCCCTCTCTCCTTCTCCCTCCCTCTCCCTTTCTCTCCCTCCCTCCCTCTCCCTCCCTCTCTCCTTCTCCCTCCCTCTCTCTCCCTCCCTCTCTCTCCCTCCCTCTCTCCTTCTCCCTCCCCCTCTCTCTCTCTCCCTCTCTTTCCCTCTCTATACCTCCCTCTCCCTCCTTCTCCCTCCCTCCCTCCCTCCCTTCTCTCCCTCCCATCTCCGTTGGAACAGACGAAAGTCACAGCACTTTGCGAGCGTCTAGCGCAGGGGTGGCCAACCCGTGGCTCGCGAGCATCATGTGGCTCTTTTCCCGTCAATGTGTGGCTCTTCCATCCAAAAATAAATAAATAATAATTCTAATATTTTTCTTTTTATTTATTTTTTTGTCACTCAAACCTACATTTAATTGTGGTAAACCTCATATTTTTATATTCAGAGGTAATTATATAGTTTACACTGTTTATCTTTCTCATATTTCTCATATAAGCTGTCGGGTCATCTGACGCGTTCCCGGCGGGAATTAGTGGCATTTTCTCCATGGCTGTGCTGGTGTTAAACATGGCCGTGCCGGTGTTAGACATGGCGGTGCTGGTGTTAAACATGGCCGTGCTGGTGTTAAACATGGCCGTGCTGGTGTTAAACATGGCCGTGCCGGTGTTAAACATGGCCGTGCCGGTGTTAGACATGGCGGTGCTGGTGTTAAACATGGCCGTGCTGGTGTTAAACATGGCCGTGCTGGTGTTAAACATGGCCGTGCTGGTGTTAAACATGGCCGTGCTGGTGTTAAACATGGCCGTGCTGGTGTTAAACATGGCCGTGCTGGTGTTAAACATGGCCGTGCTGGTGTTAGACATGGCCGTGCTGGTGTTAAACATGGCCGTGCTGGTGTTAAACATGGCCGTGCTGGTGTTAAACATGGCCGTGCTGGTGTTAAACATGGCCGTGCTGGTGTTAAACATGGCCGTGCTGGTGTTAGACATGGCCGTGCTGGTGTTAGACATGGCCGTGCTGGTGTTAAACATGGCTGTGCTGGTGTTAGACATGGCCGTGCTGGTGTTAAACATGGCTGTGCTGGTGTTAAACATGGCCGTGCTGGTGTTAAACATGGCCGTGCTGGTGTTAGACATGGCCGTGCTGGTGTTAAACATGGCCGTGCTGGTGTTAGACATGGCCGTGCTGGTGTTAGACATGGCCGTGCTGGTGTTAAACATGGCCGTGCTGGTGTTAAACATGGCCGTGCTGGTGTTAGACATGGCCGTGCTGGTGTTAAACATGGCCGTGCTGGTGTTAAACATGGCCGTGCTGGTGTTAGACATGGCCGTGCTGGTGTTAAACATGGCCGTGCCGGTGTTAAACATGGCCGTGCTGGTGTTAAACATGGCCGTGCTGGTGTTAAACATGGCCGTGCTGGTGTTAAACATGGCCGTGCTGGTGTTAAACATGGCCGTGCTGGTGTTAAACATGGCCGTGCTGGTGTTAAACATGGCCGTGCTGGTGTTAGACATGGCCGTGCTGGTGTTAAACATGGCCGTGCTGGTGTTAAACATGGCCGTGCTGGTGTTAAACATGGCCGTGCTGGTGTTAAACATGGCGTGTTAAACATGGCCGTGCTGGTGTTAGACATGGCCGTGCTGGTGTTAAACATGGCCGTGCTGGTGTTAGACATGGCCGTGCTGGTGTTAAACATGGCCGTGCTGGTGTTAAACATGGCCGTGCCGGTGTTAAACATGGCCGTGCTGGTGTTAAACATGGCCGTGCTGGTGTTAAACATGGCCGTGCTGGTGTTAAACATGGCCGTGCTGGTGTTAAACATGGCCGTGCTGGTGTTAAACATGGCCGTGCTGGTGTTAAACATGGCCGTGCCGGTGTTAAACATGGCCGTGCCGGTGTTAAACATGGCCGTGCTGGTGTTAAACATGGCCGTGCTGGTGTTAGACATGGCCGTGCTGGTGTTAAACATGGCCGTGCCGGTGTTAGACATGGCCGTGCCGGTGTTAAACATGGCCGTGCTGGTGTTAAACATGGCCGTGCTGGTGTTAAACATGGCCGTGCTGGTGTTAAACATGGCCGTGCTGGTGTTAAACATGGCCGTGCTGGTGTTAGACATGGCCGTGCTGGTGTTAAACATGGCCGTGCTGGTGTTAAACATGGCCGTGCTGGTGTTAAACATGGCCGTGCTGGTGTTAAACATGGCCGTGCTGGTGTTAAACATGGCCGTGCTGGTGTTAGACATGGCCGTGCTGGTGTTAAACATGGCCGTGCTGGTGTTAAACATGGCCGTGCTGGTGTTAAACATGGCCGTGCTGGTGTTAGACATGGCCGTGCTGGTGTTAAACATGGCCGTGCTGGTGTTAAACATGGCCGTGCTGGTGTTAAACATGGCCGTGCTGGTGTTAAACATGGCCGTGCTGGTGTTAAACATGGCCGTGCTGGTGTTAAACATGGCCGTGCTGGTGTTAAACATGGCCGTGCTGGTGTTAAACATGGCCGTGCTGGTGTTAGACATGGCCGTGCTGGTGTTAAACATGGCCGTGCTGGTGTTAAACATGGCCGTGCTGGTGTTAAACATGGCCGTGCTTGTGTTAAACATGGCCGTGCTGGTGTTAAACATGGCTGTGCTGGTGTTAGACATGGCCGTGCTGGTGTTAAACATGGCCGTGCTGGTGTTAAACATGGCCGTGCTGGTGTTAAACATGGCCGTGCTGGTGTTAAACATGGCCGTGCTGGTGTTAGACATGGCCGTGCTGGTGTTAAACATGGCCGTGCTGGTGTTAGACATGGCCGTGCTGGTGTTAGACATGGCCGTGCTGGTGTTAAACATGGCCGTGCTGGTGTTAAACATGGCCGTGCTGGTGTTAAACATGGCCGTGCTGGTGTTAAACATGGCCGTGCTGGTGTTAAACATGGCCGTGCTGGTGTTAGACATGGCTGTGCTATAGTGTTAAACATGGCCGTGCTGGTGTTAGACATGGCCGTGCTGGTGTTAAACATGGCCGTGCTGGTGTTAAACATGGCCGTGCTGGTGTTAAACATGGCCGTGCTGGTGTTAAACATGGCCGTGCTGGTGTTAAACATGGCCGTGCTGGTGTTAAACATGGCCGTGCTGGTGTTAAACATGGCCGTGCTGGTGTTAAACATGGCCGTGCTGGTGTTAAACATGGCCGTGCTGGTGTTAAACATGGCCGTGCTGGTGTTAAACAGAACAGAAGGTTCCTCTTCAGGTTTTCAGTTTCAGTTTGTTCTCGAACCCGGTCGAGTGCCACTCTGTGTTTGAGTTCTGTTTTTATTCTTAGTTAAATAAAGGTATTCAACTCGCAACCCCTACCTCTTCTGTCTGTTCAAGGTCTGTTGGAGAACTAGCGTCATGTGTTTTACTAAATGGTTTCTCTTCTCTTCTCTTCTCAGGTCAGCACTCATGGCTATTCTCAGAACCAGATCCTCGTATGGAAGTACCCATCGCTGACCCAGGTGGCCAAGTTGACGGGACACTCCTACAGAGTGCTCTACCTGGTGAGTGGACTTCACCAGCTGGGCTCTCGTGGCTGCGGGCGCATCACAGCCGTGGCAATATTCCTCATATTCCACTGGTTTATATATTCATAATATTCATATTTATAAAAAATATTATATACACACGTGGATAGTTACACTATAACATAATGTCAACGTTAGATATCACCTCTGCTTCAATGCTGCGGTTTCTTTGAATACCTTAGGCTTAGGGTTCCCAAACTTTTTCAGCTCGAGACCCAAAAGAGAAATTTGGTGTTTCCCCCGGGACCCAAACTTACAAAGATACATCATGAATTGCCATAACATACATTTATATAAACTACTGATAAAGAACACAACAAAGCATGAATTTCAAATGTATATGAAATGTATTTATTTAATTATAAAAGTACATCACAGCAATAATCAGAGTGTAATGTTAAGTTGCTCACCACCTCATAACATATGTACATACAATTTTGTAACACTTTTAAAAACAAACATGTTCTACTCCTTTCTATTTCTCACCCCTTTTTCAACTCTCCATTTCTTACCCCCTCCCTCCGTTCCTCAACCTTAAACCCCAACATTGAGCAACATTCTGATTCATTTGTACTGACTTATTTAAAATTCTACTGACCTGACATCATGCTAGAAGGGGTATAATATTTCATCTATGGCACAATGATCTATTCTGGGCTTGGTTTTTGAAAGTGCTATTTTGAGGTCATGCTGAGCATTTAGTCTGTTCCTGTATTTGTTTTTCAGGTATGCTAGAGTAGAAAACCCAGATTCACATAAGTATGTGGTGCCAAACTGAATCAACACATCTACAGCTTTTTTATTTAAAATATTTTATTTAATTTTTGTATTGGCGACCCACCTGGGGCACCTAACGAGGCCAGACCTGGGGCACCTCGTCAGAGAGGAAGCTTCCCAGGTGTGCTCTTATTGTCTCCGTTTATGGTTCGCTTTTCAGTTTTGTTTGGTTCTTGCACTGGTCAAGTGAGACCCTGCTGTTTTATTGTGACTATTTCCGTTGAATATAAAGGACTGTTTTGGTCCATCGGAAACTCGTTTTATCTCGGCCTCCTCTCGTTGGCCCGTGACATTGTGTTTCTGTTGTCAAACACGTATAATTGTATTTAGTGCTTGTAATCAAATAAAATGTATCTGTAAGGCCCGACAACACACGTTAATGTCCCCATGGGCCGGACACGTCTTCTTTAAACAAGTCAAGAAGAAACATCACAATAAATCAAGAACACAAAAACACCATAAAGTCCAAAAAATGTATCTCCCTTCTTGGATGTCGGTGATAGTAGTGTTGCAATAAAACAGGTGAGACAGTTGGTAAGCATGCACTCATACGCGTAATGAAACACAGATAAGTGCATGCAATAGCAACTGAACATTTTGAAAGATTAAAATAGAGCTGATAGCGGATCTATTTGAGGTGAAGGGGCGGCGCAGAGAGGGTCGCATCCTCCCGGTCATCATCACGGGACGTCCAACACTCCGAGACAGCCACTCACAGGGAGACAGGGAGACGGGACAGGCGTTAGACAGTTTGCGTGATTGTGATGGGCGGACATAACAATAGATACAAGTGGTAAGCATATACTGTATGTGAATAGAATAGATATATGTAGAACGCATATTATGTGAATAGAATAGAAGTACTTAACCCAGCAATGACTCTAAACCACGTTGACAGAAGGCGGTAAGAAGCTGATCCATGGCCTTGTGGTGCACGTAGAACAGTCACTGCAATCTTGGCCAAGACCCCGAGACATCCACCACCTTGGTCAGCGCGGTTAGAGAGTTCCCATGTTTGTAGTGGCCGGAGATGGAGCAATAAATACATGTAGTGAGCGTATGCATACATGGTGACAGTAGAATCACAGTAAAAGAAAATTGTGAAAATTGTGAAATTGAGTAATAGATAGAACTACTGCAAGCGTATGTATACAGGAGGGATACAAGACAATAGCTCAGGGCCGTATAATAATTTCTAAATAATAATAATAATAATAATAATAATAATAATAATAATAATAATAATAATAATAATAATAATAATAATAATAATAATAATAATAATAAAAAATAAATAATCCAGGGGGCAGGAGAAACCACTCAGAATTGGTCAGGGCAGGTATGGTTCAGCACTGCAGGCCAGACAGAAGACGGTATGAAGCTGTTCCATGGGGCCGGTTGAGACAGAGACAGAGGTTAAAAAGGTGCAGAAAAGCAGACATGGGCGCAAATAGACATCCTAACTAGACTAGACAGATTAATCTAAAGGTCAGTCCCCGACCAGGTGAGATCAGGGTAGGTTGAAGGAGAGAGAGAAAAGATGGGTCTTAAGCAGGGATTTAATCTAATTGTAACATTCCCTCTCCTCTCCCTCCCTGCTCCCCCGTCTCCTCCTCCCTCCTCCCCTCTCCTCTCCCTCCTCTCCCTCCCTGCTCCCCCGTCTCCTCCTCCCTCCTCCCCTCTCCTCTCCTCTCCCTCCTCTCCCTCCCTGCTCCCCCGTCTCCTCCTCCCTCCTCCCCTCTCCTCTCCCTCCTCTCCCTCCCTGCTCCCCCGTCTCCTCCTCCCTCCTCCCCTCTCCTCTCCCTCTCTCCTCCTCCTCCCCTCTCTGTCCTCCCTGCTCCCCCTCTCCTCTCCCCTCTCTGTCCTCCCTGCTCCCCCCTCTCTCTCCCCTCCCTGCTCCCCTCTCTCTCCCCTCCCTGCTCCCCCTCTCCCCTCTCTCTGTCCTCCCTGCTCCCCCTCTCCCCTCTCTCTGTCCTCCCTGCTCCCCCTCTCCTCTCCCCTCCCTGCTCCCTCTCTCTCCCCTCCCTGCTCCCCCTCTCCTCTCCCCTCTCTGTCCTCCCTGCTCCCCTCTCTCTCCCCTCCCTGCTCCCCCTCTCCCCTCTCTCTGTCCTCCCTGCTCCCCCTCTCCTCTCCCCTCCCTGCTCCCCTCTCTCTCCCCTCCCTGCTCCCCCTCTCCCCCTCCCTCCCCCCTTCTCCTCTCCCCTCTATCCCCTCCCTGCTCCCCCCTCTCCTCTCCCCTCCCTGCTCCCCCCTCTCCTCTCCCCTCCCTCCCTCCCCTCTCCCTCCCTCCCTCCCCTCTCCCTCCCTCCCTCCCCTCTCCCTCCCCTCTCTCCCCTCCCTGCTCCCCCCTCTCCTTTCCCCTCCCTCCCTCCCCTCTCCCTCCTCTCCCTCCCTCCCTCCCCTCTCTCCCCTCCCCTGCTCCCCCCCTCTCCTCTCCCCTCTCCTCTCCCCTCTCCCTCCTCCCTGCTCCCCCCGTCCCCTCTCCCTCCCTCCCTCCCCTCTCCCTCCTCTCCCTCCCTCCCTCCCCTCTCCCTCCTCTCCCTCCCTCCTCCCTCCCTCCCTCCTCCCTGCTCCCCGTCTCCTCTCCTCCCTCCCTCTCTCTCCCTCTCCTCCCTCCTCCTCTCCCTCCTCTCCTCTCCCTCCTCTCCCCCTCTCCCTCCCTCCTCCTCTCCCTCCCTCTCCCTCCCCTCCCTCCTCCCTCCCCTCTCCTCCTCCCTCTCCCCCCTCTCCCCCTCTCCCTCCTCTCCCCTCCCTGCTCCCCCGTCCCCTCTCCCTCCTCTCCCTCCCTCCCTCCCTCCCCCTCTCCCTCCCTCCCTCCCCTCTCCCTCCCCTCTCCCTCCCTCCCTCCCTCCTCTCCCCTCTCCCTCCTCTCCCCTCTCCCTCCTCTCCCCTCTCTCCCCTCCCCTCACTCCCCTCTCCCTCCTCCTCTCCCTCCCTCCCTCCCTCCCCTCTCCCTCCCTCCCTCCCTCCCCTCTCCCTCCCTCCCTCCCTCCTCTCCCCTCTCCCTCCTCTCCCCTCTCCCTCCTCTCCCCTCTCTCTCCTCCCCTCTCTCCCCTCCCCCCCCCTCTCTCTCCCCTCTCCCTCCTCTCCCCTCTCCCTCCTCTCCCCTCTCCCTCCCCCCTCCTCTCCCTCCCTCCCCCCTCCTCTCCCTCCCTCCCCCCCCTCTCTCTCCCCTCCCCTCTCTCCCCTCCCCCCCAGGCGGTGTCACCAGACGGCGAGGCCATTGTAACCGGTGCCGGAGACGAGACCCTGCGTTTCTGGAACGTCTTCAGCAAAACCCGCTGCACCAAGGTACAGGACGGGGGGGGGGGGGGGGGGGGGGGGGGCGCACATTATGACTAGAGCGTGAACGCTTCGGGGCATATACTCTATATATACATAACCATGGTTTTATTTCAGACATGGAGGCACTTTGTATCTGACCTCTGGTGACCTCGGCGCTGCATTTCCCCGTCACCTCTGCTGTGGTGCGACGGCACCCTGCGTTATGAGCAGCTCTGGCCGCGCTCGTGCTCCGACCCCGTCCGCTCCGTCCGCTCGGTCGACCCGTCTCTCTGCCGCCAGCCTACACCACCACGGTGGGCCCCCCAGTTGCTCTAATGACCAAAGCAATTCACAGTCTCTCCAGTGGGTGGCCCCGTGAGGCCCCTTGATTTCCCAATGTGGCAACAACAACAACAACAACAACAACAAGAGGTGGAAGAGTGTTGAGCGGCTGAGCGCAGTAGCGGCAGCCCGGGAGGCCTGAATACTTTCCACAACAAATTCGTGTTTCCGCATCTCTGATTGGCCACGCGCGTTTTCTGGTCATGTGACATGTGCGCCAATTGTGGGACCGCACGTTTTTGGATGGTTAAGCTTAGGCGCTCTTTCGAAGTTGGTTAAGGTTAGAGTTGTCTTAGAGCAGGGCGATAGAACGCCAGCCCTGATTCCAAACTCTAACATTAACCAACTGCGAAAGAGTCGCCTAAGCTTAACCAGTGATAAACTAGGCTGTTACAAAGGGTCAGATTAAACCGAATATATATATTTATTACTTGAGATATATTGTATAATATTTGTATATCGTCTGATATCCTTGTATATTCTTTGTATATATACACGGAATATCCCTTTACCTAGGTACAGGCCAGACCATAATATTCGTTCTCCTATTGGACAGCGACCCCTAGGCGCCAACGGCCATACCCCCAATGGCAAGTTCAAAGCCACCGTCAGACATGTCTCAACATGTCCAGGTTTGCGCAGTAATACGAGACAGAACTGAGGTTGCACTAGATTATTCACCTTACGTATAAATACGTCGCAGGTGAATACAGAAGCACTTAGACCAAACGTTGAAGCCTTCACCACGATACAACGTGCTGTGAAGTGGGCCTTTTTGCCCCTAAATAGAGCCTTGAGAACCGCTTGCGAATAGATAGCTAAAGTGTCAGAGTTTAACGCTGTATCGTCGAGTTCGACTTATTCTATTGTAAAGTAATAGTCTATTATTTATAGTGTATCGTGCGGCTACCGTTCTACAGTGACCAGCATTACCACCGGTTCGTCGTACTCTAGCTAGTGCACTTATCCAGGCTGGGCGGCCTAAACTCGTGCCGCCATCCGAGGAGTCCTAGACGAGAACCGTTGGATATGTACACCGGAGAACCTACACCGACGAATGCAGAGCCTTTTCCGGCTGGATTATATTGCTTTGGTACTGTGGCTGCTGGAGCAGAGAACCGTCTACCCCACTGCTGTGTGGGATCTACCCTGTGAGGAGCACCATCGAGCCCGCCTCTAGGACCCACAGAGGCTGGCTAGCTTTCATCCATGCTGACGTGCATACTGGAGTATAGCTGTTGCTTTGTCTACGGACCAAGGGATTATTGCACTGGCTCCTGTATCTGGAGCCTCTTTATTCCGCGTTGATCCAGACTTTGCTCCCGAACATTCCTCTCCCCTGCTGGCTTACAACCGGAGGGAACCCCTTAGTATCTCCAGCTGACTACGAGTGTGCCTTATGTAATTCTTATGCTACAGGTGGCGTCAGTTAGACCCATCTTATTATGCTCATGGACTTACGCTCTTGACTTACTTAAGTGTTCTTCGCCTTACAAGCGCGACCAATAATTCTCATTCTGTAACCTATCGTTGCTGCTCTAATAATAAATACCTCTAAATAGAACTTTCTTTGTCAAGCCGTATTCTTGTGTGGGTGTTCACCAGATATACCGTGTACTGAACAACAGATGTATGTTTATTTTGCAGCAATTCTTTGTCGTTGCCGCTATCTTTAGAGTTACAGCCCCTCACACTCCAGTTCTCAGGCTGCAGCTGGTTTGAAAGCGAAAGTAAACAGGCTTCTCTGCTGGCTGTGGCTCCAGGGGAGTTGAACAGTTCTGGCTCTGCTAGTTTCTTTTCTATCTTTTGGCGCTTTTTTGGTGGACAAACCACCGCACATGTGCACCGTGACTCGTGACTGGAGTCTAGCTCTGCTAGCACACATAGCCTACTGTGTACAGACGGTTTCAAACTGTAATTTAAATTAGAAAGCAAACAAAATAAAAGAGAAAAATACATCTCAATTTGGTCAGTATTGTCATTTGGACAAGCAAAGCCATTACTTTAAGTTGCAGGCAAGAAAGACAAGTCTGTCCACTGTCTCTGGTTTTAACACTGCCCTGTTGCAGGTCAAAAAAAATAAAAATAAAAGATTTGATATTTTCTAAATTTTTTTATATTTTATATCGCGATAATTATCGTTTTATCGCCCAGCCCTAGTCTGCCTCAGATATATATATAACTAGATGGTGCAAGGCGGAGTCTCCAGCATAGTTCACCGGCGGCCATCTTGTCACAGGCAGCACGCCCACTCATAACATGCCCACGCATGTACTATTATTATAATTTTTTTATCTTTTTTTTTATTGTGCATGTACTATTGAAATAACCATAGCTTGCACAATTTTCAACCGATTTTACAAACGGTTTGGTTTATTACAAACATTATTAACGTGGCTATGATTCAGGATGCTTGGACATGTTGAAATTATTCTCATATGAAAGTTCATTATAAGTAGGCAGTATGATAACTACATCTGATAACTACATTGAAAATCAATACCGTCAAAATCACAGATGCGCTTTAGTTTCTATTACAGTGAAACAAAGTTTTGAGTGTAGTGCACACACGCGCCAGCAGAGGGCGAGACCAGTCCTCACTAGTGGAGCGAGTGGATCACAACGGTGTTCACGGTTTACGGTAATGTTGCGACAGTGCTGTGAAAATACCGTAAAGCGTTGTGGTAACGAGAGTTGGTTTGTGTTGTTGTGCACTGGTGGAGCAAGCAAATAATCTGTCTCTTATTATATGTGAACTAAAGAGTACAAGGTTTACACAACAGCCCCCACCCGCGTTTTTATTGTATTTGTACCTGTACTATCCTCTTGTCAGCTGTTTATCTCTCTGTGAGCTTGATTAACTAGCGTTAGCTCACGTTAGCTAGCGTTAGCTCCGCGACTAATCTTAGATTACCCTGAACTAAATCAATGACTAGGTTTTAGGTTATAAAGCATTCAAGTAGTTTTCACTGCACATAGAAGTAGCCAAACAGCGGGAGCATTTCGGGAGCATATGACCAAAACCCAGGCAATTTCGAGCCCTTAAGGAATCAAATAGTCTGCCATGGCTAGGCTACATGCTAACGCTAACAGTGCGGGCTTCTGGCTACCATTCTGAGAGCTAACGATAGTAGCACCGTGATTTGTTTACTTGGTAACACAGGTTGCCACCCCCCCGCTGATGAAAATGAAAGTCATGCCGTCATATACCGTATACCGGGGTATTATGTCAGCAAGGTATGACGGTGTGAAAAAAATGATACCGCTCAAGCCTACTTTATATATGTCTATGGTCTGCCTACCATGCTGACGGTGATCCCTGTGCAGCCAGTAACCCTTTCACTACCACACTACAGAAGGTTAACCTTTCACTACCACCCTACAGAAGGTTAACCTTTCACTACCACACTACAGAAGGTTAACCTTTCACTACCACACTACAGAAGGTTAACCTTTCACTACCACACTACAGAGGGTTAACCTTTCACTACCACACTACAGAAGGTTAACCTTTCCACTACCACACTACAGAAGGTTAACCTTTCACTTCCACACTACAGAAGGTTAACCTTTCACTACCACACTACAGAAGGTTAACCCTTTCACTTCCACACTACAGAAGGTTCTGTTTCATTAGGGGATCCGCTTGGCATCACTAATGCACTCCCTCGCGTACGTGCACGCGCACTGAATAAATTCCACAAATGTACCTTTAATACCAGTATTAGTCTGACCACACCCCTCATCAGCTTACCTTCATAAGCAGGTGTGTGGTCACCTGCTCTCCTCCTTCTCGCTTTCACCACAAGGAAGTGCCTCGGTAGTACCCCACTTGACGTGTTGAAAAGAGTTGTGACGAGTCTACATTGTGCTTAATTTTTTCTTCTCTCATATCTGTTGTAAAGAAAAAGTTTGGGTCATAATGTATTCTTCGGAGAGTAGACCCGCTAGACCTACTCTTCACCAGCGGTTCTCCATTCCCGCCTCCGTCGTGCGTTCTGGTGCTGGGCTGTTGCCACTTTCGTGGTTGCCGACCCAGCCCAGGAGACAGCCGATGGATAGTTTGCCTCTCCGAAGAGCCGAGGAGTCGGTGCCGTCGCTCCGGCGGTGGCCTGATCTCGACTCTGGTTCCTCTGGTTCCAGGGAATCGTCCGTTGGTGAACGGGGGGTTGTCTTGGAGCCGGAGGATTTGCGACGCAAACCTTTCGCGTCTGCCCGTTCACGTCGCAAGATGGTAGCATGCAGGCGCGAACGGCCTGGTTTTGGGGAACTGCTGGAGACCAGCGAGGATGCGTCCGGCTCTGGATTTCCGATGGAAACTGAGGACTTCATGGAAGAGTCGGACGGATTCTTGTTTGATGGTCCCGTGGAGGAGAGTATCCCTCCTATCCAGGAAACACCGGAGGGGGGAGAAATGGCTCCGTGGGACTCCTTGTTCGAAGATGTCGAGGAACCACCTTGGCCTCATCAGCAGGATGCCCTACTATCGGCCACATCAGACTGTGGCTCCTTGACCAGTTGCAGCCTGCTGCATGTGAGGGATGCGGGTTCGGTGGAGGAAGGTCCGCAGGGGGAACTGCAGGCTTTGTTTCCCGAGCTCATGGCGGTAGCCGCCGCCGCAAACGGCATGCCGCTGCCATTGCCTGCTCCTGTCCCTGATGATCTCATAGGTCATCTCTGGCAGCGTCGCCCAGTGAGAGGGGTGGACGTTGTCTACCCATTTTTCCCCTCAATGGGGGCCTATGTTCGTCAGGGTCAGGCGGTTTCCAACATCATGGGACTAACCCCCACCTACGTACCAGTTACGCGGGTGTCGGGGTTAGTCAAAGGTATGAGGGAGGGCGTGCCTCGGCTTGATAGTCCGATGGCCGCTCTCCTCTGTCCGGATATGGTGTGGGAACCCTTATGCAAGCCGGTCCTCCAGGGTAGATCGGCTAGGCGATTGGCATATTGGGGTGACCAGTCATTCATCGCTGGTACACAATCGCTGGCTGCGGCGTCTAACATCGCCCACCTAGCTAGATTTGTATCGGGGATTATGACGGGCGGCACGGATCTGACCGAGGTAAAATGCGATCAGATCACCCAGGCGTCAGGAGCTGTCCTGCACCTTACCCAGGTGCTGGCCATAGCCATGGGGAAAGTGCGCGCCCTGGCCACCCTGGGCCAGCGTCATCTTTGGTTGGAGCAGGCCCGTGTGCCGGAACGGAAGAGAGCCCCTCTTCTGACGGCCGCCCTCTCCGACGCTGGTCTGTTCGGGAAGGCCCTGCGGTTGATGACCTCAACATGCAGAGAGATGGCAGAGGAGAGATCCATCCTTCAACCCCATTTTCCGCCTCCCGTCCTTGCCGGTGGAGTCAGAAGGCTTCCACGACGTCGAGCTCCCTCCGCCGTGCCTACCACTGCCTCCGCCGCCGCTGCTGGCCCTTCCAAGAAGGCCAGGAGAAGAGACGGCGCTTCTGCTACCGCCGGCCCATCCACGACCGGAGGAGACGGTAGGGAACGTCGAGACCAGCAGACAGTAACCTACCGTCCCTCCGGGGCTCCTCGGGGTGGCAAGACTCGAGCGGCGCGAGGTGGCAGACGCCGCTGAGAGTGACTTTTCCCCTCTGTGTCCCCTCTCCTTTACACCCTCCCCGGCCCCTCTATGATTGTGTTTTTGTGCCTTAAAAAACGTATGATAATAAAAAGTTCCCCGACATAAGGGGGACTGTTTTTTGGCCAAACAAACTGTGTGTTTCTTCAACAAATCATATGGTGGGGTTGTGTAAATATGAATCTGCACTTTTACGTTGTGAGATGAGTCGTGTTGTGTTACGAGATTAAACAAGGTCTGCAACATACACTCAGTCATAGGGGGTTCTATTAGCCTGACGCTCCACATGCAGGTAGAAACTGGTGTTATTCCGTTGCTTAAACTAAGTATATGTGTCTCACAATGCTGTTGTGTTAGTTGCAGTAATACTCGTACACACACGTTCCACGGCCTAGCCGTTACTCTCGGTCAGCGTTTTTGCTATGTACGACATAGTCAACGGGTGTAGGATTCACGCTAGTGGTCTGCAAGGGCCTTGAAATAAAGCCCGAGCCCTGCCCGAGCCCGTGAACTTCAGGCCCTGCCCGAAAATAAGCCCGGCTGTAAATAATATTTTAAGCCCTAGCCCGCGTGAAAACCAGAAAAAAATTATTATTATTATTATTATTAAAATATAATTTTTTTTGTATTTGTTTTAAATATTCAAAACATGGTTTTATATGAACGTAATAAATAAACAAAACTAAGAAGCATTTACATAGCCTGTTTCGCAATGCCGTCTCTCCCAGTGCTCGCTTATATCTCTGACTCACACATCAGCCATGTAAAACGTATTGAAGGCTATAGAATCTTCTTTGACACACACACACACACACACACACGACACACAATAGCCTACTCAGTCAAACAAACAAACAGAAAACAGAAATCAGATTTCGAGCAGAGCAACGTAATGAAAATCACAACAAAACAGGTAGCGAGTCGAGACCCAGCAAATAATAACATCACTCACCAGACGTCAGCAACGCGTTGAACACCGTTAACAAAACCGGCTACATACATCCCAAGAACAAATTAAAACGTTCGCCAACTGGCTATATTCCAACACAACCAATCGAGTTGAACTTGTCCCCTGAGTTCTCCCTGCACGCTGCAGTAATTACATCCAAATGTTTCTCTGGCGCAAAAGAGAAAGCGAATCTTAAAACGAAGGTTATCCTATAACCCTAGTTATATGGGAGAAAAAAAAAAAAAAAAAAAAAAAACTGTGGTGCCCGGGCCCGGCCGAGCACAAATTATTTATAAAAAAAAAAGCCCTACCCAGCCCGAACCCGCCGGGCCCCGTCGGGCCTGGGCAAGGTTGCAGTGCACTAATTCACACACATACGACTTGTTTTTGTTGTAAATCCTGTTCACATTTTGTGGGTAGCGGGCATTGTATTAGCTTACGCTATACATTAGCATTCTACCGGAGGTTTTCAAAATGGCTACAGTTGTTTTTTGTGTGTAGGGAAAGAAGGGTTTTTTGTGAGGGGGTGTCGAATAAACCCCTCCTTCCCACTTGATTGGTTTAGGAGATTTTATCTCTTCTGCTGAGCCAGTCAGGGCCGAGCCGTTAGGACGTCTTGGCAGGGGGGGGGGGTTATCCTGCCGCAGGGTTTCCCCCCGTCGTAGCGGTGTTGCTATGGCGACGCCTTCCATGAGTTACAGAGTCTTAAGGTGTCGAGTTAGAGCGTAGGGCTCACGGGTCTGCTGCGCTCGATTTATGTGTAACTTGAGTCAGTTGGTCACGTGACTCACAGTTGTCTTTCTCATGACTACAACTCGTGTGGGAAGGTTTCTGGGAGGGTCTAGTCTTT
Source organism: Notolepis coatsorum (assembly GCF_963971535.1). Lineage (NCBI taxonomy): Eukaryota > Metazoa > Chordata > Actinopteri > Aulopiformes > Paralepididae > Notolepis > Notolepis coatsorum. Next base: position 2,276,629 of record NC_140181.1, on the reverse strand, counting down.
ACTCTCTGATTAAAAAGAGTGACTAGATGTAAAATCATGTGAAAACGGGTTTTTTACTCTCAGCTGTGCAGTTGGGTTCATACGGGTGATGCTTCTTCTTTATTATTATAAAGAGTTGGATGTGTCTATATGAATTGAAAAAATGGGGGCCCCTGATGGAAACAAGACTAACGTCTTTCTCAGGTCTGCCTCCCCTTACCGATTGTGTGTATTGCGCCGTACTGTGTTGTACCCTTTCTGCAATCTGTTGGTTAAAGTTTTCATTCATTCATTCATGGAGTTGGTTGCATCCCGCCCTCTTGTCGTTCCCCTGGGCGTCTTGGGGATTCAATAAGATGGTCTAAATAGCCTATTATTGATGTGGATATGCCCAACGCACACATAGTGCTAGCTCAGGATGTTCTGTTGGACATTAGGTAACTGACTGGCGCGCCTTGATTGCTTGGGGTTAAAACAGCGTTTTTATAAAGCAATTGGGATGGGGGTTTTTCCTCTTGACGCCCTGTGTGGTTGTCGACGGGTTCTCGTTCATATCAGGGGATGATAACGGAATGGATCTGAACATATGTGGAAGGGTCTCACGCCCTGGGGGTGGGCCGCCGGGCGCGGTTCGCACCGAAACGTCTGAGTGGTGCCTTCTTTTTATGTTTAAGATCAACACGCATATCTGCCCCTTCTCCTGGAGTTGGCATGTCGGCGTGGTTAGGGCACGGGACTGGTTCTGGTCGCGCTGGTCCGGATCAGTTAAACCCGTTGTCCGCCGGGGATGCAGATCTGCTGTTCTGGTACCCTGAGGGACTTGGGCTTTTTTCAGGGGGAAAAATGCTAGGTCGGTCCGGGTGTCACAGGGTTGAGCGCTATGGAACCCTTGTTGGGTACATTGTATTCTCTAATGGCTTACGGCCGTGCCAACCTGTACGCGCCCGATCTCGGCCGCCACGCAGGTTGGTCTTGGTTAGTACTTGGTTGGGTGACCTCCTGGGAATACCAAGTACGGGGTGCTGGAGCTGGTTTTCCATTCTTACGCTCTTCTCTTACGCATGGCGAAGAGGGGCCTGTTGGGGTGGTCTTGACCTCCTCGGGGGACCCTGTGCTCCCCGTATCACCGGGCCCGGTCCGAAGTAATGTTTTCGTTGACCCGTAGGCCCGGGATAACCCTGTTGGAAACTGGAACACGGGCTGCGGCAGTGTGTTTTGGAGTTTTTTCCTGAGGGGTTATGGGACCAACCACTGCATAGGGTAACACCTGGGTGGTTGGTTCTCTGGTGTGTTGCTGCAGTGTCAACTCCCGGGTTAACCGGTTGAGGGTGCCCCTGCACGTTCATGACGTCTGCCAATCGTGTCAGCCTTCTCTGCCTCGACCCCTCTGGGTGGGTTTTTTTTAAATGGAGGCTTGGTCATGCAACAACGCCAGCATACGCCCCTTCCGCCGGGGCGGCTGTGTTCAGCTGTCCTTTCTGGCGCCTGTCTCGTCCGCAGTCTCCAGGCTAGGGTTAACAGCCTGTTGCCTGGTTTTCCCCGGTGCGCTGCCTGCTTCCGTTGGTTAACCTTTTTTGTGTGCTTACGGCCATGCTGACTGCCTGTTGCAGGGTCAGTGTGCCAGGCGGTGTACTGTTGGGGAGGACAGGGCCCGCTCGGCTGAGGGGCCTTTGTCCGAATACGCTGGCGATGTGGGGGGCGGGGTCACTAAGTACCCACCTGGTGGGGTCTTGATGCTGGCATCATGGACTTCTCCGGGCCCCCGTTCCAGGGGGTCCAGTCCCTTTGGTGGGTCTGGGTCTTCCTTCGTGCTCCGCTGCTACGGCTTTGCCACGGGGTTGGGTTTGCCCTTGACCCCGTGATTCTGGGGGCAGTAACGAGGTTGTTCCCTCCGTTCGTTCCCGGGTGGCATGCGGGTTGTGTGTAGTCGTGGGGTCAAGCCACGGTCTGCTCACCCTGTGCGTTGAGTTGCTTGAGTGCCTCTTCGCACGGTCGGGTCCGTCGCCCTCCCGGGAAACCTCTAATAGGGGGAGTGCCCTCCATTAGGGGGGGTCGGGGGGGCTCGGCCCTCCCTGTTCTGTTGGTTGTGGGGGGCCTTCAGCGGGGTGTATTTGTCGGCCAGTGGCTCCGCTTGACCTCCCTATGTGCATGAGTGATGCCAAGCGGATCCCCTAATGAAACAGAACGATAGGTTATGACTATAACCAAGTTCTGTTAATTAGGGGTGACGCTTGGCATCCGACGCCGCTGCAGCCCTTGACCTCACCTTGTGGTGAAAGCTTGGGAAGGAGGAGAGCAGGTGACCACACACCTGCTTATGAAGGTAAGCTGATGAGGGGTGTGGTCAGACTAATACTGGTATTAAAGGTACATTTGTGGAATTTATTCAGTGCGCGTGCACGTACGCGAGGGAGTGCATGAGTGATGCCAAGCGTCACCCCTAATTAACAGAACTTGGTTATAGTCATAACCTAACGTTAACCTTTCACTACCACACTACAGAAGGTTAACCTTTCACTACCACACTACAGAAGGTTAACCTTTCACTTCCACACTACAGAAGGTTAACCCTTTCACTACCACACTACAGAAGGTTAACCCTTTCACTACCACACTACAGAAGGTTAACCCTTTCACTACCACACTACAGAAGGTTAACCCTTTCACTACCACACTACATAAGGTTAACCTTTCCACTACCACACTACAGAAGGTTAACCTTTCCACTACCACACTACAGAAGGTTAACCGCCTGTAGTCTGGTTGTGAAAGGGTTGACCCTTGGTCGTGTGGCAGTGAAAGGGTTAACCTTCTGTATTGTCACAGTGAAAGGGTTAACCATTTTGGTAGTGAAAGGGTTAATTCGCCGCTGTTTTTTTATCTCTGGACAGCTCCCACTCCGCTGCCGTGATAAAGAGATGGTCAGAGCAGCGGTTCACCACCTGAACCCCCGGGCAGGGGGCTGTTCTCTGGGCTGTGGACCGACCTCTCTGTGCCTTTAGCCGAGGAGATCCAGTGGACGTGGCCATACTTTGGGATCATTCCGTGGGCTCCACGTCGAAATGGCCCGTCTTGAAGGTAGCACCCGACATTTCAAATACATCTATAAACATGTATAATGTAATAAGTAAGCATCAATACAAAAGGTAATTTAATGAAGGTACAGGGAAGGGAGTTGGAATTTGTTGCCAGTCAGTAAGATTGTAATGTGGACAAAGTTCCATCTCTCTGGGGGACTGGCTTCAAGACAACTTTCAGCTTTCTGAGTGGAAACCACAGCCCAACCCTTAGCCCCTTTCGTGACTGTGATGCACCGAGTGAATACACAGTCCCTTGTCCCACCATGTAAAATTCCTACAATTAAGTCTGTCTCGCTTTTCTCTATCAAAACGCTTCTCGTACAAGTATCTCATTTTAAATAATTTTTATAAACTGGTCAACACTGCTCAACACAGCTTTATCTCCGGCTTTGGGTGCCTGATGCGCATGCGCTGTGATCAGGGCTTGACATTAACACCCGCCACCGGCCAAATGCGGGTAGAATTCGGCAGTGGCGGGTGACTTTTTTTCTATGGAAAAAAAATCATTGTGGTCTACAAAAGGCATCTGCAATAATTAAGTCAATCCAGGTGATACTACATAATACTACAACTCCCACAAGGACTGGGTGGGCACGGTGTGCTCATTCCATTGGCCCATCCACTTCGCCCTATCACGTGCGTCGTGTCGCCTCCGTGTGTGACAGCTGAACGAACACTGTTAACGTTAATAGCTCACATTAGACTAGGAGGACCCGTTAGCGCAACTGGTTAGTGCGACGGACTCATCCATAGTTTACACTAGCAAGACAGTTAGCTAACGTTACAATGTTCCGCAAACGTTCACGCAATCGGGAAGAAAGGCAGACCCTTCACCGACTATTTGTGGATGTGCGAGTAAGTATTAAACAAACTAACATGTATTATGTAACATGTATTATTAAACTAATATTACGGTGTTTGTTAGCTAGCTAGCCATATTCATTTAACATTAACACTATGATCGCCGGGGACGAGTTAAGACGTCATTCCGAGCCATGCTCATTCTGCCGAAGACGCCGTAACTCGTCTTTGATGTCAATATTTCAAAAATCTGTCATCGAAATCATATTTCCTTTCCGGAGCCCTGAGACACACTGGTGATCTCCTCTCAACTCTCTAGCGGTTCAAGAGCGCCATCTGGTGGCCGATCGGCAGATCGCCAACCGGATATTAACCTTTGAACCGGTAGTACTCATCCATATGTGGTCCGGCCACTCGCTATAGCTCCCGCGACTCCATCTTGAAACACTGGATAATAGATTGCTCGCCCTAACTCAATAAACAACGTTATTTGGACGTATATACTATTATACAACCTGGAAATGGATCGGGCATTTCTACATCCCATAATAGAAAAAAATCTGTTCCACGCTCATCTGCCAGCGGCGCGAGGAAGCCACGGTAAGATTCAGCGTTATTTTCTAACGTTTTCTATACTAACTGATCTGATGAACATATGACCCACTCTGGATGAATCATCTAACGCTGCCCACGGAATTATAAACGATCCCCCGCCCATCCGGTCAACATCAGATGACGTGTAGTAACTTCTAGAAGTACCTCCAGTTGAAATTTTTTTATCTCGCACAGATTCCTACCAAACTGTATTTGATCATCAATATAATGCATTTGGGGCTATAAATCACGTTCTGAAGAAAGCTGCAGAAAACGATAAAAACATACTTATACTTTAGACCATATTTTAGTATGAATATGTGAATGAAAAAGTTTAACGTTGCTACACCCTGAACAATACATATAGGACATTGAATGGGCCATAATAATGGCAGTTTAGCAATAGAATTTAAAAAGTTATAGCCCTGCAAAGAAGGGGAACTTCTCCATAGACAAATAGAGCTGGCGAGGGATGGTAAATTATGAATTTAACCCATGGCGATTAAAGTGTTAAGAACGAAGCTTAAGGGCTCGAGGGACGATATGTATTTGGGACGCCTAAATATTAAAGGCAACCAACTTGTGTCTAACCACGCCCAGCATTATATGCCAGTAACCACCCGTTATTCAGTATCCAGAAATAGCTCAATTGGCAACGCTGCATGGCTGTGGATCCTACGGCTCGTTGCTGGCTAGTTCGATTCCCTTCAATTTTTAATTTTTAATTTTTTTTTAACGTGCATTCGCATTCTTTCGCCGTTAAGTTTAGGCATAACTTTAAGCATTGTTTCGGAGTTGGTTAAGGTTAGGCATTGTTTCGGAGTTGCTTAAGGTTAGAAGGGTTAAGTTTAGGCGCTGTTAAGGAGCTGGTTAAGGTTAGAGTTTGACTTAGAGAATGGCAATAGACAGCCTATTTCCGCGCTGCCGCTCTCTCGCGCTGCAGTGGTCACATGGGCGTATTGGCCAATCAGAGAAACGCTAAACACAAGTTGGTTGCCTTTAATATTCACGCATTTGAACAGAAATCCTCCCCCGGGAAAAATCCTCCCCTTTGGAAAACCACTAGCCACAGTGGCTGGTGAGCCGAAAAGTTAATGTCAAGCCCTGGCTGTGATCACAGCGCAGGCGCATCAAGCAGCTAAAGCCGTTTTGAGCCCTGTTGACCAGTTTATAAAAATTATTTAAAATGTTTATTAGCAACGGCGAGCTTTCAAACCCTAGCGTTTGTCTGTCCGAAACCCTCGTGCAACTGTGAGTATCTTTGACATTTTCTCTGCGATACTTGTACGAGAAGCGTTTTGATAGAGAAAAACGAGAAAGACTTAATTGTAGACATTTTACATGGTGGCATAAAGGACTGTGTATTCACTCGGTGCATCACAGTCACGAAAGGGGGCTACCCAACCCTGGATGTTTGCTCTGAGTGGAAACCCTCTCACAGCCTGGATGTTTGCTCTGAGTGGAAACCCTCTCCCAGCCTGGATGTTTGCTCTAAGTGGAAACCCTCTCACAGCCTGGATGTTTGCTCTAAGTGGAAACCCTCTCACAGCCTGGATGTTTGCTCTGAGTGGAAACCCTCTCACAGCCTGGATGTTTGCTCTGAGTGGAAACCCTCTCCCAGCCTGGATGTTTGCTCTGAGTGGAAACCCTCTCACAGCCTGGATGTTTGCTCTGAGTGGAAACCCTCTCACAGCCTGGATGTTTGCTCTAAGTGGAAACCCTCTCACAGCCTGGATGTTTGCTCTAAGTGGAAACCCTCTCACAGCCTGGATGTTTGCTCTAAGGCCATGTTTAGACGGAGAGAGTCTCAACAGAAACCACAGAAGTCGTCTTGTGGTCCCACTTAATTTTGTGTTTAGACTAGTGTTTTGGGAGGGAATTCTTCGTGCAGACGAGGCTGTAAAGGTGTAGTCGACTCGAGACGACGGAGCCCCGCTAACCCATACGCTACACTGCCTCAGGTCGTTGAGACAACCAAGCGTGCTGTGAAGACCCGCCCTACTCTGCCTCTGATTCGCAGACTGTGGGTGGGGGAATGTGATTGGACCAAAGCAGAGTCACACAGACAGTGGCTCCAGTCACTAATAGTTGCGATAGCTTCTGGACTGATTCTTGTGTATTTAAAAGTACTGCCAATGTGGTGATCTCCGTGGATAGAATCAGACATGCTTGTTCGCTTTGTTTACGCTTCTAGGCTACTGGCGCATGCCTGTGATGTAAGCAGTACGCGACGAGAGCCTTGAGAACCCTTTCGTCATAGTTTTATGCGGTTTGACTGTTCAGATGATAGCGCGAAGGTGTATCGTTTCTAGGATTTCCACCCAGAAAGGTGGTTTCACTTGGTCGAAAGGAGCCGTAGTCGACTGCCAACCTCTTAGTCGAATACAAAAAAAACTGTTATCATTCTTTCCAAAAGAAAAGAGGCCTAGAAGCGTGGCTAACGCTAATGGCGCGCATACCAGAGGCTAACTGCCTACGAAAACAGGCACAGAGGCACTGAAAGAGGATTTCACCATCTAATGAACACACTAGACTAGACAAATATCAAGATGTATCCATCAGTGGACCAATTGCATGCTTTTGCAGAGGACAAGAAGCCTTCAGTCGACTCCTTCAGACATTAAGCACCCACCACAGCCCAAATGGAATGATAATAATTTTTTATTTATTTATTTATTTTTTTAGTCAACTAATAGTCGACTAACAGCAAATTTTGGCCAATCATAGTCGACTATCCAAATCCTTAGTCGGGGACAGCCCTAGACCGCACCCACTGCTTCACTATGTGTGTGACATGACGCTTGTCTTTCTGAGAAACACCCAGCAACGCCGGAAGAATTCCGTAACCAGTTGTTGTGCATAAAACAAGCGCAGAGTCCTCACCGCATGGCAACCGACCGCGGCCGTGAACAGAACAATGCGTCCAAGGCGAGGATCCGGTGGAGCAGTTGGCCTGACGGAGGATCCTCCTGGGTTCACCGTCCGCGGCGCTAGATGATTGGAGGTCCAGGCAGGGCCAGAATGACATGCAGAATTTGAGACCGTGAGCGGCAGCCAGCAGTGCAAGAAGAAGCCTTTGTGAAGCATGTTCGCTCCCTCAAGATTCAATGCTATACTGTTATGCTATACTTACTATATCTAAACTATACTATACAAGAACCACATCTGTTCTTTCCTTAACGTGACCTTTATATTCCTCATTCAGTGACTTTTCCATTTAGTTTAAAGTGACATTTTGTTTAAACAGCAGTGATCAAAGAGATGGGGAACCGGTTTCTTGAAGAGAGTTTCGAGTTTTTCTTTCTTCTGTCGCGTATCAGGTACATGTACATTACAGTGAAGTGCTTGGTTCTGTATGAGCCCCTGGGAATGTGCTTCATAGAGTAAAACATTAAGTAGAAGAGGAATAACAATATACAAACGATACAATATACAAACTTAAGTACAATGAAGTAAAATGCAGACAATGAGGTATGAAAACTATTTTAAGGCAAGGTGCAAATGAGGTATGAGTGTAGTGCAAATCTCTTTAACACTACATTATATTTATCTATTTATTAAAGTGTCTAAAGTGAGTGTTAAGGTGAGTGTTTGTTTAAAGTGAGTGTGTGCAATGAGTGTAGATGGATGGGTTGACGATGTTAGATGGAGTCATTGAGCGTCCTGATGGCCTGGGCCCAGGAGTTCAAAACATTGAATCCCTATTGATTGATTGATTGATTGATTGAACATTTTAATTTGATTGATTGATTGATTGATTGAACATTTTAATTAACAGATTGCAGAATGGGTACAGTACAGTACAGCTCAATACACACAATTGTTGTGTTGTTGGGGATGCAGACCAGAGAAAGACTTTCGTCTTGTTTACATCAGGGTCCCCCATTTTCAATTCATAATGAGTTGAAATGAATGAATACAAATCTGATCCAATCAGATAGGGATTACAAGTTTTGAACTTCTGGGCTCAGGGGATAGGAGCTCCGGTATCCCTTGTGGGCGTCAGGATATTCTGGTGCTTCTTCACTCCAAAGATATCATGAAGTCATCAGTTGCAGTTGTGAGGAAGGGGGGGGGGTCCTTGGGTGCACAACAGTACCTTTTGTGGAAGAACAGGTTGGAATAGGGAGGTGTAGTCCGACGTCACTCTGGACCACCCGCGAGGTCCACCCGTATAGGGATGTATCATTGGGAAATCCGGCTATTGTAACAATTCTGCCTCATGAACATTGGAAAGTGTTCCATTTTTGCACAAAACGAGTTCCCTTCTATCACTAACATTATTGTTTAAGCATTTTTGGTTGAAATAAAATTTGGCGATTTTTTTCTTTTTTTTACGATTAACACTTTCCCATCCCTCGCCAGCCCTATTTAACATGGAGAAGTTCCCCTTCTTTGCAGGGCTATAACTTTTTAAATTGTATTGCTAAATTGACATTATCATGGCCCATTCAAGGTCCTATATCTATTGTTCAGGGTGTAGCAACGTTATACTTTTTCATTCACATATTCATACTAAAATACGGTCTAAAGTATAAGTATGTTTTATCGTTTTCTGCAGCTTTCTCCAGAACGTGATTTATAGCCCTAAATGCATTATATTGATGATTGTATACAGTTTGATAGCAATCGGCGCGAGATAAAAAATGTCAACTGCACGTACTTCTAGAAGTTACTACGTATGATCGGATGGGCGGGGGGTCGTTTATAATTCCGTGGGCAACGTTATATCATTCATCTAGTGTGGGTGATATGATCATTAGAGCAGTTAGTATAGAAGACATTACAAAATAACGCTGAAACTCACCGTAGCTTCCTCTCGCCGTTGGGAGATGAGCGTGGAACAGAATTCTTTCTATTATGGTATGTAGAAATACCCGATCCATTTCCAGGTTGTATAATAGTATATACGTCCAAATCATGTTGTTTTTGTCGAGTTATTGGCAACGGATCGATATCCATTGTGTCGAGCTTGAGTCCCGGGACCTATAGCGAGTTATCGGACCAAATTGAAATGAGCACCAGCTTCCACTTCCCTGTTTCTTCCCTGGGCGATCCGCCGATCGGCCACCAGATGGCGCTCTCTTGAACCGTTAGAGAGTTGACAGGGGCTCACCAGTACATATAATGTCTCCGGGGGAGAAATATGATTTCGATCACAGATTTTTGAAATATTGATATCAAAGACGCTGTCCAGCGGCATCGGCAGAATAAGCATGGCGGGGAATGACGTGTTCCAGCGGCAACGGCGATTAAAGGGTTAATTGCGAATATTTTCATGTTGAGCTATAGATTGTGGATGAATACGCAAAGAAAGGTACACGATGGAAATGTTCATGCTTTATTTGTTTTAAAACGAGACGATTTAGAAATGGGCAATGGGGAAATACATTGCGTTTTCAAGATGGTGGACCGGCCGGAAACAGCAATGACGTAACCACTACACCTCCCTATAGACCAGGAAGTAACCACTACACCTCCCTATAGACCAGGAAGTAACCACTACACCTCCCTATAGACCAGGAAGTAACCACTACACCTCCCTATAGACCAGGAAGTAACCACTACACCTCCCTATAGACCAGGAAGTAACCACTACACCTCCCTATAGACCAGGAAGTAACCACTACACCTCCCTATAGACCAGGAAGTAACCACTACACCTCCCTATAGACCAGGAAGTAACCACTACACCTCCCTATAGGGAACAAAGCCTGTCACAGATACCCTGTCCAAGAGCAAGATGCCTCTCTTCAGCCACCCACCAGTAAAAACACAAGTCAAAGAAAGCAGAAGATATAACTTGAAGCACTGACGCGCGACTGCGATCTCTTCTCACGGCTGTATGTGTCTCGCCAAAAATACGTGATGGCAATCGGGATCAAGATTCAAGAGATTTATTTGTCACATACATACACGAGACAATGTAGTGAAATGAAGGTGGCCATGCCCGCCTTGATTGTGCAAAAAAAAATACAAATAATAGAATAAAATAGAATAGATAATAGATAAAAGGTACTAAGATAAAATACTATACAATGCTAAGCTTATGAATTAAAGGTAATGAGTCCTATATACACTACTATACAATATACTATACAATATACAGTTATTCTATATCTAACTATACTATACTAACTATACTATACAAAAACATACATTTATGTTTATTAAAGTGACCTTTGCTTTTTCCTAAAGTGACCTGTAGAGTGTGTGCGTACGTGTGTGCGTTCATGTGGAGAGATCAGTGTTCTGATGGCCTGGGGGAAGAAGCTGAGTCTGAGTCTCTCTGTTCTTGCTGCATGTATATGGAGGCGCTTGCCTGACCGCAGCAGCTTGAACAGGCTGTTGTTGGGGTGGTGAGGGTCCTTCATTATTCAGCAGGCTCTGGATTTGCACCTCCTGTTGTATAAGTCCTGCAGGGGCAATACCCATAGTACGCTTTGCTGAGCGCACCACTCTCTGTAGGGCCTTCCTGTCCTGTTGCCAAACCAGGACATCAATCCACGAAAATGGGACTCGTCCACTTGGACTTCTTGCACTGCATAATAATGACTGACACCGACTTAGGGCTAGATCCACAAAGAATGGATTGCACGAAGCAAGTTGCACCCTTACTTACAATTCATTATGAATTGAAAATGGGGGACCCTGATGTAAACAAGACTAAAGTCTTTCTCTGGTCTGCATCCCCTTAACAATTGTGTGTATTGAGCTGTACTGTATTGTAGCCATTCTGCAATCTGTTAATAAAATTTTCATTCAATCAATCACCGTGCAGACCAGAGAAATTCTTTCGTCTTGTTTACATCAGGGTCCCCCATTTTCAATTCATAAAGAATTGTAAGTAAGGCTGCAACTTTCTCCGTGCAATCCATTCTTTGTGGATCTAGCTAGGGATGTCCCGATCACGTTTTTTTGCTCCCGATCCGATCCCGTTCATGTGATTTTGAGTATCTACCGATACCGATATTTCCCGATCCGATCCATTTATTTTAATTTTTTTAATTTTTTTAATTTATTCAACAAACATGACCATGTTCACGTATTAAACTCATACTGATGCCTTAGTTTTGGTTTTAAATTGCATATCATCATTAATTTATTTATTGTCACACAGAGCAGAAGAATTTTGCCAAAACAAACCAATAGTATCCAGCTGCAGAACGGCAGACCAGCCACACTCTCAGACCCAAACGCATTTCCTTTGATTTAATTATACATCAAATGATTTATGAAGTTAACTTTTTACCTGGATAACGTCAACATTCAGGGTGAATGTAATGTGAGAAATTGGGATTAAAAAATAAATAAATAAAAAATAGAAATTTCATTTGGGTCTGAGATTGTGGCTGGTCTGCCGTTCTGCAGCTGGATACTATTGGTTTGTTTTGGCAAAATTCTTCTGCTCTGTGTGACAATAAATAAATGAATGATGATATGCAATTTAAAACCAAAACTAAGGCCTCAGTATGAGTTTAAGACGTGAACATGGTCATGTTTGTTGAATAAATAAAAAAAGTAAAAATAAAAATGTACGATTTTTATTTTTATTATTTTGCCGATCCCGATCTTCGGAAAATCACGTGATCGGATCGGGACATCCCTAGATCTAGCCCTTAGTCTGCAGTCCCGTGGTCGATGCCGTTGTCCTTGATGGTGCAAGCTGTGTGTGTCTAGATGTTGAATCCCGGTACGGCAAAGACCCTCCAGGACTATGCAGACACGGTCTCTGTGCCAGAATGCTAAATCCCAGCTTGAGATACACGGGCCGTCTTGATATTGTACGGTCTGAGGTCTATACTTCCCAAGACGGTCTGAAAAAGGCGCCACCCGGCAGAAGAGAGGGAAGGGAATCGGGGGGAAAACGGGGTGATTCCGACCACTGCACTGGAAAGATGTCCTGCGTGTTGATGAGAGCAAAACAGAATAGTTTGTTCCTCTCCTCCCAGCAGGTCACTTCGTCACCAGTAGACGACGGAAAAGAAGCTTATCACAACGTATGGGAAGATGGCGCTCCGCTGTCCGGTCTTGACTTGACGACTCTCACGACGAGGAAGCGGACACACTTTACAGACACACTTTCGTACTGTTTGTTGTCCTGGCCGTGGTGGCCATGTTTGAGCCAGAGGAAATGTGGATCGCACACTTAATTGCTTACAGGCACCAGCTTCTAGTTACATTGGGCTTCATGGAGTGGCTGTTATATTCAATCCTAAATTGAGCAGTCAGGAAAATATGGCTAGTTTCCCCGGTAGGCCTTGAATGTAAGCAGGTGGACACAGGAAAAAACGGACGCGTTTTTACCAAAAGTAACTATATTTATTTGCAACTACTTTTAAATGGACAAAAAGAATGGGGCGCTGGGTGCTCCAGACTCCATAGGTTCAGCGTATAATAAAGTAAAGCACATGGTCAAAAGTAGAACAAAGCAAAAATGGACAAAATGCTAAAAAGGTCAAAATGGTGAAAAGCATAGAAAAGCATAAGTGAGCTCTTCTGGTCGGGCTCTGGAGAACTGTGACGAGTGACTGTGACGAGAGACGGCTGCGAGAGAACTGCTGCCGACTGCACTCTGGCCTGCTTACATAGGGCGCGGTGCCTCCATCACCACACCTGTGTCAATTACAAGAAGCGGCCATTTTAATGACAAGGAAAAAGACAACAGAAAGAAACAGTTGTGTCAATCACAACCACCAATTAGTGACAACACTCTTCAACCAACCACAATGTGAATATGCACCACAGACGGTAAGTATCCCTCCACCGTGTGAAAGTAATACGTAACAGTGGCCAACGAGCTGGATCCCAAGTACCTGTGCCTCTGTCTGTAGAACATCTCACCCACGAGCTGGATCCCAAGTACCTGTGTCTGTAGAACATCACACCAACGAGCTGGATCCCAAGTACCTGTGCCTCTGTCTGTAGAACATCTCACCCACGAGCTGGATCCCAAGTACCTGTGCCTCTGTCTGTAGAACATCACACCAACGAGCTGGACCCCAAGTACCTGTGCCTCTGTCTGTAGAACATCACACCAACGAGCTGGATCCCAAGTACCTGTGTCTCTGTCTGTAGAACATCACACCAACGAGCTGGATCCCAAGTACCTGTGCCTCTCTGTCTGTAGAACATCACCCAATGAGCTGGATCCCAAGTACCTGTGTCTGTAGAACATCACACCCAACGAGCTGGATCCCAAGTACCTGTGTCTGTAGAACATCACACAACGAGCTGGATCCCAAGTACCTGTGTCTGTAGAACATCACACAACGAGCTGGATCCCAAGTACCTGTGTCTGTAGAACATCACACAACGAGCTGGATCCCAAGTACCTGTGTCTGTAGAACATCACACCCACGAGCTGGATCCCAAGTACCTGTGCCTCTGTCTGTAGAGCATCACACCCAACGAGCTGGATCCCAAGTACCTGTGCCTCTGTCTGTAGAACATCACACCTGTGCCTCTGTCTGTAGAACATCACACCAACGAGCTGGATCCCAAGTACCTGTGTCTCTGTCTGTAGAACATCACACCTGTGCCTCTGTCTGTAGAACATCACACCAACGAGCTGGATCCCAAGTACCTGTGTCTCTGTCTGTAGAACATCACACAACGAGCTGGATCCCAAGTACCTGTGTCTGTAGAACATCACACCTGTGCCTCTGTCTGTAGAACATCACACCTGTGCCTCTGTCTGTAGAACATCACACCCTCTGTCTGTAGAACATCACACCCTCTGTCTGTAGAACATCACACCTGTGCCTCTGTCTGTAGAACATCACACCTCTGTCTGTAGAACATCACACCCTCTGTCTGTAGAACATCACACCCACGAAGCCGTGGCACTAGAGCAACACATTCAGGCTGCGGTTACATTAAAGGCAAAACGATTTAGTTTCATTTCACTTTTCAGAACGTTGTGTATTGGCAGGCAAGTTAGACGTGGTTTGTCTCCTGAATGCGCGGGAGGTATTTGTGTGTGCGCCTCGGTCGGGAGTGTGTGTTAAAGCACCGTAGAGCCCCGCTCCGCTTCAGACAGATAGAGAGAGCAAAGTCCATATCTCTCCGGAGCATCGCAAAGCGCGCCTTGCAGACGTCCAAACGAACACTCTATCACCATGCGTCGGTGTCTACTGCGCATGGGCGTTGGGCGTTGGGCGTGAACGGCTCCGTATCTGGCTTGCGCATATTACATGGCACTGTTGCGGGGGAGTTTTGAAAATGAAAAGCCCCTTTGAGCGTTGCCGCTAGGAAACCGAAATTGCCTGCCAAAACGACGTTGCCTTTTAACTTGGGACATGCAAACGAAATAATTCGAAAATGAAACGTTGTAAGTGTAACCATGGCCCCAGTGTCTGGACGGAGCAAGGCTCTTTACGAGAGCTGCCAAGCCCTCCTGGGTGAAGGAAGGGGCATCACCGTCTGCTGGGTACCAGCATGGTTGGCAGACCATAGACATATATAAAGTAGGGATGTCCGATATTATCTGCCGATATTGGCATTCAAATGTGATATCGGAAATTATCGGTATCTGTTTTCAAAAAAATCTTTATTTAAAAAAAATTAAAAAACATTCAGATTTTTTTTATTGTCAAAGTATGCATAATGTTGTGTTAATTCCACGACAAATTACCTGAAATTATTCCGTTTTTTGGGGGGGGGAACCCTGCATATATCTGTAACTGAAATTAAGAGTTGGACAATATCGGTATATCGGTAAAAAAGCCAATATCGAACATCCCTAATATAAAGGCTAGATGACTTACCCGCGCTGCTGGCCAATGGAGACCGATGTTGCCACATGGCGGCCATCTTGCCACAGGCAGCACGCCCACTCATAACATGAATGCCTATGGTGTGCATGTACTATTGAAATAACCATAGCTTGCTCAATTTTCAACCGATTTTCAAACGGTTTGGTTTGTTATATAAATATACCAACCTTCCAGAAGCCTCACAGAACTGCCATGAACGTATCCCTTGTGGCGGCGAGAAAGGGTGAACTATGTGCTGCAAAAAGGCTTCCCTCAAGTGCATTTCCTTTGCTCGCGCTCAGGAGACCGACCACTATAGGCTTCGAAAGGACCCGCATGACCTCACTGAACCCATGAGGTCATCGTAGGGTGGGTTCGTTTCCCGCCATTTGTTCATGTTTTATTGTATTGAGTTTACAGCAGTCGCGTGCAATCTATGTGTAATAGGAAGGTAAAAATAAAAATGTATACCGCCTTTATGCCTGCAAATAAGTGAAAGCATTTTAAATTCGACAGCCTGAAACGTGTTGGACCTCCGCCTCTGTCCCAGGGGTCAAATCTGTAATGCCTCCACGTCTGAAAACAAAACGCCATGGTTTATGGAAACACTGGAGAAGGTTTTCACGCTTTTATTGCTTTAATAATGTGCAATACCTTCCGTAATACGAGCTCATCTGCTCCTCCGCAAAGTTTTTTTTTTTTTTTTTTTTTTTTCACGCAATACTAAACAGAAAATCAATGCATTTGCTTCCGTTTGTGTTCGACAGGAATCCAAGTCGGTGCTGAACCTCTTCACAAGGATACGATAAGTGATGGGCCGGGCCAGAACCAGAGGGCTGAGGACACACAGCAGCGTACTGCACCAGCCACACAAACAGTGGACCCCGCACTTCACAGCACCACCCCTCAGTGCACCACCCCTCAGTACAGCACCACCCCTCAGTACAGCACCACCCCTCACTTCACAGCACCACCCCTCAGTACAGCACCACCCCTCAGTACAGCACCACCCCTTAGTACAGCACCACCCCTCACTAGTACAAAGAGGAACTTCTCAATTCCACCTTTTTTCTACCAGCCGTCCCCTTCGGCCCAGGAGAACCAGGCACTCCAGGTGTCCCTTTGTGCCCAAACTTAAGCACTCTCCCGGGCCTCACAAGTTCAAGGAGCTGCCCCCGGCCTCCAGCACGGCCGGGGTACTGGCCCCCTAAATGGAAATCAGACTAAGTGTTGGGAATATGACAGAGTGTGAGCTCCAGGCTCTCCACTCGTCCTGGTTACTCCCCAACTTCCAACAATGGCCGCCGTCCCTTCTGAAGTGATGTCATTGATTTAAAAATCAAGCAGCCTAATCGAAGTCACGACAAACAAAAAAAGAATGTCCCGTCTTATGTACAAAGTCTGTCCTTGTTTTTGTTTTTTGTTTTATGTTGTGAACATCCTAAATAAAGATGTTTTAATAATGACGAAATATGTTTTTGTTATGTATTAGCAGAGGTATACAAGAGATATATATATATATAAGCTATATAATGGTGATAACGTCTTGTTTCTACAAGGCTTCTCATTTGTAACACGGCGAGGAGGAAGAGCCCGGCCCGGGGGGGGGGGGGGGGGGGGGATTTCTATATTTTGATAATGTGTGTGTATTATGATCTATGACGACGGTATACAACAGACGAGAAGTAATAAAAACGAGTACACCAACCACAGTCTGCTCATGCCGCTTCAACGAGTGTCTTTATTGCTGTTTATAAATCATCATCATCATCATCATCATCATCATCATCATCATCATCATATAAACATCATAAACATGTAAGGTTAGAAGTCATGTACACAGTACGACCCTTGTGGAGCGCTGTTTAGAAAGACAGTTAAAAACACACACACAAACTACCATCGTGACTTGAAGTCTCATCATAGAAACACATCTTGCCCACAAAAAAAGGTAATTTGTTTGTAAAAAATTAAGGGTAATATACGATGTACAGGCCCTTTATTCAGTACTTCTTGGCAGCTAAAGGCCGGTATCGCCCGCCACTTAGATAGAACCTAAAGTGTAGACCGCCTTCAGTGCACACACTGACTACTGGCTTTGTTTAGTTCACAGTGAGTTTGAGTTAATTTTCCTGCGATGGCCCAGAGGCGCCCCCCCCTGTCAGCTCTGTGTAACTCCATACAATGGAAAGTTCGCCAAATGAAGCCTGCGTTTTAAACAGTGCCTTTCTTTTCCCGTTAAAGGAAAACTTCAACATTTTGGGAACATAGCTTACCGTCTTCTCCAGAGAGAGACAAGAAGATAGATACCAGTTCCTCTCTGTGCGTTCAGTAGAGGGCTATCTGGCTGCACGTTAGCCTAGCTTAGCACAACGAATGGAAGCGGACATGACCGGGTAGCCTTCGTGGAGAGGTGTTATTTGGACACTGGCTAGGCTACCCGGTCATGTCCCCACTTCCATTCATTGTGCTAAGCTAGGCTAACGTGCAGCCAGATAGCTTTCTACTGAACGCACAGAGAGGAGACTCGTATCCATCTTCTTGTCTCTCTCTCTGGAGAAGACGGTAAGCTACAGTATGTTCCCAAAATGTTGGCGTTTTCCTGTAAATAGTGCCTTTCTTTTCCCGTTAACATTCCCCTTGATCTCCAAACGTACTTCTGTTTTCGGGCACCAGAGGGACGTCGGGGGAGGGGGGACGACGGACTGAACGCGGGGCTCAGTAGTGGGCAGAGTGGCCGGTGCCTTGGAGCCCTCGACACAGCAGAGAGAACTCCTTCACGATCTCCTTGACGCGACGCTTGTTGCTCTGCTCCCTGAGAGAGTGGAGAAGGGAGATGAGCAACGATGAGGCTTGCAGGGGTGTAAAAAAAGTACCCAGAAATTATACTTAAAGGAACATGGCAACATTTGGGGAAATCAGCTTACCGTCTTCTCCAAAGAGAGACTAGAAGATAGATACCAGTTTCCTCTCTGCGTTCAGTAGAAAGGAAGGCTATCTGGCTGCATGTTAGCCTAGCTTAGCACAATGAATGGAAGCGGACATGACCTAGGCTAACCGGTCATGTCCGTTTCCATTCATTGTTTCTACTGAACGCACAGAGAGGAGACTGGTATCTATCTTCTTGTCTTTCTCTGGAGAAGACGGTAAGCTAGTTTCCCCAAATGTTGGAGTTTTCCTTTAAAGTGAAAGTATGGGTACCGTCTCAAAAATCGTACTCAAGTAAAAGTCAGAGTATCTGGCTACAAACGCACTTGAGTAAAAGTAAAAAAGTTTCTACTAAAAAGTAAAAGTTCAAACTTTTTTCCTGACTGTCTATTCTTCTGATAGCAGGTGTTTAATCAAAGATCCCCGCTTTCTAGTCTTGCACAAGGACCAATCAGCATGGGTAAGGGGCGGGTTCATTTTCCATTGATGGGGATTTGATTGGCTGTTTTAAAATAAAGCGCGGCCGCAGGATTAATAGCGTTAACGTTAGTTCGGCCAGCGAAACAAATATACGAATAAGAATTCTTCGACCTGCGAGATTTGAACTTTGTACTTTGTTGTAGGTCTGAATTTTAAATGTAAGGAGTAAAAAGTATGTTTTTTTTTCTCTGAAATGTAATTGAGTAAAAGTACAAAGTATACAAACCTAATAATACTCGAGTAAACTACAAATACCCCAAAAACAGTACTTAAGTATTGTAACGAAGTACAAGTACTTTACACCCCTGCGTATATACATAGCTGTGTAAGGATTTAACCCTTTTCACTGCTGCACTACCAAACGGTTAACCCTTTTACTGCGACAATACACAGAAGGTTAACCCTTTCACTGCCACACAACAGCAGGTTAACCCTTTCACAGCCACACAACAGAAGGTTAACCCTTTACTATCACACAGTGTGATAGTAAAGGGTTAACCTTCTGTAGTGTGGCAGTGTAAGGATTTAAAAGAAACGTGGTGACGGGGAGCGGAGAGAACGGACGGAGGTCCCCTTCTACCTGAGCAGCTGCTGGCTGAAGCTCTCCTTCTGCTGCGGGGAGACCAGGGCGGAGGGGAAGCCTGGAGCCTGCAGCGCCTCCGTCAGGCAGCGGGACAGCAGGGCGGGGCACTGTCGGTTCAGGCTGAACAGCACCTCAGCGAAGTGCTCCGTCAGACTGCGGGGAGACCCGCCCCCCACCGCCTGTGGCAGGGAGAGAGATATCGGTGATAGGGATGTCCGAAATTAACGGCCTACCAATATTATCGGCCGATATTGGCATTCAAATGTGATATTGGAAATTATCGGTATCGGTTTTCAAAAAAAATATTTTAAATTTTTATTAATTTTTTTTAACATTTATTTAACCTTTATTTACCCAGGCAAGCAAGTAAGAACAAATTCTGATTTTATTTATTGTCAAAAGTATGCATAATGTTGTGTTAATTCCACAACAAGAGATATGTAATGTTAATTACCTGAAATTATTCAATTTTTTGGGGGGGGAAACCCTGCATATATCGCTATCGGTTGGTATCGGTATCGGAAATTAAGAGTTGGACAATATCGGTATCGGTAAAAAAGCCAATATCGAGCATCCCTATTTTTAATGTATTGTAGTTTTTTTTTTACTTTGTGTGTATACTGTATTTTGTATTTTTTTGTATTTCTGTTTTTATATTGTAAAGCACTTCGGTTGGTTTTAAATGTGCTATATAAATAAAGTTGACCTTGACCTTGACTGCTACAGTATGTTCACCTCCAGCAGGGTCTCCAGCAGGATCTTTCCATCCCTCTGTACGACGTCCCCGACGGCAGCGAGGTCTCCACAGTGAGGCAACAGCTCCGTCTGTCCACAGGGCGGAGACAAAAACAACACGGTCACTTCAGAGTTTTTATTCCTGGTTATATCTGGTGATGTCATGTGCTTGATATGAAGTCGATGGCACACTATACTAGAGAACATGTTTCTGATTTGAAAGTGAATTTCTTCCTCCTTTCTTCTTATACAAGAGCGTTCTGAGTTGTGGTTTGAACAATAATAATAATATGCTCGGTTCAAAGTGCTTCACAAACAGAAAAAAGACAGGCATAAAATGAGCACATAAAGTGCAGACATATAGAATCAGTTTTTCACATTAGGATCTAACGTCCCAACAGGCCACCTAGTTTATGGTTTGATTCAGATTTAAATAGACAATAATAAAAAGAGTAAGATAAAATAGACAGAGTAAAATAGTGCAATAGTGCAGGGTAATAAAATAGTAGAATAGTGTGTTCCGGTCTCAACTTACAAAGAACAAACTGGCCGCCTTGACGGTGGGCGTCTCCGGGAATTTGAGTGACAGCACCCCTAGCGAAGGGAGAGAGAGGTCCATATAAGGTCGTAAAAAAAGACACTGAATCCAGACCCCCTCACACCCACCCCTCAGCTTTATTGAATCATGGTGCCATCTTAGCCAAGATCTTTATACAGGGTACACAAACGCTCGCATGAGGGTATGACTCACTCCGTTTTGTAAGTCTCTCTAAAATAAGATCTGCTAAATGCCTGAAGCGAAAATTAACCCTTTCACTACCACACTACCAAAATGGTTAACCCTTTCACTGCGTCAAAAGTCAAAGTAAACTTTATTGTCATTTTCCTTAATGTGCAAGACATACATAACATTTGTATTGCGTTCCCCCCTTCCCACGGTGTATATAAAAATATCTAATATAAACATAAAGTGACATATAGCACACTATAAACATAAAGTAACATATGCAAATACAGAAGGTTAACCCTTTCACTGCCACACGACAAAGGGTTAACCTTCTGTAGTGTGGTAGTGAAAGGTTAACCCTCTGTAGTGTGGTAGTGAAAGGTTAACCTTCTGTAGTGTGGTAGTGAAAGGGTTAACCCTCTGTAGTGTGGTAGTGAAAGGTTAACCTTCTGTAGTGTGGTAGTGAAATGTTAACCTTCTGTAGTGTGGTAGTGAAAGGGTTAACCGTCTGTAGTGTGGTAGTGAAAGCTTAACCTTCTGTAGTGTGGTAGTGAAAGGTTAACCTTCTGTAGTGTGGTATTGAAAGGGTTAACCGTCTGTAGTGTGGTAGTGAAAGCTTAACCTTCTGTAGTGTGGTAGTGAAAGGTTAACCTTCTGTAGTGTGGTAGTAAAAGGTTAGCCTTCTGTAGTGTGGTAGTGAAAGGGTTAACCTTCTGTTTGTGGTAGTGAAAGGTTAACCTTCTGTAGTGTGATAGTGAAAGGGTTAACCTTCTGTAGTATGGTAGTGAAAGGTTAACCTTCTGTAGTGTGATAATGAAAGGGTTAACCTTCTGTAGTGTGGTAGTGAAAGGTTAACCCTCTGTAGTGTGGTAGTAAAAGGTTAACCTTCTGTAGTGTGGTAGTGAAAGGGTTAACCTTATGTAGTGTGGTAGTGAAAGGGTTAACCTTCTGTAGTGTGGTAGTGAAAGGTTAACCTTCTGT
Organism: Notolepis coatsorum; assembly: GCF_963971535.1. Taxonomy (NCBI): domain Eukaryota; kingdom Metazoa; phylum Chordata; class Actinopteri; order Aulopiformes; family Paralepididae; genus Notolepis; species Notolepis coatsorum. The sequence goes on along the minus strand of NC_140181.1, from coordinate 2,254,984 downwards.
AGTGTGGTAGTGAAAGGGTTAACCTTCTGTAGTGTGGTAGTGAAAGGTTAACGATAGGTTATGTAGATAACCTAGTTATATTAGTATTGGCTAAGCGTCCCGCTCTGAGCCTTACGAGATACTCATATCTCCTGTGATACCTAATGTATCTCCCACGAACAAAAACACATGCACCCCACCTGTATGGGGCCCCGCCCCTTATGGTGGCCACCGCCCATATAACCATGACCCTGGTCATGAAACACCCTTCCTCGCCAAAACCCGTCCCAGGAAAAGATCCCTCAAGAGGGAACTCAGGGCGCGCAGAGCGGGACGCTTAGCCAATACTAATATAACTAGGTTATCTACATAACCTATCGTTATATTTCGTATTGCATCGCGTCCCGCTCTGAGCCTTACGAGATAATGGGGAAGAGCGGGCGCGAGACCCGACAGATGTACCCCCTGAGGACCCGTAAGCCCACATCAAGGGGTGCGGGGAGCCCTGTCACCCCATCCTTCCTAACGAAGGGGGGGCGCAGTCAACTCCACCTGAATGCGAACAAGAGGGAGCCAGAACCCCTTGAACACACCGTACAGGCGGAACCACGTGTGACTCAACACACTGCGGCCCATACCCATACACTCCTGCTACCCGACCAAAGGACGGGAAGCAGGAAAGGCCACAGACCCCAGAACCGCCTGGGAGACAGAACCCCCGGTCATGTCCATGAGGAAAAACCTTACAAAGGAGCCCGGGGAGGACCATGAAGCTGCAGCACAGATGGCCTCCACCGAGGCCCCACCCAGGAGAGCGGCAGAGGCAGCCACCCCACGAGTGGAGTGCGCCCTGACGCCCCCAGGGGGATCCTGCCCAGCCAGCGTGTAGCAGAGGGTAACACCCTCGCACAACCAATGGGACAGGCGCTGCTCCGACAGTGCCTTACCAGCACGAGCCCCACCGTAACAGACAAAAAGCTGGTCGGTAACCCTGAAATCCTGAGTACGGCTGAGGTAAATCCCCAAGCACGGACTGGACATGACAGGTGAAGGCCCGCATCTAACTCACCAGTGTGAGGAGGAGGACGAAACGCCTGAACCACAATATCCCGGGAGCGGAAGGAACTCCGGATATTCTCAGGCACGAAAGCAGGATTAGGTCGCAGAGTGACACCGCAATCGGTCCGAAAAGACAGGCACTCTGGATGTACCGAGAGAGCACAGAGCTCACCTACGCGTTTAGCGGAAGTGACAGCCAGAAGGAACGCGGTCCTGAAGGACAGCTGTCCCAACGGCGCCCGCTCGAGCGGCTCAAACGGGGCCAAGGACAACCGACCGAGGACCAATTGAAGATCCCAAGTCGGAGCCAAGGAGCGTTGCACCGGCTTAACGCGTCGAGCGCCAAGCAGGAAACGCTTCACAAGAGGGTGGCTGAACAAGACATCCCCTCAAACCCCTCATGATAGGAGGATATAGCTGCTGCATATACCCTCACCGTCGAAGCCGACAGTCTATCAAGGAGAGACTGGAGGTAACTAAGGACAGCAACCAGGGGGCAGGAGACTGAGTCCTGGCCCCCCGCCTTACACCACACTTGGAACATACGTCATCTGCCCGCGTAAGCGCGACAGTGGAGGGAGCATGCGCATTCCAGATGGCAACACCATCAGGATCAAGAACCTGCGGCCCTCAACGTACCCGTCCCAACAACTGACCTAACAGATGTATGGGGAAGAATCCCTGGCGGCACGGCATCGGTCCCAGACCTGCCTGGCCATGTCCAGACGCAATCCTCACCCGTCAGGATGAGGGCCGCCCCGCGACAGTACACCTGCACCCACATTCTCCCTGCCGGGGATGTGGGGAGCCCTTAGGCCGCGCAGATGGAGGACGCCCATAGCCAGCCGCCCGCCGCCTGGTGCAGACAGGGGGAGCGTACTCCTCCCTGTCTGTCGATACACGACACTGACGTCGTATCGTCCGTCCTGATCAACACCATTTGTGGACCAGAAGGACCGCTTTCAACACCAACACATTGAACGTAGCGCAGACCGGGCAGCATGGTTTGCCAGCTGCCCCCTACTGCGTTGGCCCGACGCATCACCAGCGAGGGAGGCGTCGGTGAAAACGCGACGTGAGACAGCGCCGTAACCGTCCTAGGACGGAACCTCCCGAGCGTGTTGACAACACGCTCCGAGATGGATGCCCATAGCCCTCCAACCGTTGACTGGGAAGAGGAATACTCTACATCCAGTCTACAGCAACCCCAGGCTGGTAGAGACCTGCCTGGTACGAGACCTGACGATCCACCTTGACCGCGAAGGACCAGAACGTCATCAGGGCAGAACACTCCGTAACCCCGGATGACGCAGAGGCCCCAGTGCGGCCTCCACGCACTTGGTGAAGATGCGGGGAGCCAGAGAAAACCGAACGGCAGCCTCTGGTACTCATACGCTAACCCTGCAAAGGAAGCGTAGGTAAGCCCTAGGATGGAAGATCGGGGATGCGCATACGCATCCTACAGGTCTATGGAGGAGAACCAGACCCCCACCTGACAGTGTTCAACAGGTAGGAGACGATCCAAAAAATGCTGAACCTTCCCATGGGACAGGTCCAGCCTGGGTCTTACACCCCTCCCTCCCGACTTCTCGGGCAGAGAACACCGGGAGGAGAACGCCACGACGATGGCTTGCTTCGTCCACAGAGATTGGATCTCGTCGACCAGAGCTGTCCCTGCTGGAGACCCCGACAACAGGGTCTGTACCAAACCTGAAAACGGGTGGGGTTGTGTAAACACAAGTCCCCGCCTCACCATTCTCTCCATCTACCTCGACATATGGTACTGCCGTAGTCATATGTGACGACACTCCCAACGCACCCGCCGTCACGTGGCGCAGGTCCGCCAGGAACTGTAGATAGTTGGCCCGGTCCCCCCCGCTGTGCGAAGACAACCCTGGAATCGTGCGAGGAGCGCGTTCCGTGTCGGAACACCTGACCCTGACACCACCCACGAGGCAATCGCACCCAAGGGGGAACCCCGACAGAAAAGGGCCTGTCTGATACGGGGGGCTTCCGATCAAAAAAGCCCCCCCACTGAACACCCCTCCAGAACATGCTGAAGGAGTTGTTCTGCAGCCGGACATGCAAGGTGTAAGGCCCCCATGGGTTCCTACACACCGTAGCCCTGCAGTGATATCACTACCACCCCAAACCATGTGAGCTGCGACCACTTGCCAATATTCCAGGAGTGGGAGCACCAACATGATACCTGGCCTGGCGAAGGCGAGGCCGGGGAAGCCCGCACTGTGTGCCTCAAAAGGTTTCGAGCCCCCCTGCTGACAACACTTAAGTTGACAGACGTAACACCAGGCTCAACCAACACAGTTCAAGGTGTGGGAGCCGCTTGACAGCACAACATTCTCACGGACAGACCCAGGCTCAGCCATCAACTGGGTGTCAGCCCCTGTCTCCATGAGAAGCGAAGAATGGGGCCGCATACGCTTCAATGAAGGTTCGCGGCCCGCAGCCAAAGGAGAACGCTCAGAGCCCCGCTTCTGGGGATACCAGAGAGAGGATTGAACGGGGAGCGGGCTGCTCGCGGCAAAATGACGACGGAGTGGTTTACCAACACCGAAATCACCCAAAATGGCCGATCCCTCGGCCGCCAAGACTGTCGGCCTCGCGATACCCTGTCGATTCTCCAACCAGGGCACCACTGGCGGGGGAAACATGGCCGCCTGTCGAGGGCCCCGTCATCGCCGCTGACGAGGCCGTGCTCTCTCTTCTTCTGGCTGCGCGGTGTGAGGTGGTGTAGGGCCTAGGACAATACCGCCCGCGCTCCAGCAGAAGACCAAAATCCCCTGCGGAGAGGGGAACCCTGAGCGGTTATAGCTTGCGGCTGGGTCAAAGCTAATAACGTCAACAACCTTGCGCGATGTGTCGACGTCGGCCGGCCCTCAAGGCCCCTCCACCAGACACCATTTCTTTAATAGAAAAAACACCAATTCGAACACAGTTCTAATCGTTGCCAATTCCATACCGTGGCGGTACAAGCCTTAACAGCCCACCAGCCACTCGCCAGGCCGACCCATGGTGTCGGCCGGGCGGGGCATTGTTTCAATATATCAAAAACAAAGGACTGACGTTAACATGGAGCACCAGTGGTGATTGCAAACAGCACCCTCCACTGTGGTGTGGACCATGAAAAGGTTAAATGAATAAAAGAGCTAAACCACAAAAACTGTAGAATGAGCAAACCCATACACACAAAGTTTAAGGGGAGACGGACCAGACCCGTCTTCATTCAAAATATTCACAACAGAACACCAGCCCTAGTTTAGCCCATTTACCAAAAAAGGTAAACAAAGCCCCCCCCCCGCACTACTCCCCCAGTATACCGATTGACCGTCAGTATGAATGGTTTGAGAGGAGAGAAAGCTGTAGCAAGACAGACCTTCTCATAGCAGAGTGACAAAATGAAACAATAGCCCCCTACACAGGGCCGCCCCAGGAGATGGGGGGCCTCGCGTCTAAAAACGCACAGGGCCTCACATTTCTCCCAAGCGGCCCTGCCCTTATACTACTGCAGCCTAACGCCAGGCAATGTGGAACCCAAGACAACAATTGCCTGTGCACAGACACGCAACATGTTTACCATGTCGGCTGGACCCATAGCCCCACTACCCGACGCCAACCCAGATGGGAACACCGTTCAACAAACCCCGCCGGAACACAAGGTAATACATGGCTAGAACCTAGCCACGACCTACCCCGTTGTCAACCCATTTACCCGAAAAAGGTAAATAGAACTCAAAACCCCACAACAGCTACCGACTGACCTTCATTGATGAACCGGGCAAGAGGCGGGAGAGTGACAACATCTCACGGCGGAGACATTAAAACAGCATAGCAATTAGCAGTAGTGATAGCATGCGGCAGTAGCGATAGCATGTTAGCATAGCTTTAGATGTTTTAGCAGCACGCCCAAGACAGCTTGGAAACCGTTCCCTGCAGAGAACGTTCACCAAACCATCTTGCCCCTGGCGCCAACACACAACAAGGTTGTGTTAACAACACAAACCAGCATTACTAACACTAATACCCATGCCTGAAGACACAGGGCCTACCTGAGTACAAGCTGGCCCGACAGCCAGCCTTGTACAGCTGAACCTCGATGTGCAGTCATCAAACGAGGAACATCACAGGCCCGTCGTGTCGCCGAAAACATGCGTCGAAGATGCCAGGGGCCAGCAACCTCCGGTAAGCTTCCAACATTATTAATCTTCCTTAATCTTTTCATTCCGCTAGCTCGTATGGTGCACGCATCCAATACGCTGGGACGAAAATAGAGGAAGGGTGTTTCATGACCAGGGTCATGGTTATATGGGCGGTGGCCACCATAAGGGGCGGGGCCCCATACAGGTGGGGTGCATGTGTTTTTGTTCGTGGGAGATACATTAGGTATCACAGGAGATATGAGTATCTCGTAAGGCTCAGAGCGGGACGCGATGCAATACGAAATATAACCTTCTGTAGTGTGGTAGTGAAAGGTTAACCTGTAGTGTGGTAGTGAAAGGGTTAACCATCTGTATGTGTTAGTGAAAGGTTAACCTTCTGTAGTGTGATAGTGAAAGGTTAACCTTCTGTAGTGTGATAGTGAAAGGGTTAACCCTCTGTATGTGTTAGTGAAAGGTTAACCTTCTGTAGTGTGATAGTGAAATGTTATAACCTTCTGTAGTGTGATAGTGAAAGGGTTAACGTTAGGTTATGACTATAACCAAGTTCTGTTAGTTAGGGGCGATGCTTGGCATCGCTACTGCACTATCTCGCGTACGTGCACGCGTACTGAATAAACCACAAATGTACCTCTAATACCAGTATTAGTCTGACCACACCCCTCATCAGCTTACCTTCATAAGCAGGTGTGTGGTCACCTGCTCTCCTCCTTCCCAAGCTTTCACCACAAGGTGAGGACAAGGGCTGCAGCGGCCGTCCGATGCCAAGCATCGCCCCTAACTAACAGAACTTGGTTATAGTCATAACCTAACGTTCTGTATCGTTAGTGGCTTAGCTTGGCATCGCTACTGCACAAGGGAGGCCAAGCGGAGCCACTTGGCTGACAAATACACCCCGCTGACAGCCCCCCAAAACCATCAGAACAGGGAGGGCCGAGCCCCCCCGACCCCCCCTAATGGAGGGTAGCCCCCCTATTAGGGACGTCACGGGAGGGCGACGGACCCGACCGTGCGAAGAGGCACTCAAGCAACTCAACGCACAGGGTGAGCAGACCGTGGCTTGACCCCACGACTACACACACGCACAACCCGCATGCCACCCGGGAACGAACGGAGGAACAACCTCGTTACTGCCCCCAGAATCACGGGGTCAAGGGCAAACCCAACCCCGTGGCAAGGCCGTAGCAGCGGAGCACGAAGGAAGACCCAGACCCACCAAAAGGACTGGACTCCCTAGAATGGGGGCCCGGAGAAGTCCATGATGCCAGCATCAAGACCCCACCAGGTGGGCACGTAGTGCCCCGCCCCCCACATCGCCAGCGTATTCGGACAAAGGCCCCTCAGTTACTGCACCTGGTATTCCCAGGCGGAACCAACCAGGCCAGAACCTGCCCAGCTTCCGAGATCGGACGAGATCGGGCGTGTTCAGGTCGGTATGGCCGTAAGCCGAGCGGGCCCCGTCCCCCCAATAGTACACCGCCTGGCACACTGACCCTGCAGAATAGGCAGTCAGCATGGCCGTAAGCACACAAAAAAGGTTAACCAACGGAAGCAGGCAGCGCACCGGGGAAAAACCAGGCAACAGGCTGTTAACCCTAGCCTGGAGACTGCGGACGAGACAGGCGCCAGAGGGGACAGCTGAACACAGCCGCCCCGGCGGAAGGAGCGTAAGCTGGCGGTGTTGCATGACCAAGCCTCCATTTAACAACCCCCACCCAGAGGGGTCGAGGCAGAGAAGGCTGACACGATTGGCAGACGTCATGAACGTGCAGGGGCACCCTCAAACGGTGAACCCGGGAGTTGACACTGCTCCAACACACCAGGGAATCAACCACCTCGGTGTTACCCAATGCGGTGGTTGTTCCTATAACCCCTCAAGAAAAAACTCCAAAACACACCTGCGGGTATACACCGGCTATACCGCAGTACAAGTGTTTCAGTTTCCAAAAAGGGTTAACCCAGGCCTACGGGTCGCAAACATCACTTCGGACCGGGCCCGGCGGTACGGGAAGCACAGGGTCACCAGAGGAGGTCAAAAAACCACCCCCACAGGCCCCTCTTCGCCATGCGTGAGAGAGGAGCGAAAAATAATGGAGAACCAGCCCCTAAGCACACCGTACCCGGTATTCCCCGGCGGTCTCCCAACCAAGTACTAACCAGGACCAACCTGTGTAGCGGCCGAGATCCGACGAGATCGAGCGCGTACAGAATGGCATGGCTGTAAGCCATGACGACAGTGCTGAGTAAAAACATACCCAACCAGGGTCTCCATAGCGCTTAACCCTGTGACACCCAGACCGACCTGGCATTTTTCCCCCTGAAAAAAGCCCAAGTCCCTCAGGGTACCAGAACAGCAGATCTGCATCCCCGGCGGACAACGGGTTCAACTGATCTGGACCAGCGTGACCAGAACCAGTCCCGTGCCCTAACCACGCCGACATGCCTACTCCAGGAGAAGGGCAGATATGCGTGTTGATCTTAACATGAAAAGAAGGCGCCACCCAGACGTTCGGACGAACCGCGCCTGGTGGCCCACCCCAAGGGCGTGAGACCCCACTACATATGTTCAGATCCATCCCGTCATCATCCCCCAGACATGAACGAGAATCCGTCGACAACCCACCCAGGTCATGGGATGTGGTCGCCGGAAGAGGAAAAACCCCCATCTCAGTTGCTTTATAAAAACGCTGTTTCAACCACAAGCAACCAAGGCGTGCCAGTCAATCGCCTGTTTACAGCGAGCTAGCACTATACGTGCGTCGGGACACACCCCCATCAATGAACAGGCTATTTAGACCTGTCATTGAATCCCCAAGGCGCCCAGGGGAACGACAAGAGGGGTGTGACACTCCCTAACTCCAACACTTCTGGAATAGAAAGAAGGAAGCATCAACAGTATGTATCCCAGTCTACACAGCCGGGGTAAAAAATGTTCACATTTTTACATCCCACCACCCTCCCATAGGAAAGAGACGGGGATCCCCAGAGAGACTTCCCACGCGAGCTGTACAGATTGAAAAGAATATATTGCACCTTGAGCCATGTAAAAAACTGGTTTTAGGGCCTCCGGGGAAGAGGCACCGAACCCATACACACTCAATAAACGAATTGAATCGAATATACATACAATAGAAAAGGACCCTTCTAGAGGGTCCACTCACTTTGACAATCTGAGGAGGAAGGCTCTGTACTCTGATGGAGGCTTCCTCACATGGAAGAAGGAGTCCGAACTCACAGAAGGCCTGAGTAGGCGCTTGGTGAGGAGGAGCCCTGACCACCCCCCCTGAAAACAGATCCATCACATGGACCTGAACAGCACACGGAAGTCCTACCAACAGAGACGCGCACGGTGACGTACTCTATGGCGGGGGAATTCCTGCGGTGCACACGCCCAATATACCAGGCCGTGGGACCAGGAACTCCCTCCCCCCCCCCCCCCCCCCCCGTAACGTGCCGAACCGCCACGTGACGGGAGCCTTGAAGGACAGGGGGTGTACCCCTGACCGACAGAACAATGGGGAGAGGAAAGGTTACCAGTTCACCCCTTTACGACCCCACACCCATGATACGACGTAACGACAAAAAGAGAATATGACACAGTCATAGTCAGCTCTATGAAGCGTTTCACAGCTCCACACAGCGCATGAGCTAACCTGCTATCTGATTTTTACTAAGGAAAAACACAGAATAGAGAAGGCTCTAAGAACCCCGGTCCAACATACACATGTGCTTCTGTGGCCAGTACAACCCAGTTGTAGGTCACATGACACACACAACCCATCATCACCTACAAAAAATGGCAAAAACACTCAACAGAGGAACGCCGTTTTTTTCACAATGAGAGAATACATCATTCTTGATTAGTATCGACCACAGGCCTTGCTAAGCACACATGACAGCAACCAAACCAATTTCCCTTTAGGAAATAAGTTTCTCCAGCAGATTTAGCACAACCTCAGCAATCAAGCTAAGAGTCACATCGTATCCCTACCACACAAAAGACACAATTAATGCACAACATGTCTGATAGGAGGTGATAAAGTCCCCAGGGAACCGGGGGGGAAAAACACAATCCTCCTATTTTACCCTCAATACGGCCAGTTAAAACAGGAAAACCTGTTAATGTGTGAACTCACTGTTCATTGTCATTACAGTCTGAGAAAGAACATTCTTTTACTCACTTGTCACCAAGCATAGCTTCATAGGTCAGTTGCCTTAGTAGTGAGTACACGGTACACATAAACACCATGATGTTTCTCACACAACAACCAGATCAATACATCACGATCTGCACGGAGAAGCTAACTGCCAGTGACAAAAACAGCTCACACACAACCCGCAACGTATCCCAAATGCATTGCAACAACACACGTTTTGGGAAAAAACACCGTTATTCACAATACATTTAGCAAAGTAAAACCAGAAGACGTGTTATGAGGGCTGGCCAACCCCGTACCTACCCGGAACGCAGATCAGCGAAGTGCAGTCACAAGACACCGTAGAACACAGCCGTCCTGTGTTGTTCGACCCGGGCAGCGTCGCCGCTCCACCAGTCGCTACAGTCCTCTTTGTTGACGCAATCCCCGTCTAGGCTCAGGCAGGGTCGACGAACATCCCCTGTCAAGGATGACGTCGTGGTCAAGAGTGTAAAACATGTTAAAATCAAAGCACGTTCAACAGAATAGCATCAAGCTAACGGCTGCTCCAACCGTTCGGGTGCTATTGCTTCCGCTCGCGAGACGCCGATCTAACGACGCACGCGATCAGAAGCGAGCTCCCGGCGGCGCGCGAGAAGCTAAGCTACCCCGCGCCAGGCCACTGACCGGCTAACCGTAAGCCATGAACATGTAAACAATGACATAACACTCACCCAGACAGGCCGCCGTTCTGAACCCCTCCTCACTTTTTTAAGAGAAAAGAGAAAACAAGACGTCAACACCGCTTCACAACGGTGACATTACCACGTCCGGCGGAATCAGCACAGTACCAACTGGCCTGTATAGCTGACTTTGAACATGAATCTGCCGCTATCGCACATTACATGCACATATCCCCTCGTGAAGGAATACTCTCATTTGGATATGAAAGATGGGGTCTTAACACGGTGACAGAGAGAATCCACTCGTCCAGAACACACAGGGATCACCAGTGTCAATGGTCGCGGCCCACTAGTTAAAACTATAATGGTCGCCAGACCAAGGCCTTCTGTCGCCTAGGCGGCTAAACAAAGGACCCTAGCCTGGGGCCGGTTTCCATAAACTTTGTCAAGTAGCCCCCATAGCACTAACAGACAAGTGGAGCCCGCCAGCAAACACTACTCACCCAACCTGGAACGCACCGCTCCTCACAACAGCGGCATGTCCGACAGTTCAGCTGTGGCCTGACAGGTTTCACCCCAACAAACACAGCAAGGAACTGCAGTTGAGAAGCATGCAGCGGCGTGCTCCCAATACGAAAACCGGTGGAGGGTTTTTAGAATGATCATCATCTTCTAGACACTCCAGTACGAAGACAATATCGCCGTATTTTCTCGAAAATAGTGAGAGAGAAAATAAAGATATGATGTCAACGTATCCTTGTTTCCCAAGCTGTTCCTAATCCAATTTCTTCCATCATGGTGTCAAGTGTGGGGATCTACCGAGGCACCTCTTCCTTGTGGTGAAAGCGAGAAGGAGGAGAGCAGGTGACCACACACCTGCTTATGAAGGTAAGCTGATGAGGGGTGTGGTCAGACTAATACTGGTATTAGAGGTACATTTGTGGTTTATTCAGTACGCGTGCACGTACGCGAGATAGTGCAGTAGCGATGCCAAGCTAAGCCACTAACGATACAGAACCTTCTGTAGTGTGGTAGTGAAAGGTTAACCCTCTGTAGTGTGGTAGTGAAAGGTTAACCTTCTGTAGTGTGGTAGTGAAAGGTTAACCTTATGTAGTGTGGTAGTGAAAGGTTAACCTTCTGTAGTGTGGTAGTGAAAGGTTAACCTGTAGTGTGGTAGTGAAAGGGTTAACCCTCTGTATGTGTTAGTGAAAGGTTAACCTTCTGTAGTGTGATAGTGAAAGGTTAACCTTCTGTAGTGTGATAGTGAAAGGGTTAACCCTCTGTATTTGTTAGTGAAAGGTTAACCTTCTGTAGTGTGATAGTGAAAGGTTATAACCTTCTGTAGTGTGATAGTGAAAGGGTTAACCTTCTGTAGTTTGGTAGTGAAAGGTTAACCCTCTGTAGTGTGGTAGTGAAAGGTTAACCTTCTGTAGTGTGGTAGTGAACGGTTAACCTTCTGTAGTGTGGTAGTGAAAGGGTTAACCTTCTGTAGTGTGGTAGTGAAAGGTTAACCTTCTGTAGTGTGGTAGTGAAAGGTTAACCTGTAGTGTGGTAGTGAAAGGGTTAATCCTCTGTATGTGTTAGTGAAAGGTTAACCTTCTGTAGTATGATAGTGAAAGGTTAACCTTCTGTAGTGTGATAGTGAAAGGGTTAATCCTCTGTATGTGTTAGTGAAAGGTTAACCTTCTGTATTGTGATAGTGAAAGGTTAACCTTCTGTAGTGTGATAGTGAAAGGGTTAATCCTCTGTATGTGTTAGTGAAAGGTTAACCTTCTGTAGTGTGATAGTGAAAGGTTAACGTTCTGTAGTGTGATAGTGAAAGGGTTAACCTTCTGTAGTGTGGTAGTGAAAGGTTAACCCTCTGTAGTGTGGTAGTGAAAGGTTAACCTTCTGTAGTGTGGTAGTGAAAGGGTTAAGCTGCTGTAGTGTGGTAGTGAAAGGGTTAACCTTCTGTAGTGTGGTAGTGAAAGGTTAACCTTCAGTTGTGTGGTAGTGAAAGGGTTAACCTTCTGTAGTGTGGTAGTGAAAGGTTAACATTCTGTAGTGTGGTAGTGAAAGGTTAACCTGTAGTGTGGTGTTATGTGCCAGGAGCTGATCACTTCTGTGTCACTGTGCAGGCAGGCCTGAGTACTCCTGTGTCACGGGGCATGCAGGTGAGGGCTGCCAATTAGCCAATTAGTGCTGATTGGTTACCTGCTGGGAGCTTTAAAGGCAGACCTAGTAACACACATGCAGTGTCTGTGCTTAGAAGAAGAGCTGTCAGGTTCTTCCAGTCCTTGTCCGTTGGGTTTACCTTAGTACTTTAGTTTACATTTATATTAATAGTTCCTTGAGATAGTAGCACTTCGAGTTAGAGCACAGGGTTTTGGTGTTGGTTTGCACATAGGTTGCATGCCCATGAGCCAGGGTCGTAACAGTTGGGCGCTCGTCCGGGATATTTTACCCCTAGAAATTTGTTTGGTGTTTTTTTTTTTGTGTTACACGGGGTGTCATGGTATTATGGTTTGGGTGGTGTTCGTTACATATGGTGTAACATGGGGGCTGAGCCATTTCATCAAACAGGTGAGTATGTCGTATTTGTTTGTAATTTGATGTGACTACTTATGCTGTTAAAATATATAGTTTAGTGGGCACCACATGTAGATAGGGACATTATTTTCTGGTTGTTGGTTAGCGTCCTGTGCACCACGTACTCCTGGGGCAGTCAGGGAAGGGATTAGCACCATCTGCTTGTCTGGTACCGTATCATGTACTGGACGGGTGGATGGTCAAGTATGATCTTTGACTGGTAGCAGGTGTGGTTGAAGATGGTTAGGTCTACAGGGCATTAGTTTAAGGGTAGGTAGATTAGGGCGGCCAGAAAACACAGGTAGTGTGGTAGGGCTTGATTTAGTGTTTCTTAGGGTAGACATGTGGTGGGCCGGTTTTGACTGCAGTTTAGACGTAGAAGCATATGTAGTCACATCAGGTTAGAAGGCGCACCTGTTTGGGATTGTTTGTTGGATTTATTTTGTTTGTTTGAGTGTTTGGTGAGCATACCTGGTAGCACCTAACACCCTGCGTGTATGACACGTCTATTTAGGGTGGGTGTGTTTTATTTTTCTTCTTTTTTTCTTCTTTTGCAACCTAGAAAGGTGCGCTCCGTAGAGCTCACATTTCCACCGCGTTCCATTCTGGTTGTTATTATTGGCATTTAGCATTCTTCAGTGGTTCTTCAGTGGTTCTTCATGGTTCTTCAGTGGTTCTTCGTGGTTCTTCAGTGGTTCGTTGGGGGGGTCTTTGTGGTTCGTTAGTGGTTCTTTGTGACTGTGAGGTAGGGTGTGTAGCTTGGGGTGGCTGGTTCAGTGACAATGGCTTCCATCAGGGACTTTGTTGATCGCCCGTCTCATGACTTGTTAGAGAAGTTTTCCAAAGAACAACTGCTAGAACTTGCTGTACACTACAGGTTGGAGCTTTCTGCAGGGGAGAAACGTTTGAAGCCGTCTGCCTTGAGTGCGTTAAGGGTGTTACTCGTTAGGGGGCAGGTGCTTGAGGAGAGGGTGGAGAAGCCTCCTTCGTCTGGCGCGTCTCCGCTATTACCTGGTGTAGAGGGTGAGTGGAGGATAAGGGAGTTGGAGTTTAAGGAAAGGCAGCTAGAGCGAGAGCGTGAGGAGAGGAGAGAGGAGCGTGAGCTTAAAGAGAGGAAAGAGGAGCGTGAGTTTAAGGAGAAACAAATGTTGTTGGAGCACGAGCGTGCACAGAAGGAGCTTGAATATAAGCATGCTGCCTTGCAGGCGGGTGCTCTGCATCCAGAGTCACGTTCAGGTTTTGATGTAGGCAGGAATATTAGGATGGTACCTCCATTTTTTGAGAAAGACGTGGAAAGATATTTTCCCCTTTTTGAACGGGTGGCAACCACATTGAAGTGGCCTGATACCGCCTGGACACTGCTGCTGCAATGTGTTTTAGTTGGTAGGGCACAAGAAGCCTACACTGCTCTGTCCCTTGAACAAAGCGCTGATTATGAGCTGGTTAAAGCTTCCATTTTGAGGGCTTATGAGTTGGTCCCCGAGGCCTATCGTCAGCATTTTAGAGGTTATCGCAGGTCGGAGGGGCAGTCTTATGTTGAATTTGGAAGGGAGAAGGAGAACCTGTTTGACAGGTGGTGCACTTCTCAGAAGGCAGAGTCACGAGAGCAGCTTAGGCAGTTGATTCTCCTAGAGGAATTTAAAAGATGTGTTCCTGATACTGTTTCCACACATCTAAATGAGCGTAAGGTATCGAAGTTAGGCGACGCCGCTGTCTTCGCTGATGAGTTTGTGTTGACACACAAGTCCGTGTTTTTGGAGGACTACCGTGTTGAGTCCGGGGATAGGCGTCCTGTTCAGGGGGGCCGTTTCCCAAAACCTGTGTCTGCTGGTCAGTTAACTTCACCTCCTAGGCGGGGTGGTTCTGCTGATGCATTCCCAGAAGGGATTATCTGTTTCTACTGTAAAGAACCTGGTCATATCGTTGCTGGGTGCCCGGTGCTTGAGCAGAAAAATGTCAGAACCGTGGCTCTGGTAGAAACCATATGCAGAACGCCTATGCCAACGTTAGATGGGGATGGGGGAAGTATCAAACGTGTGGACAAAGAGCTCGAGGGTTCCTCAAGGTTTATGATGAATGGATTTGTTTCCCTGACTAATGCACTAGAGTCCAAACAGGCTATAACAATTTGGAGAGATACCGGTGCTTTTCAGTCCCTCATTCTGGAGGGGTTTTGCCGTTTTCAGAAAACTCTTCTTTGCATTCCGGTGTCGTTGTTCGGGGCTTTGCATGAGGTCACGCTCAATTCTCCCTTAGTATCAGGCAATGTTGTTGTGGGGGTATGTTCTCACTTTCCCATAAAGGGGGTGTCCTTCATTCTATGGAATGATTTGGCTGCTGACAAAGTGTTGGCTACTCCGGTTGTAACTCCCATTCCTGTGGTTTCTGAGGTCCCTAATGAGCTGGCACAGAAACATCCAGGAGTGTTTCCTGTGTGTGCTGTGGCTCGGGAAATGTCAATGGACAAAAGTGATGTTGTTGACACTTCGACTTGGGACATTACACTTAGTGACACATTCTTTGTTGAATTAAAATGTGTACCTGTTGAGAATTTTGGAAAGCACACTGTGGATCTACCTCTGCATAATGATTCTCTTGATTGTGGCTTTGTGTTAGGCCCGGTGGTGAAACCAGAGTTGACATGCGTGCCGGAGAAGCATGTGGCAGGAGATGGTACGGCAGCGCAGTGTCTCAGGGTCTTCCCAGCCTGTATGGTGGCTGAGGCCACGAACGAATTGGAGGAGGAGTGTGGGAAGGATGCTATGAGAGGTGCTGTTGTTTCATGTGACACCGTTCTAGTTGGAGAGGCTACTAAGCCTGACTTAGGCTGCCAGCCTTCCCACAGTAGCTCTATTGTCCCTAATGTTTCACTTGTGGGCAGGGATGGTCTCAGTATGTCAGTTGATGATTCTGACATTGATCCACATGTCCACACTGATTCTCTGCCATGCACTAGGTGTGATGGTCAACCTAGTTACCTGTGTCCTGTGGGGCAGGAGCCGCCTTCGCGACCTGGTCTGTTGAGTGGCAGCCATTTTGATTTTGATCAGGACAATGTTATTTTGGGTGACGCCATTTTAGATGGTGTTCCAGACGTTTTTGTGACTGTCGTACTGCCATGTTCCAGGTACGGTGGGGCTGTACCTGAGGCGGTACATCCTACTCTGGATGTTCACGGCTTGCAGTATCCTGGACTGCCAGTGCCAGGTGGGATGGATATGGGCGCGGTGGTGGTATCGGTGATCTATGGTTTTTGTTTTGCTGTGTTCTGTTGAGCGCAGTTCTCAGGTTGATTTTGGTTTGCAGTCTATTTTTGACAGGTCGGTATCGGTGGAGGGGCCTGTTGAAATGGAGCATATAAAACGGTTGGTGGTCGTGTTCGACAGGGGCCGACCCGCTATCGCTGTTGTGGTAGTGGCCCTGACAACTAATGGGTCACAGTGTTTTTTTTTGTTTTTGTTTATGGGTTGTTGTGTGGTGGTTGCCTCTGGGGCAACCAGTTTGGTGGGGGAGGTGTTATGTACCAGGAGCTGATCACTTCTGTGTCACTGTGCAGGCAGGCCTGAGTACTCCTGTGTCACGGGGCATGCAGGTGAGGGCTGCCAATTAGCCAATTAGTGCTGATTGGTTACCTGCTGGGAGCTTTAAAGGCAGACCTAGTAACACACATGCAGTGTCTGTGCTTAGAAGAAGAGCTGTCAGGTTCTTCCAGTCCTTGTCTGTTGGGTTTACCTTAGTACTTTAGTTTACATTTATATTAATAGTTCCTTGAGATAGTAGCACTTCAAGTTAGAGCACAGGGTTTTGGTGTTGGTTTGCACATAGGTTGCATGCCCATGAGCCAGGGTCGTAACATGTGGTAGTGAAAGGGTTAACCATCTGTATGTGTTAGTGAAAGGTTAACCTTCTGTAGTGTGATAGTGAAAGGGTTAACCTTCTGTAGTGTGGTAGTGAAAGGTTCTGTATCACACTAGCTCCCGCTCTGCGTCTCATTGCATATATCTCGCTTCAGCATATATACACTGAATAAATTTCAAAATGTACCTTTAAATGCCAGCATTCATCTGGCCACACCCCCATCCGCTTACCTATATAAGCAGGGGTGGTGCCACACACTCATCTCCTTCTCAAATTTCATCACAAGCAACGTGTTGCTCATATGCCCACTTGACGTGGAGAAAAATATTGGCTGGAAGAGCAATGTTTACGAGGAAAGGAAGAACAAGGAGATACGTTGACATCATATCTTTATTTTCTCTCTCACTATTTTCGAGAAAATTCGGCGATATTGTCTTCGTTACTGGAGTGTTTGGAAGATGGTGATCATTCTAAAATCCTCCACCGGTTTTCGTATTGGGAGCACGCCGCTGCATGCCTCTCAACTGCAGTTCCTTGCTGTGTTGGTTGGGGTGAAACCTTTCAGGACACAGCTGAACTGTAGGACGCGCCGCTGTTGTGAGAAGCGGTGGGTTTCAGGTTGGGTGAGTACTGTTTGCTTGCGGCTCCACTTGTCTGTTAGTGCTATGGGGGCTAACTGACAATGTTTACGAACACCGGCCCCAGATTAAGGTCTTTTGTTCAGCCTCTTAGGCAGCAGCGGAAGACCTTGATCTGAAGCCCATTATAGTTTAACTAGTGGGCCACGACCATTAACACTGGTGATCCCTGTGTTTTCTGGACGAGTGGATGTCTCTCTGTCACCGTGTTAGGCCCCATCTTTCATATCCAAATGAGAGTATTCCCTCACGAGGAGATATGGGCATAGATGTTCATTAGCGGAAGATCTGTGTTCAAAGTCAGCTACACAGGCCAGTTGGGTATTGTGCTGGCTCCGTCGGGTGTTGGTAAAATCACCGTTGTAAAACTGTGTTAACATCTTGTTTCTCTTTTCTCTTAAAAAGTGAGGAGGGTTTCAGAACGGCGGCCTGTCTGGGTGAGTGTTATATCATTGTGTACAAGTTCGGCGTCTCGCGGGCAGGGGCGGTAGCGACCGACGGTTGGAGCGGCCGTTAGCTTAATGCTACTCTGTTGAACGTGCTTTGATTATAACATGTTTTAACACTCTTGACTACGACGTCATCTTTGACAGAGGATGTTTGTCGACCCTGCCCTGAGCCAGGACGGCAAGGATTGCGTCAACAAAGGGGACCGTAGCGACGGGTTGGAGCGGCGACGCTGGCCGGGTCGGCAACACAGAATGGCTGTGTTTACTACGGTGCCTTGAGACTGCACTTCGTTGATCTACGCTCCGGGTAGGCAAAGTTTGGCCAGACCTTATACACGTCTTCTGGCTTTCCCTTCTAAATGTTTTGTAAATAACGATGTTTTCAAAACGAGTGTTGCTGCACTACATTTAGGATACGACACGAGTTATGTGTGAATTGTCTTGTCACTGGTATTTAGCTTCTCCATGCAAATCGGGTTGTTGTTACAGATGTGAAAATGATCTGGTTTGTTGTGATGAGAAACATCATGTGTGTTTATATGTACCGTGTACTCACAACTAAGGGGGTTAACTAACCTATAAAGCTATGCTTAGTGACAAATGAGTAAAGAATGATTCTTTTCTCAGCCTGTAATGACAATGAACAGTGTGTTCACATATTAACAGGTTTTCCTGTTTTAACTGGCCGTATTAAGGGTAAAGTAGGAGGATTGTGTTTCCCCCCGGTTCCCTAGGGACTTCTTCATCCTCCTATCAGACATGTTGTTGCACTACATTGTTCACTGTGTGGTAGGGATGCGATGTAACCCTTAGCTTGATTGCTGAGGTTGTGCTACAACTGCTGGAGAAACTTTATTTTCCTAAAAGAAAAGATTGTTTGGTCGCTTTCGTGTGTGCTTAGCAAGGCCTGTGGCCGATACTAATCGAGAATTATGTATTCTCTCATTATGAAAAACGGCGTTCCTCTGTAGAGTGTTTTTGCCATTTTTTGTAGGTGATGATGGGTTGTGTGTGTCATGTGACCTACAACTGGGTTGGACTGGCCACAGAAGCACATGTGTAAGTTTGATACCGGGGCTCTTGGAGAGCCCTCTCTATTCTGTGTTTTTTCCTTAGTAAAAATCAGATAGCAGGTTAGCTCATGCGCTGTGTGAAGCTGTCAGACGCTTCATGGAGCTGACTATGACTGTGTCATACTCTCTTTTTGTCATTACATCGTATCATGGGTGTGGGGTCGTAAAGGGGTGAACTGGTAACCTTTCCTCCCCCCTTTTTTCTGTTGGTCAGGGGTAAACCCCCTGTCCTTCAAGGTTCCTGTCACGTTGCGGTTCGGCACGTTACAGGGTGAGGGGGGGGGGGGGGTTTCCTGGTCCCACGGCCTGGAATATTGGGCGTGTGCACCGCAGAAATTCCCCCGCCATAGAGTACGTCACCGTGCGCGTCTCTGTTGGTAGGACTTCCGTGTGCTGTTCA
The DNA here is from genome assembly GCF_963971535.1 of Notolepis coatsorum. Lineage (NCBI taxonomy): Eukaryota > Metazoa > Chordata > Actinopteri > Aulopiformes > Paralepididae > Notolepis > Notolepis coatsorum. The sequence continues at coordinate 2,235,966 of NC_140181.1, read as the reverse complement.
GGTCCATGTGATGGATCTGTTTTTCGGGGGGTGGTCAGGGCTCCTCCTCACCAAGCTCCTATTCGGGCCTTCTGTGAGTTGGGACTCCTTCCGTGAGGAGGGAGCCTCCTTCAGAGTACAGAGCCTCCTCCTCAGATTGTCAAGGTGAGTGGACCCTCTAGAAGGAGTCCTACTCTATTGTGTATGTATTCGATTCAATTCGATTATTGAGTGTGTATGGGTTCAGTGCCTCCTCCCCGGAGAGCCCTAAAACCAATTTTTTACATGGCTCAAGGTGCAATATATTCTTTTCAATCTGTACAGCTCGCGTGGGAAGTCTCTCTGGGGATTCCCGTCTCCTTCCTATGGGAGGGTGGTGGGATGTAAAAATGTGAAAAAAAATTACCGCCGGCTGTGTAGACTGGGATACATACTGTTGGTGCTTCCTGCTTTTCTATTAAAAAGAGTTGGAGTTAGGAAGTGTCACACCCCTCTTGTCGTTCCCCTGGGCGCCTTGGGGATTCAATGACAGGTCTAAATAGCCTGTTCATTGATGTGGGTGTGTCCCGACGCACGTATAGTGCTAGCTCGGGGTGTTCTGTAAACAGGCGACTGACTGGCACGCCTTGGTTGCTTGAGGTTAAAACAGCGTTTTTATAAAGCAACTGAGATGGAGGTTTTTCCTCTTCCGACGACCAAATCCGACGACCTGGTTTGGTTATCGACGGATTTTCGTTCATATCTGGGGGATGATGACGGAATGGATCTGAACATATGTAGAGGGGTCTCACGCCCTGGGGGTGGGCCACCGGGCGCGGTTCGCCCGAACGTCTGGGTGGCGCCTTCTTTTCATGTTTAAGATCAACACGCATATCTGCCCCTTCTCCTGGAGTAGGCATGTCGGCGTGGTTAGGGCACGGGACTGGTTCTGGTCACGCTGGTCCGGATCAGTTGAACCCGTTGTCCGCCGGGGATGCAGATCTGCTGTTCTGGTACCCTGAGGGACTTGGGCTTTTTTCAGGGGGAAAAATGCCAGGTCGGTCCGGGTGTCACAGGGTTAAGCACTATGGAGACCCTGGTTGGGTACGTTTTTTACTCAGCACTGTCGTAATGGCTTACGGCCATGCCAACCTGTACACGCTCGATCTCGTCAGATCTCGGCCGCTACACAGGTTGGTCCTGGTTAGTACTTGGTTGGGAGACCGCCTGGGAATACCAAGTACGGTGTGCTTGGGGCTGGTTCTCCATTCTTTTTCACTCCTCTCTCACGCATGGCGAAGAGGGGCCTGTTGGGGTGGTCTTTGACCTCCTCTGGTGACCCTGTGCTTCCCGTATCGCCGGGCCCGGTCCGAAGTAATGTTTCGTCGATCCGTAGGCCTGGGTTAACCCTTTTTTGAAAAACTGAAACACTTGTACTGCGGTATAGCCGGTGTATACCCGCAGGTGTGTTTTGGAGTTTTTTCTTGAGGGGTTATAGGAACAACCACCGCATTGAGTAACACCAAGGTGGTTGATTCCCTGGTGTGTTGGAGCAGTGTCAACTCCCGGGTTCACCGGTTGAGGGTGCCCCTGCACGTTCATGACGTCTGCCAATCGTGTCAGCCTTCTCTGCCTCAACCCCTCTGGGTGGTTTTTTTTTAATGGAGGCTTGGTCATGCAACACCGCCAGCTTACGCCCTTTCCGCCGGGGCGGCTGTGTTCAGCTGTCTCCTCTGGCGCCTGTCTCGTCCGCAGTCTCCAGGCTAGGGTTAACAGCCTGTTGCCTGGTTTTTCCCAGGTGCGCTGCCTGCTTCCGTTGTTTAACCTTTTTTGTGTGCTTACGGCCATGCTGACTGCCTGTTCTGCAGGGTCAGTGTGCCAGGCGGTGTACTATTGGGGGGACAGGGCCCGCTCGGCTGAGGGGCCTTTGTCCGAATACGCTGGCGATGTGGGGGGCGGGGTCACTAAGTGCCCACCTGGTGGGGTCTTGATGCTGGCATCATGGACTTCTCCGGGCCCCCGTTCCAGGGGGTCCAGTCCCTTTGGTGGGTCTGGGTCTTCCTTCGCGCTCCGCTGCTACGGCCTTGCCACGGGGTTGGGTTTACCCTTGACCCCGTGATTCTAGGGGGCAGTAACGAGGTTGTTCCGTCCGTTCGTTCCCGGGTGGCATGCGGGTTGTGCGTGTGTGTAGTCGTGGGGTCAGGCCATGGTCTGCTCACCCTGTGCGTTGAGTTGCTTGAGTGCCTCTTCGCACGGTCGGGTCCATCGCCCTCCCGGGAAACCTCTAATAGGGGGGGTGCCCTCCATTAGGGGGGGTCGGGGGGGCTCGGTCCTCCCTGATCTGATGGCTGTGGGGGGCCTCAGCGGGGTGTATTTGTCGAGCTTCTAGCTCCCTCTCAGCTCCTATTATGCAATGAGACGCAGAGCGGGAGCTAGTGTGATACAGAACGTTAGGTTATGACTATAACCAAGTTCTGTTAACACTAGTGGACGCTCTGCATCTAGACGCCGCTGCGGCCCTTGATTTTTCATTGTGGTGAAATTTGTTGGGAAGGAGATGAGTGTGTGGCACCACCCCTGCTTATATAGGTAAGCGGATGGGGGTGTGGCCAGATGAATGCTGGCATTTAAAGGTACATTTTGAAATTTATTCAGTGTATATATGCTGAAGCGAGATATATGCAATGAGACGCAGAGCGTCCACTAGTGTTAACAGAACTTGGTTATAGTCATAACCTAACGTTATCTGTAGTGTGGTAGTGAAAGGTTAACCTTCTGTAGTGTGGTAGTGAAAGGTTAACCTTCTGTAGTGTGGTAGTGAAAGGTTAACCTTCTGTAGTGTGGTAGTGAAAGGTTAACCTTCTGTAGTGTTGTAGTGAAGGGTTAACCTTCTGTAGTGTTGTGGTGAAAGGTTAACGTTAGGTTATGACTATAACCAAGTTCTGTTAATTAGGGGTGACGCTCGGCATCACTCATGCACTGTCCTCGCACGTGCACGCGCACTGAATAAAATTCCACAAATGTACCTTTAATACCAGTATTCGTCTGACCACACCCCTCGTTAGCTTACCTTCATAAGCAGGTGTGTGGTCACCTACTCTCCTCCTTCCCAAGATTTCACCACAAGGTGAGGTCAAGGGCTGCAGCGGCGTCGGATGCCGAGCGTCACCCCTAATTAACAGAACTTGGTTATAGTCATAACCTAACGTTCTGTATCATTAGGGGATCCGCTCGGCATCACTCATGCACATAGGGAGGCCGAGTGGAGCCACCGGCCGACAAATACACCCCGCTGAAAGCCCCCCACGACCATCAGAACAGGGAGGGCCGAGCCCCCCCGACCCCCCCTAATGGAGGGCACCCCCCCTATTAGAGGTTTCCCGGAAGGGCGACAGACCCGACCGTGCGAAGAGGCACTCAAGCAACTCAACGCACAGGGTGAGCAGCCGTGGCCTGACCCCACGACTACACACACGCATAACCCGCATGCCACCCGGGAACGAACGGAGGGAACAACCTCGTTACTGCCCCCAGAAACACGGGGTCAAGGGCAAACCCAACCCCGTGGCAAGGCCGTAGCAGCGGAGCGCGAAGGAAGGCCCAGACCCACCAAAGGGACTGGACCCCCTGGAACGGGGGCCCGGAGAAGTCCATGATGCCAGCATCAAGACCCCACCAGGTGGGCACTTAATGACCCCGCCCCCCACATCGCCAGCATATTCGGACAAAGGCCCCTCAGCCGAGCGGGCCCTGTCCCCCCAATAGTACACCGCCTGGCACACTGACCCTGCAGAACAGGCAGTCAGCATGGCCGTAAGCACACAAAAAAGGTTAACCAATGGAAGCAGGCAGCAGGCAGTTAACCCGAGCCTGGAGACTGCGGACGAGACAGGCGCCAGAGGGGACAGCTGAACACAGCCGCCCCGGCGGAAGGGGCGCATGCTGGCGTTGTTGCATGACCAAGCCTCCATTTAAAAACCCCCACCCAGAGGGGTTGAGGCAGAGAAGGCTGACACGATTGGCAGACGTCATGAACGTGCAGGGGCACCCTCAACCGGTTAACCCGGGAGTTGACACTGCTCCAACACACCAGAGAACCAACCACCTAGTCGTTACCCTATGCGGTGGTTGGTCCCATAACCCCTCAGGAAAAAAACTCCAAAACATACCTGCGGCACTGCCGCAGTACCCGTGTTCCAGTTTCCAACAGGGTTATCCTGGGCCTACGGGTCAACGAAAACATTACTTCGGACCGGGCCCGGTGATACGGGGAGCACAGGTCAAAGACCCCTCCAACAGGCCCCTCTTCGCCATGCGTAAGAGAAGAGCGCAAGAATGGAAAACCAGAGGCTTCCGGTATGAGAGCGGAAGAGTAGCACGCATGCGGTGAGGCTCCTGGTCAAAAGAGCGAAAAACGGAGAAATAAAGACCCGAAAGGTGACGAAAAGTGATCGAAAATCAAGATGCAAACGAGAAGGAAGGAGGAGAAAACAAATATGAAGGAAAGAGAAATGGAGAACTCACAGGAAGAGGAGAGTTCGACGGAGCAGAACCCCCGAGGCGAGACCGAGAAGGAGCAGGCGGAAGAAGGGGGAGTCTCGGCTGAGACAGACAAGGAAATGCCAGGATGGGCCGTACGCATGCAGGCCGGGATATTGGCGACCATAAAATTGAACTCGGACACGATGCAGGCGAACATGAAACTGAACTCGGACACGATAAGAAATGATATTGGGAAGTTACGGGAGGAATTGAGGAAGGAACAGGAGGACTTCAGAGGTGAAATGAATACAGAAATCAAAAGGGTGGAGGAGAAGATGGTGGAACAGGATAGTAACGTAACAGAGGTACAGACTAGAACGGCGCAGATGGAGGAATGGAGCACAGAGATACACGAGGTGTTGACGTGTGTGAATCAAAAACAAGAACAGATGGAGACAAAGCTATCGGACATGGAGGGGAGGTCACGGAGAAATAACATCAGAATATGGGGATTGAAAGAAGGAGTCGAAGGGGAATCGGTGATCCAATATGTGGAAGAGCTTATCAAGGAACAACTGAAGGAGACGGGACTGGAAAAAATGGAGATACAGAGGGCCCACAGGGCGTTGGCTCCGAGACCGAAACCGGACAGACCTCCGAGGGCGGTGATTATTAACATTCTGAGGTTTGAGATTAAGGAGTTGATACTCAGAACCGCGTGGACCAAAAAGATAGAAATCGAGGGGAAAAGACTGTCGTTTGATCAATATTACTCGACAGCGGTGGCAATAACACGCAGGTCCTACGCGGGACTGAAGAGAATTTTGAAAGAAAACGGAATGAAATTCCAGTCACCCATGACCTCGCTAAGGATTCACTGGAAGGAAGGGACGGTGACGTACGCGACGGCGCGGGAGGCGGCAGAGGAGATGAAACGACGGGGGATGCAGGTGACGGAGGACGGAGAGGGAAGGAGACAGGAGGGCCAGACGCGGAGCCTGCAGCAGAGATTGGAGGGGGCACGCAGATGGACCAGAGTGGGAGATCGAGGGCCGAAGTGAGACGTGACAGACCGAAGGCGGAGACGAACGAGGAGGCCAGAGACGGAGAAGGAGGGGAGAGGAGGCGGGAGGATACGAACGGATGAGTACACGCACAAGAAACTATCCAAATAGAGACAAAATATAGAAACTGAAATAACATATACATAAACACACATTCCCAGGTAGAGGCAGGATATAGGAACGAACATAATGTATACATGAACACATAATACACAGGCCGACGGAGGAAATAAATGGAAATATAATTAGGTATGAATGTGTATGCATGTGAATGAATGTTGGTGGTGGTCGGAGGGGCCGTAGGCGTTGATTATTCGCCACGCTTCCGTGAGTCTGCCTCAGGGCAGCTCTGGCTGCAATTGTAGCTTACCACCACCGGTATGACTGTGTATGAACGAATAATGGACTCTGTGAAGCGCTCTGAGTCAGAGCAACAGTCAGTCAGAGAAGAGCGCTATATAAAATCCAATCCATTATTATTATTATTATTAGGTATGATAGACGAAAAACAGAACATATTGAAACAAAGACATAGACACACGCTGAGAGTAACACAGCTGGAAGGGATTAAGGGGATAAATGGACATCACATAGAAAATAGAGAGGAGGAAAATAAAATAAAAATGGGTACACAGAAGACACCACACACGGGTTTGGGAGGAAAGAGGGACATTGGAACATGCGAACCGCATTGAGGGGGACCTAGGAAATGGGGGTCTTTCAGAATGAAGGAGAGCGCTTTTGACCAGGAGCACGACAGCAGTAAAAACAGTAAGAATGCTGGACAAATATGACGAGCGGTTGGGGGCAAAGGCTTCAAACCCCCAAGCCGTCAGGAGGAGGCCTCTCACTAGGAAAGCAATTACTCCTCACCCACCAGCAGGGGACAGGGGGGGCCACAGGGACCCCCCGAACGCCTTGGGAGCACTTTATGTAAAGTTTATGTTTTTTATTTATGTTAATCATTATATGTATTCGGTGAAGAGAGCGGAGGCTACAACCGGAGGGGGGAATGAATGTGACATGGGGGGGATTGACAGACGAAAGAAGAAGAAAGATGACAAGGGTTAAAGGTATAAAAATGATGTCGTTAAATGTTAATGGAATGAATAATGCGATAAAGAGGGGCAAAGTGATGTTGAAATGTAAAAAAAGTGAGATGGAAGTGATTTTTCTGCAGGAGACACATTTGGTAGCACAGGATCATGAGAAACTGAAGAGATTTGGATATGAAAATGCATACTATAGTTCCTTTAAACGGAACCCGAGGAGAGGAGTAATCACGTTAATCAAAAACACAGTCAAATTTGAATTGATCAAGGAAGTAAGAGACAAGGAGGGAAGGTTTGTTCTGGTGAAGGGGAAGATGGAGGACCAAATGGTTACGTTAGTGAATGTTTATGCACCCCCAGAGAGTGAGAGGGATTTATATGAGACCATTTTTGATATGATAGTGATGGAACTAGAAGGGATATTGATATGCGCGGGAGATTTTAATGTAGTACTGAATCACGACCTAGACACCACGAGTACTAGAAAAGGACGGGCACCAATCAGTAGATATATGAATATTCAGATGACGGAAATGGGGATTACAGATGTTTGGAGGGGGCTGCACGCCATGGACAGGGAATACACACATTACTCACACCCGCACGTGACATATGCGAGAATATACTACTTTTTGATGACGACGGGGGACAGTTACAGGGTACGGGAGAGCAGAATAGGAGTAGCGGACATATCGGATCACAGTGCCATATATCTGACAGTAGATCTAGAAGGGAGACGGAGGAACACGATCTTGAGACTAAATGTAGGAATATTAAATAACAAGGGGGTGGTGAGTCAGATCAAGGAGGAGATAGCCAGATATAAGGAAAAAAATGACAACGGGGCGGTAGATCCGAACATTCTATGGGACACACTGAAGGTGGTGATAAGGGGGAAATTGATGGAGAAGACAGCAATGCTGAAGAAGGCCAGAACGGAGACATATCACAATCTGATAGGGAAGCTGAAGAAGCTAGAGGGGAGACACCAGATATCAAAAGAACAGGAAACGCTCGGAGAAATCAAAGAAGTAAAGGCCAGGATAAATAGGGAACTATTGACGGAAATAGAAAAGAAAGCGAGGTTCATGAAACAAACGTACTATGAAGGGGGACCAAAAGCGACCAGACTGTTGGCTAGGAGAATTAGGACGCAACAGAAGTTGAACACGATACACACAATAAGGGATACAAAGACTAATGAAATATTGAGAGACCCAGCTGAAATAGAGAGGACATTTAGAGAATACTATGAAAAACTATACACACAGCCAAAAGCAGCGGGAGAAGAGGAAATAGAAGCATATCTGGAGAAGCTAGAGTTACCATTGATAGGGAAAGAACAGAATGAAGAATTAAATAAAATAATTACGGAATGAGAACTGGAAGAGGCAATTAGTAGAGCTAAAAACAACAAGTCTCCGGGGAGCGACGGATTCCCATCGGAATTCTACAAGACATTTAGAACTGAATTAGCACCCATGTTAGGGGCGGCGTTCAGACACACGATGGAAGGGAACGGAATATAAACTAGGCCTGTTTGCGGACGACGTGATAGTATACATGAGGCAACCAGACAAGAGCTTCCCGGCACTGATGGATCTACTGAAGGAATATGGCCACTACTCAGGATACAAACTAAACGTGACAAAGACACAGACCTTAGCATGGAACTATACTCCAACGACGGAAATTAGGGAACAGTACGGGATAAGATGGGACATGGACAAGATTAAATACTAAGGGGTGAACATCACGAGAGGGGTGGAGAAACTGTTTGAGGCGAACTATACACAGATAAATCAGAACATCAAGAGAGACTTAGAGAGATGGACAGTAATGCCCTTGGACTTCAATTCAAGAATAGAGGTCATCAAAATGAACATACTATCAAGGTTACTGTACCTATTCCAGTCACTACCAATACAAATACCACAGAATCAATTCAGGGAGTGGGACAGACTGATATCGAGGTTCATATGGGCGGGGAGAAGACCACGGGTCAGATATAAAACACTACAACTACCAAAGGAAGAGGGAGGGATGGCAGTACCCAGCCTACAAGATTATTATTATGCAGCACAACTGAGAGCAGTGACGTGCTGGTGTAACGACAGATATGAGGCAAGATGGAAAGACATTGAAAAAGAAGGGGAGGGATACAAGATACAAGCTCTGGTGGGAGATAGGGAACTATTCAAAGAAAATGAGGGACTGTTAGATCCAATCACCAAATGCACCTTGACCATATGGAACAGAGTAGTAAAAACACACAAATTGGAGAAACAGACAGGGGTTCTGAGATGGGTAGCACATGACAAGAGATTCAAACCAGGGAGGTTGGACCACGGATTCAGGAGGTGGGAGAGGGGGGGGGGGGGGGGCAACAGCAATATGCAAAATGATAGAGAAGGGGGAAATGCAAACATTACAAAAATTAAAGGAGAAATTTGGACTAGAAAACAGGGACCACTTCAGATATCTACAGATTAGAGATTACTATAATAAAGAAATAAGAGGGGACAAGGACAAAGAACAGAATGGAATAATTAGGATGATAGTAAGGGCATACGAAGGAGGGAAAGGAAGGGTAATATCAGCACTGTACCGGGCTATAATGACCAGCAAGGGACACACGACAGACTACATAAGGGAGAAATGGGAGAGAGAACTAGAGATAGGAATAACAGGGAAGGAATGGGGTAACATATGCGAGGTGCAACATTCAACAACAGGATCGAGGATATGGAAAGAGTTTGGATGGAAAAACATAATCAGATTCTTTATAACCCCAGAGTTGAAGGGAAAATATGCACCAACACAAAGAGCATGCTGGAGGATGTGTGGGAAGGAGGGGGCAAATCACACGCACATATTCTGGGGATGTCAGAAGCTGAAGGGGTATTGGGAGGAGATAGGGGAGGCAATGATCAGAATATTAGGATACGGATTACACACAAACAGGACTGGTGCTTTACTTAGGGGACCTGACACACGAGGGAATACAAATATTTAATAAAGATAATGTTGATATCGGCCAGAAAAGCAATAACGAGACTGTGGTACAAGGAAGACCCACCGACAATAGCACAATGGGTAGGAATAGTAGAGGAGATACAGGATATGGAGAGGATAACGCACATGCTGAGGCTACAGGAAGAGAAATTTGGGGAAAGATGGGGAAAGTGGGAGGATTATAAAGGGAACGAAAACGACATCACAGAGGAAGAACCAAATGCAACACAAGAGGGCGAAGGGTAAAGGAGGAAAGAAGTTCAAGGAGGGTCTCTGAACCCATGTCACACACTTTTGCTTTAGTTAGTATTTTCTAATAGTTTTTTTGGGGTATTATAAATGTTTGATGTTTTTGTACTTTATTATTTATGTCTGTTTAACAGTGTTGTATTAATATTCAGGGATGATGTGGTTTGTATATGGGTGAATTAAAAGGCAAAGAGAAATTTAATAAAAAAAAAAAAAAGGACGAAGGATAAGGGAAGAAAGAAGCTCAAGGAGGGCCTCTGGACCCATATCACACATGCATGCCTTAGTCAGTATTCAATATTTTTGAGTAGGTATTACATTTTTAGGGAGGTACACAAACAGCCTTTGTATTAAGTACCTGGAAAACAACTGTAGTGGAACCAGACAACTAACCATGCTACCCATGTAACCATTTATGTGCACTGCATTTTTTTTTTCTTATTGTGTTGTTAGTTTCTTTTTTCTTTTTTCTGTAAGTGTTGTGTGTCTATAAGTGTTAATAAAAATAAAAGTTTAAAAAAAAAAAAAAAAAAAAATGGAAAACCAGCCCCAACACCCCGTACTTGGTATTCCCAGGAGGTCACCCAACCAAGTACTAACCAAGACCAACCTGCGTGGCGGCCGAGATCCGACGAGATCGGGCGTGTACAGGCTGGCACGGCCGTAAGCCATTACGACAGTGTAGAATACAATGCACCCAACAAGGGCTCCATAGCGCTTAACCCTGTGACACCCGGACCGACCTAGCATTTTTCCGCCTGAAAAAAGCCCAAGTCCCTCAGGGTACCAGAACAGCATGCAACCAACTCCATGAATGAATGAATGAAAACTTTATTCAACAGATTGCAGAATGGGTACAATACAGTACGGCTCAATACATACAACTGTTAAGGGGATGCAGACCTGAGAAAGACGTTAGTCTTGTTTCCATCAGGGTCCCCCATTTCCAATTCATATAGATTCATCCAACTCTTTATAATAATAAAGAAGAAGCATCAACCGTATGAACCCAACTGCACAGCTGGGAGTAAAAAACTGTTTATTTTTTTACATCCAGTCACTCCTTTTGTCAGAGAGTATAGACCGAACTTTCCCAGAAGCCTTCCCACATGAGTCGTAGTTATGAAAAAGACATGCCAACTGTGAGTCACGTGACCAACTGACTCAAGTTTACACATAAATCGAGCGTAGCAGACCCGCAAGCCCTACGCTCTAACTCGACACCTTAACACCACAACCTTACGTAAAGATCTTAACTCACGGAAGCCGTCGCCATAGCAACATTGCTATGACGGGGGGAAACCCTGTACACGGCTCCAGTTTGTAATAGGAGTCACGTCAGGACAACCCTCCCCCCCCCCCCCTCCCTGCCAAGACGTTCGAACGACTCGGCCCTGACTGGCTCAGCAGAATGAGAAAAAAATCTCCTAAACCAACCAAGTGGAAAGGAGGGGTTTATTCGACACCCCCTCACAAAAAACCCTTTTTCCCTACACACAATAACAACTGTAGCATTTTGAAACCTTCGATAGAATGCCAATGTAAAGCGTAAGCTAATACAATGCCCGCTACCCACAAATGTGAACAGGATTTATAACAAAACAAGTCGTATGTGTGTGAATCCTACACCCGCTTTCTATGTCATACATAGCAAACGCTGACAGAGAGTAACGGCCAGGCCGTGGAACGTGTGTGTACGAGTATTACTGCAACTAACACAACAGCGTTGTGGGACACATTTACTTTGTTCAAGCAATGGAAATACCACCAGTTTCTACCTGCATGTGGAGCGTCAGGCTAATAGAACCTCCTACGACTGAGTGTATGCTTGCAGACCTTGCTTAATCTCGTAACACAACACGACTCATCTCACAACGTAAAAGTGCAGATTCATATTTACGCAACCCCATCATATGATTTGTTGAAGAAACATTTGGCCAATAATACAGTTCCCCTTATATCGGGGAACTCTTTATTTCCATGGCACAAAAACATAATCATGAGGGGCCGGAGAGGGTGTAGAGGAGAGGGGACACAGAGGGAAAAGTCACTTTTAGCGGCATCTGCCACCTCGCGCCGCTCGAGTCTTGCCACCCCGAGGAGCCCCGGAGGGACGGTAGGTAACTGTCTGCTGGTCTCGACGTTCCCTACCGTCTCCTCCGGTCGTGGATGGGCCGGCAGCAGCAGAAGCGCCGTCTCTCCTCCTGGCCTTCTTGGAGGGGCCAGCAGCGGCGGCGGAGGCAGTGGTAGGCACGGCGGAGGGAGCTCGACGTCGTGGAAGCCTTCTGACTCCACCGGCAAGGACGGGAGGCGGAAAATGGGGTTGGAGAACGGATCTCTCCTCTGCCATCTCTCTGCATGTTGAGGTCATCAGCTGCAGGGCCTTCCCGAACAGTCCAGCATCGGAGAGGCTGGCCGTCAGAAGAGGGGTTCTCTTCTTCTCCGGCACTCGAGCCTGCTCTAGCCAAAGGTGGCGCTGGGTCAGGGTGGCCAGGGCGTGCGTCTTCCCCGAGGCTATGGCCAGCACCTGGGTAAGATGCAGGACAGCTCCTGCCGCCTGGGTGATCTGATCGCATTTTACCTCGGTCAGATCCATGCCGCCCGTCAATATCCCCGATACAAATCTAGCCAGGTGGGCGATGTTAGAAGCCGCAGCCAGCGATTGTGTACCAGCGATAAATGACTGGTCACCCCAATATACCAATCGCCTAGCCGATCTTCCATGGAGAACCGGCTTGCATAATGGTTCCCACACCACATCCGGACAGAGGAGAGCGGCCATCGGCCTATCAAGCCGTGGCACGCCCTCTCTCATACCTTTGACCAACCCCGACACCCACGTAACTGGTACGTAGGCGGGGGTAAGTCCCATGATGCTAGAAACCGCCTGACCCTGACGAACATAGGCCCCCATTGAGGGGAAAAATGGGTAGACAACATCCACCCCTCTCACCGGGCGACGCTGCCAGAGATGACCTATGAGATCGTCGGGGACAGGAGCAGGCAATGGCAGCGGCAGCGGCACGCCGTTTGCAGCGGCAGCTACCGCCATGAGCTCGGGAAACAAAGCCCGCAGTTCCCCCTGCTGACCTTCCTCCACCGAACCCGCATCCCTCACATGCAGCAGGCTTCGACCCATTGAGGAGCCACAGTCTGATGTGGCTGATAGCAGGGCATCCTGCTGATGAGGCCGAGGTGGTTCCTCGACATCCTCGAACAAGGCGTCCCAAGGAGCCATTTCTCCCCCCTCCGGTGTTTCCTGGATAGGAGGGATATTCGCCTCCACAGGACCTTCAAACAAGAATCCGTCCGACTCTTCCATGAAATCCTCAGTTTCCATCGGACATGCAGAGCCCGACGCATCCTCGCTGGTCTCCAGCAATTCCCCAAACCCAGGCCGTTCGCGCCTGCATGCCACCATCTTGCGACGTGAACGGGCAGACGCGAAAAGTTTGCGTCGCAAATCCTCCGAACCCAAAACAACCGACCGTTCAACAACGGACGATTCCCTGGAACCAGAGTCGAGATCATGCCATCGCCGGAGCGACGGCACCGATGTCTCGGCTCCTCGGAGAGGCAAACTACCCATCGGCTGCCTCCTGGGCTGGGTCGGCAACCACGAAAGTGGCAGCAGCCCCGCACCAAAACGCACAACGGAGGCGGGAATGGAGAACCGCTGGTGAAGAGTGGGTCTACTCTCCGAAGAAGACATTATGACTTAGCTTTTTCCTTTGAACAGTTATGAGAGAAGAAAAAACTAAGCACAATGTAAACTCGTCACAACTCTTTTCAACTAACAACACGTCAAGTGGGGTACTACCGAGGCACTTCCTTGTGGTGAAAACGAGAAGGAGGAGAGCAGGTGACAACACACCTGCTTATGAAGGTAAGCTAACGAGGGGTGTGGTCAGACGAATACTGGTATTAAAGGTACATTTGTGGAATTTTATTCTGTGTGCGTGCACGTGCAAGGACAGTGCATGAGTGATGCCGAGCGGATCCCCTAATGATACAGAACCTTCTGTAGTGTGGTAGTGAAAGGTTAACCCTCTGTAGTGTGGTAGTGAAAGGTTAACCTTCTGTAGTGTGGTAGTGAAAGGGTTAACCCTCTGTAGTGTGGTAGTGAAAGGTTAACCTTCTGTAGTGTGGTAGTGAAAGGTTAACCTTCTGTAGATGGTAGTGAAAGGGTTAACCTTCTGTAGTGTGGTAGTGAAAGAGTTAACCGTCTCTAGTGTGGTAGTGAAAGGTTAACCGTCTGTAGTGTGGTAGTGAAAGAAAGGTTAACCTTCTGTAGTGGTAGTGAAAGGTTAACCTTCTGTAGTGTGCTAGTGAAAGGGTTAAAGCCAGGAACTGAGAAAAACCACAGATTTTCAACCCGATTTGTTACGAACTAACCGAGTGAAAATACTGATTGGATCTTCAAAGTATTATTCCATCCCATCAGTGTAGCGAGAGTCATGACGACATCGGAGGGACGTGCAGAGGACTGGGGGAGGGGTGGGGCTGACATCAGCTGTCTGTTTGATGATCGTGAGCATGCAGGCCAGGGATGGGCCTACTACTCACCACAGTAAAACATCGCTTTAACGTCCAGATGGTCAGACAGGTACAAGTCAGGTTTTCTTTTAAGCACCTATAAGGGTCAACAACAACAACAACAACAACAACAACAACAACAACAACAACAACAACAACAACAACAACAACAACAACACACCTGTTAACTCATTGACCGCCGAGGATTAGACGGGTCCCGTTCTAGCACTGCCACGCTTTAAAAGATAGGAGTGTGTCACCTTGTTTGTAGAGCTATAACTATATTCTATATTATAGCTATGGATACAATACTATGGCCCATTTGACATCACCTATCTATGGTTCAATATGTGAAAAATAATAAAAAATTTCATCCATACGTTCCCGTGTTATACCGTGGTGAATATAAGTATGGTTTTAGAGCGGTCTAGGGTAATTCATGAAAGGCTGAGTAATAGCCTTATACGTCAATTCTACTATAAACGTTGCCGTTTCTTGCCTGTACACGCTACTATTCCCAAATAAAATTCATATCATAGGTATTATGTTTCATCATGAATGCATGAAAGGGGGGGGGGGGTCATTTTCTGATGCTTTGATCGTCACCAATGGCATACGTTGTGGAGTAACGTTACACAGACATGTTGCGATCGGGGTGAAGACATGGTTGGATCAACGCAGGATTGATATCATATAGCCCTTACCTTCACTAGGATGTACCCCAAAAAGAATATTCCAATTATCTGATCGCGAGTCCCAGTATTGGTGTCGATCGTGTCGTGTCGCCAACATAATCCACCACACATCATGCATCGGGAGCATTTGACGCTTCTCAATCCTATCGTTATAACCGCTCCGCTCGCCCGACAAATAAAAGTGCCCCCGGAGACATGTGACCGTTGCACAGGCCAAGGTACAAGGTTTCAAAGGGTGCTCGATACCGCCGTCTAGCTGGATGCGGCCGGTATTGCACTTTGGCGATCTCAGACTCATTCCCTATGGTAACACCGAGGTCTCCGGATGAATAATGAATACAAATATGGGAAAAAGGGAAAAACTTTCAAATAACGTATATATATATACGTGGTTGGCATTCAAAGGATGGCGCCCAATAACGTATATAAACGTTGTTGGCGGGGAATGAGTTAATTCCCTCAGAGCTTTCAGTCTTTCACACAGTAACATAGGCATGGTTACCACTTTCTGTGCCAAAAACGTAAAAAAGACATGTTTGGCGGACAACAGTTGAGTGCCAAAAACGTAAAAAGTCTTTTTACTTTGATCCCCGCTCTACAGACTTGCCCAGAGCGATCTGCATCATTTTCGACCATCCCCACACATTAGAACTGCAATGCCGATCGACTATCACCAGGTGGCGGTATCGTCTGTGTCTGAACTGCGATGGCTTCGGTTGAATCTAGGGATGTCCGATATTATCGGCCAATATTGGCATTAAAATGTAATATCGGAAATTATCGGTATCGGTTTAAATTTGTTTATTATTATTATTATTATTATTATTATTATTATTATTATAATATTTTATTTACATTTCTTTTACATTTATTTTACCCAGGCAAGCAAGTAAGAACAAATTCTTATTTTATTTATTGTGAAAAGTATACATAATGTTGTGTTTTTGGGGGGGAAACCCCGCATATATCGGTATCGGTTGATATCGGTATCGGAAATTAAGAGTTGGACAATATCGGTATATCGGATATCGGTAAAAAAGCAAATATCGAACATCCCTAGTTGAATCACACTCTAACTTTCATTTCTGCTTGGCCAGTGGCCACTCCTCCTGCTGGGACATAGATTTTTTTTTTTTTAATAACTTTCTTTATTGGAAGAGTTTTCAAAATTATGCAGACAGTTATACATGTTATGCATCTTCCATTTTTTCCCCCCCCCATTTCCCTTTCCTATCCCCTAACCCCACCCCACAAAGAGCGACAACAAACATACATATAATACACAAATACAAAATAAAAGTATGTGACAGAAAAATAAAAGTAAAAAATAAAAAAACCTATAGTACTAATATAACTGATATATATATATAGTCGTCACACCCAGGTAGGGATGTCAAGGATTCTATATGCTTTAAAAGGGGTCTCCAAGTATTCTCAAAGGTATTCAGGGAGCCAGTAGGGCCTTTGAGGGAGAATCTGAGCTTTTCAAGATTAATAGATAATATTAATAGATAGATAACCCACCTATTGTGAGATGGAGGTTGAGTATGTTTCCACTTAAAAAGAATAAGTCGCCTGGCCAATAAAGTGGAGAAGGCAAGAACAGGATGTGATATTTTGGAGGGTAGAGGCTGGTGATAGTAAGGTTGTAGGCTGTGCCGATGGTTTCAAAAATTTCAGACCAGAATGTGGCAAGGCTGGGGCAGGACCAGAACATGTGGGTGTGATCGGCAGGGGATTGTTTGCATCTATTACATGCGTCAGAGATGTTGGGTTACATTCGAGAGAGTCTCGAGTTTGTGTAGTGGACTTTGTGTATAATCTTGCACTGTGTGAGGCCGTGTCTTGCACAGATGGAAGATGAGTGGACAGAGTCCAATGCCCAACTCCAATACTCATCAGACAGTTCAATTCCCAGCTCCCGCTCCCACGAGTTCTTAGGGCCAGTTCCTGGGGTATCCGTAGCGGAGCTAATCAGGTTGTAGATGTTGGAGATTAGCCGTTTTTTTTCCGGGTTGAGAACCATTAGTGAATCTATAAGGGTTTCAGGGGGCCGACTAGGGAATTTGGGGTTCTGGTTCTGTGTGAAGTGCCTAATTTGGAAGAAACGAAACAGGTGGGATTTGGGAAGGTCGAATTTATTTACGAGGTCTGGAAAAGACATGAAAGTCCCTTGGTCATAGAGATCATTAAAAGTAGTTATCCCTTTGTCAAACCAGACTTGAAAGGAAGAATCAGTGCAAGAGGGCAGGAATAAATTATTGTTAAAAGTGGGGGAGAGGAGGCGGTTAGGTGGCGTAGCGGAGATTGCGTTCGTCACCAACCCCGAAGCTGTGAGCTGGATTCGCCTGTTCGAATCCAGCTCACAGCTCCGGGGTTGTCACCAGCTTGGCTGGCCGTTCACACTAATACAATTGGCAGTATTAGAGGGTGGGAGAAGCTGGCGGGGTGGGACCGGGTCGTTGTAAACAGCGACTCATACAGTTTGTTCGGGGCGCCTGCTAAGCGCAGATAGGACCTGAGTGGGATAGTGTGATCCTTCCACACGCTATGCCCTCTCGGGGAGGATCCGCGCTGCCAGGTGAAAAGAAGCGGTTGATTGGCTGGACGTGTGTCGGAGGAAGCACGTGGTAGCCTCCACTCTCCCAGATGATCTGACTGTGGGGGGTAAGTGTGCAGCGACCAGGAAGGGGATTGGGAATTGGCATACGACTAACATTGGGATGGAGAAAATCGGAGGAAAATGGAGGGGGAAAAAGATCAATAAAATAAAAATAAAAAATAGTGGGGGAGAGGTCAGAGGCCCTATGGAGGCTGAGGCTTTTCCTGATTTGAATCCAAATTTTTGTGGAGTCGACCACCATTGGGTTTGCAGAGAGTCCAGTAACCGACATAGGGAGTTGGGAGCACAGCAGAGAGCGAAGAGAGTATCTAGAGCAGACCTGGGCATTGTATGATGATTCTGATGATTCATGTCAACGTTCACACGCACAATATACGCTTATTTAGGATTTGACTTGATTGAACAACAAAGCAGTCGGGGCAAGCCGAAAACGGTCGAAAGTGTGGTTATTTGAAGTTTGGATTTCTTTTTTCACAACTGAGGTAGGTAGATAAAATTTTTAGAGACTAAAGTACAGAAAAAAGGTACCGTTGGGTACCGGTATCGATTCACTACCGTACCGGTTCAAATGTGAACGGTACCCATCCCTACTGAACACACAACTGCAGGGCAAGGGCATTTTTGCTCATGAAATGCATAGCCATGTGAAAGCCTTCATGACAAAGCTGCAATTAATTTCAAGGCAACTAGGCAGCAACAATCTCAAACACATGAAAACCCTGAAAGAAGTCAAACCATCAGCTGATCACCGGCACAGGTACTCATCCATGTTGGGAGCACTGCATGATGAATTTTCAAGGCGTTTTCAAGATTTCAAAAAGGTTGAGGATGAAATGCAGCTGGTTTCCTCTCCCTTTACCTGCAGTGTTGATAGTGCACCCACTGATGTTCAGCTTGAACTCATTGACCTGCAGTCTGATTCACTACTGAAAGAGCACTTTAAGTCAGCATCACTGCTAGAGTTCTACTCTGCTCTCAAGGAGGAGAACTTTCCAAACATGAGGAGACATGCTCAGAAGATGTTGGTTCTCTTTGGATCCATCTATATGTGAACAGACATTCTCAGTCATGACGTTTACCAAGTCCAGGTACAGATCCTCTCTCACTGATGAACATCTGGCAGCTGTGCTTCGCATCTCCACCTCAGACATGCAACCTGACTTTGATGGACTTGTTAAAGCTCAACAGAGACTGGATTTATCACACTGAATGAAAAAAAAAAAGAGCTGAAGAACACTAAAATGTGGAAATATAACAAGTGAAATGGGACATTTGATATTTTTTTTTCTTTTTTTTGCACAGTTCTGAAAACATTAAATGTTTAATATAGGCATGTAGAGTAAAAAAGGCTACTGGGACCAGGGGCGGATTTAGGATTGTAGGAGATCCGGGGCTTAGCCCAGATAGGTGCCCGCGTGAGCGGGCTCGGATTTTTTTTACTTCGACACCACAACCTTTAACTTATACCACCACCTTAAAGCAGACAAAAGGCACTAGAGAACACTTAAATTCACACCCTTTAATTAATGAAGCAAACTATAATAATTTATAATAATAATAATAATAATAATAATAATAATAATAATAATAATAATAATAATAATAATAATAATAATAATAATAATAATAATAATAATAATAATAATAATAATAATAATGATAATAATAATACACTGTGTTTGTATAGCACCTTTCATACAAGAATTGCAGCTCAAAGTGCTTCACAGCAGTACAAAAAGACAGGCATAAAATGAGCACAACATTTGCAATGCATTGCAATGCATTAGCATAAAGTGCAGACATAAAGCATAAAATAGATAGCAGTAAAATAGACAAAGTCAAGGTAAGACATAGAACATTAAATCACATCGTTTTTCATATTAGGATCTAAGATCTAGGGTTAACTCGCCGAACGTTGAGCGCCAGAACCCCCGAAAACCAGAGTATAGTCGGGGCTTCATCGTTGTTTCTTTTATTCGATATTTCCATTCATAAAGACATGCCGGCAGCCTGTGTTATCACTGGGGATGGGTCTGAGATCTCAAAAGCTATGTTTCTAAGGTGGAAGAATTATGTTTTTGTCAACTTATTGATTGTGATTTAAAGCTTAGGTCTGAGTCTACCATAACACCAAGACTTAACTCACTCAAATACAGTTAGCATCTGCTAAATCTGGTGCAAACATATTTTCATGTAACAATGATTAATTGTCAAAAAAAAAAAAAAAAAAAAAATTATAATTTTTATTTTAATTTTAATTTTTTGAAAATAGATTCAGGGCTTTTCAGAAAACATTCGGGGCTTGAGCCCAAGTAGCCACCCCCTAGCCCCGCCCCTGACTGGGACACTTTTCATGTCTTGTTTATTTTGGCTATAAGATGATGTGATGTCTTTAGAAAGCTAAGAAAATCCTTGTTTCAATAGTATATGAAACTCAAAATAATAACTTTATTTGTATAGCACTTTTTCATACATGCCCTTTGTTATTAACACTTTAATCGCCGGAAACGCCGTAACTCGTCATTGCCCGCCATGCTCATTCTGCCGAAGACGCCGTAACACGTCTTTTTTTTTGAACTTTCTTTTTATTTTGTGTCATATTGAACATCACATTGCATTAATCATACAGTATAATATACTTGATTCACATAGTCAATGACATTTGTTACTCAGGCTCTTCCCTCTTATTCAATTTGTTTAAGGTATTCAGCGTAATCAAAATAAGCTGTATAATCCGAGTACGCCTCTTAAACAACCCAGTGGGGAGGGATTTTTACAATATTTTTTTTTATGATTTTTTGTAGGATAAGAAACGAAAAAATAAATAGAGAAATAAATTTAGCAAAAGGAAAAAAAAAATATACTTTAACAGAAAAAAAAGAACAACAAAAAAAGAAAAGAAAAAAAAAAGAGAGAGAGGGCGTCAGGCTCATGCTAATGTATCTCCAGGTACAAGGTTACAAGTGACCATCTCTGCATAAACATATCTTTTTTCAGTTGCAATTGTGCAGTCATTTCTTCCATTGTATACATCTGTCTCAGTCTCTTGGTCCATTGTTTGATTGTCGGTGGTTGATTTTGTAGCCATGCCATAGTTATCATTTTCCTTGCTATTAACAGTATCACTCTCAAGATATATAACGTATCTCCATAGTATGTGCCTTTCGGTATACATCCCAAGATATAGTACGATGGATTCAGAGGTAAGTCAAGATCTAGAATGGTTTTAATCTCATTTTTGATATTCATCCAAAATGTCTGCACCCTTGGACAGTCCCAGAAAATATGTGTATGATCTCCGATCATTCCACATCCTCTCCAACATAGTGGTGAGGACCCACCAGCAAATCCGGAGAGAACTTGAGGAGTCCTAAAGTACCTGACCTTGACCTTCCAGTCAAACTCCTTCCACATTGGGCTATTTGTGATTTTATGATTGCTTGAATGGCTGTCCTCCCATTCTTCATTTTCTATGATCACATTAGCTTCCAACTCCCATTTTTCTTTAATATAGGTGGTGTCTCCTGGATCGTCTAGTTGTAACATGTTGTAAATATTGGATATCTGCTTTCTTTCCATCAAGTTTTTTTCTATTGTGTTTATAAAGTACCGCTCCACATTTGTTGGTGGTCTCTTAATTGCTTCCCACTCACTGTGAGTCATTACATAGTGTCTTATTTGAAAGTATCTAAACATGTCTTTCGAAGGTAGATCAAAACATTGCTGTAGCTGTGCAAACGATTTAAAACAGTCTCCTTCCATTAATTGATTGATAGTAACCAGGCCCAAATCCGCCCATTTTTTAAAACCCCCATCCTCCATAGCTGGCCGGAATTCTGTATTGTCTGCTATTGGCATGGCCCTAGATATTGATCGTGGACCTCCCCCCTTTTTCCTTACACTTTCCCATACCTTTAATGTATTTGTAATCCATTTGTTACCAATCTTAATTTTTTTCCAGTATGCTTTCCCCAGGAATATTATGGATCTGAGAGGGGTCTTTGGAATTGAGTTTTGCTCAATCTGTACCCATCCTGAGTCTAGGTCCTTTTGTATCCAATGCACAAGTATGCGTAATTGAGCTGCCCAGTAGTAGTTTCTTAGGTTTGGTAGACCAAGACCACCCTTGTTCTTTGGCAAACATAGTGTTTTAAGCCTTACTCTAGGTTTTTTCCTCTGCCAGATAAATTTGGATAGGAGTTTATCTAACCTTTTAAAGGTAGTGGCAGGTATTGGTATAGGTAGAGACTGGAAGAGAAAAATAAGTCTAGGTAGCACATTCATTCGAATTGATTCTATTCTTCCCACTAGGGAGAGAGGTAAAATGTCCCATCTGGCCATGTCTGATTTGATTTGTACAATCAACTTTTCGTAGTTTGCTTGATATAACTGATTGCTGCTGGGAGTCAAAATGATTCCTAAATACCTGAATCCGTCTCTAGCCCAATGGAAGGGTGCTATACTATTCAGATGTATTGGCCATGTTCCCACTATCATCATGGCTTCTGATTTGGTCTCATTTATCTTATAACCCGACAGTTCGCCGTAATTTCTTAAATCCATCATTATGTTTGGAATTGATTCTAAAGGGTTTTTGATATAAAGTAAAATGTCATCAGCAAATAGCGAGATCTTGTGTGTAATGCCTTTTTGGTCATCTATTCCCTGTATCTGAGGGTTTGATCTAATCATCTCCGCTAGTGGCTCTATGCCAATCGCGAATAGTAATGGAGACAAAACGTCTCCTTGGCGTGTCCCTCTCTGTATGTCAAAGAAGTGAGAGCAGTGACCATTCACCCTTACTCTAGACTTAGGATTTTTATATAAACATTTTATCCATTCTATAAATGTGTTATTGAATCCCATACCTTTCAATGTTAGTTCAAGGTACAGCCAATCAACTCTATCAAATGCCTTCTCGGCATCTAAGCCGAGAAGCATTGATGGTTCTTTTCGAAATCCAGCCACTGTTTGCAGATTTAAAGTTCTTCTGATGTTGTTAGCACCCTGTCGACCAGTGATAAAGCCAGTCTGGTCTGGGTGTATCAGTTTTGTTATATGTTTCTGTATTCTTTTTTTAAGTATAGATGTCAATATCTTGAAATCGTTGCAAAGGAGACTTATGGGCCTATAGGAACTACATCTTGTGGGGTCTTTACCTTCTTTATGTATTACCGAGACAATAGCTTCTGACCAGCTTCCTGGTGGATCTCTCTCAGATAGGGCATAATTATAAACTACACTTAATACTGGTGTTAATTGTTCAGTGAAATGTTTATAAAATTCATTTGAAAACCCATCTGTACCTGGTGATTTATTGTTCTTAAGCATCTGAATAGTTTCCCCTATCTCCTTCTCCGTAATAGGGGAGGTTAGCTCATCCGCCTCATCTGGGGATAGTTTAGAAAGTTTAAGGTTATCTAAGAAGTTGTTGATTTTTTCTTTCTTGTTTTCCAATTGCTGTGCTTTGTAGAGGTCGGTATAGTAATCTGCAAATGCATTAGCAATTTCTTGCGTTTGCATTACTTCCATGTGTGTGCTGGGGTGTTTAATCTTTGGAACTATCCGACTTGACTGTATTTTGTGGAGCTGGAATGACAGTAGCTTGCTTGCCCTATTTCCCATCTCACAGTAATTCCTACCAGCAAATCTAAGGGCTCCTTCCGCTTTGTATGTCAACAGGTCATCTAGTTTTTGTTTGCAGGTTAGTAGAGCTTTTAAATCTTCTTCATCTCTGTTCAGTTTATGTTTCCTTTCTAGTATTTTTAACTCATTTTCTAGGTTCTGCTGTTTTTCATTTCGCTGTTTCTTTAGTGCACTTGAAATTGAGATAATTTTACCTCTCATTACAGCCTTTGCCGCGTCCCATAAAATTGATGGTGAGACATCCCCCTTATTGTTGAGATCAAAATAACTCTTCAGTTCTTCACTTATCCTCTCCCGTGTGTGAGAGTCAGACAGCATGGATACATTGAGCCTCCAATATTTAAAGATTTTATTGGTACTGAGGTTAAGTTGAAGAGTTAGAGGTCCATGATCTGAGATGGTCGCTGGTTCAATGATACATGATTCAACTTTGTCAATATCTTGCTTGGAAATACAGAAGTAATCTATCCGAGAGTAGCTACCATGGACCCCAGACCTAAAGGTAAAGTCTTTCTGCCTAGGATGGTGGAAACGCCATGCATCTATAAGTCCAAATTCTTTTATCATTGCATTCAGTGATCTAGATTTTTTTGAAATGGGTCCACAATCTACAGGCAGTTTGTCTACTTTTGGATTTAGTACACAGTTGAAATCACCGGCCATAAGGATAATTCCTTTGGCATTACCAGCCAAAAGTGAGGCTATACCTTTAAAGAAATTGGGGCAGTCTTCATTTGGTGCATATATATTTAGAAAGGTTATGATTGATCCTCCTATTGACCCCAGGACCATAACATATCTGCCCTGGTCATCTGCAATTTCCTTTTCTTTGGTGAAGTATACTGATTTGTTAAATAGAATAGCCACTCCTCTCTTTTTCCCTGTTTGACAGGACGCACTATACACCTGGCCCACCCATTCTCTCTTCAGTTTCTGGTGTTCGTTCATTGATAAGTGCGTTTCTTGAATGAATGCTATAGAGCACTGCATTTTCTTAAGTTGTCCAAAAAGTTTTTTCCTCTTTATTGGGTTGTTAAGACCATTTATATTGTAACTAATACATTTAAGGCTTGTCATAATGTCATTGTATTTCGTATGTACAACATAGATCTATCTTCCATAGTATATGAGCTTGAGGCATTTGTCAAAGAGTGTACAACATAAAAAACAAAACAAAATGGTCCCCTATTCACTTGTAAGGGAAAACCTAGGGCTTCCAATTTTCCAGTAAGCTGTCTTACATAAATCACAAATGAAATAATCTCCCGATGTTCTAGAGAGGTGTAGCTTTCTCTCTCAGGGAGCATATTGCACTAAGTGCAGAGAAGTTAACCACGAACGTATAGGGTTAACCTTTGCCTGGTAACACAGGCTAAGTGTGATCCGTCTATGGCTCAGTCTCTGGCCTCAGAACCACATATAAACTAAAGTAGATTTAATATATTTAAATTTTCCCAACAGGTAATTAATACTCAGGGTAAATGATAATCATATTAGTCAGCAGCATGTCCATTATTTCTTGTGTTTTACACTTATTGTAAACATTTCGTTAGTTTACTATATCTAACTGGTTTACTCATCTTTATCGTCCATGAATGATCTTAGGTCTGCGGCAGATAGTGACGTCATGGCTCCTTTCGTTCGCTGCTCACGCCCTCTTCTTTGTGTTCGCCACCTGTCCCTTGTCAGTTCTCTTTGTAGTTTCTCTCTTTCGTCGATTTGGACATGAATTCCCAGTTCTTTCAGTGTGGGAATTGCATCTACCAGAGAGTCAAACACCTTCGTTCCCGATTCTGTTGTCATCCTGAGTCGTGCCGGGTATGGGCAATTAGCGCGTATCCCTTTTTCCTTCAGCTGTTTGATGACGTGACGCACCTGACCCCTCTTCTTTTGCAGGTCTGGGGAGTAATCGTGATCAAAATAGATCCTTTTCCCTTTAAATGTGACGGTTTGTCCCCATGCGAGCTGTAGAACCTGTTCTTTGATATTGAAATCTAGAAAGCGCACAATGATAGAGCGCGGGGGTGCGCTAGACTCTCTCGGTTTGGCCATCAGTGATCTGTGCGCTCTTTCTATCTTAATCTCAGACTCAAGTTCAGGTGTTATTTTCAGGGATGTTGTCAATAGCTGCTTCACAAACTCTTTAGTATCCTTGTCCTCGCTACCTTCAGGGACTTTGTTATTAACACTTTAATCGCCGGAAACGCCGTAACTCGTCATTGCCCGCCATGCTCATTCTGCCGAAGACGCCGTAACACGTCTTTGATATCAATATTTCAAAAATCTGTGATCGAAATCATATTTCTCCTCCGGGGACCTGATATATACTGCTGATCTCCACTCAACTCTCTAACGGTTCAAGAGCGCCATCTGGTGGCAGATCGGCAGATCGGCCAACAGGAAGTGACGCGCCAAACAGGAAGTGCTCATCCATATTTCGTCCGGGCACTCGCGATCGTTAGCCGGACTCTATCTCGACACACTGGATAATCAATCGCTCGTTAATAAACAATAAACAACGTTATTTGGACGTATATAGTATTATACAACCTGGAAATGGTTCATCTAGATCAACATCCCATAATCGAAAACTGTCTACTCCAAGCTGATCGTCCAACGGCGCGAGGAAGATACGGTAAGATCCAGCGTTATTTTCTAACGTGTTCCATATAAACTGCTCTGATGATCATACAGTAAAACATCGCTTTAACGTCCAGATGGTCAGACAGGTACAAGTCAGGTTTTCTTTTAAGCACCTATAAGGGTCAACAACAACAACAACAACAACAACAACAACAACAACAACAACAACAACAACAACAACAACAACACACCTGTTAACTCATTGACCGCCGAGGATTAGACGGGTCCCGTTCTAGCACTGCCACGCTTTAAAAGATAGGAGTGTGTCACCTTGTTTGTAGAGCTATAACTATATTCTATATTATAGCTATGGATACAATACTATGGCCCATTTGACATCACCTATCTATGGTTCAATATGTGAAAAATAATGAAAAATGTCATCCATACGTTCCCGTGTTATACCGTGGTGAATATAAGTATGGTTTTAGAGCGGTCTAGGGTAATTCATGAAAGGCTGAGTAATAGCCTTATACGTCAATTCTACTATAAACGTTGCCGTTTCTTGCCTGTACACGCTACTATTCCCAAATAAAATTCATATCATAGGTATTATGTTTCATCATGAATGCATGAAAGGGGGGGGGGGGGGTCATTTTCTGATGCTTTGATCGTCACCAATGGCATACGTTGTGGAGTAACGTTACACAGACATGTTGCGATCGGGGTGAAGACATGGTTGGATCAACGCAGGATTGATATCATATAGCCCTTACCTTCACTAGGATGTACCCCAAAAAGAATATTCCAATTATCTGATCGCGAGTCCCAGTATTGGTGTCGATCGTGTCGTGTCGCCAACATAATCCACCACACATCATGCATCGGGAGCATTTGACGCTTCTCAATCCTATCGTTATAACCGCTCCGCTCGCCCGACAAATAAAAGTGCCCCCGGAGACATGTGACCGTTGCACAGGCCAAGGTACAAGGTTTCAAAGGGTGCTCGATACCGCCGTCTAGCTGGATGCGGCCGGTATTGCACTTTGGCGATCTCAGACTCATTCCCTATGGTAACACCGAGGTCTCCGGATGAATAATGAATACAAATATGGGAAAAAGGGAAAAACTTTCAAATAACGTATATATATATACGTGGTTGGCGTTCAAAGGATGGCGCCCAATAACGTATATAAACGTTGTTGGCGGGGAATGAGTTAATTCCCTCAGAGCTTTCAGTCTTTCACACAGTAACATAGGCATGGTTACCACTTTCTGTGCCAAAAACGTAAAAAAGACATGTTTGGCGGACAACAGTTGAGTGCCAAAAACGTAAAAAGTCGTTTTACTTTGATCCCCGCTCTACAGACTTGCCCAGAGCGATCTGCATCATTTTCGACCATCCCCACACATTAGAACTGCAATGCCGATCGACTATCACCAGGTGGCGGTATCGTCTGTGTCTGAACTGCGATGGCTTCGGTTGAATCTAGGGATGTCCGATATTATCGGCCAATATTGGCATTAAAATGTAATATCGGAAATTATCGGTATCGGTTTAAATTTGTTTATTATTATTATTATTATAATATTTTATTTACATTTCTTTTACATTTATTTTACCCAGGCAAGCAAGTAAGAACAAATTCTTATTTTATTTATTGTGAAAAGTATACATAATGTTGTGTTTTTGGGGGGGAAACCCCGCATATATCGGTATCGGTTGATATCGGTATCGGAAATTAAGAGTTGGACAATATCGGTATATCGGATATCGGTAAAAAAGCAAATATCGAACATCCCTAGTTGAATCACACTCTAACTTTCATTTCTGCTTGGCCAGTGGCCACTCCTCCTGCTGGGACATAGATTTTTTTTTTTTTAATAACTTTCTTTATTGGAAGAGTTTTCAAAATTATGCAGACAGTTATACATGTTATGCATCTTCCATTTCCCCCCCCCCCCATTTCCCTTTCCTATCCCCTAACCCCACCCCACAAAGAGCGACAACAAACATACATATAATACACAAATACAAAATAAAAGTATGTGACAGAAAAATAAAAGTAAAAAATAAAAAAACCTATAGTACTAATATAACTGATATATATATATAGTCGTCACACCCAGGTAGGGATGTCAAGGATTCTATATGCTTTAAAAGGGGTCTCCAAGTCTTCTCAAAGGTATTCAGGGAGCCAGTAGGGCCTTTGAGGGAGAATCTGAGCTTTTCAAGATTAATAGATAATATTAATAGATAGATAACCCACCTATTGTGAGATGGAGGTTGAGTATGTTTCCACTTAAAAAGAATAAGTCGCCTGGCCAATAAAGTGGAGAAGGCAAGAACAGGATGTGATATTTTGGAGGGTAGAGGCTGGTGATAGTAAGGTTGTAGGCTGTGCCGATGGTTTCAAAAATTTCAGACCAGAATGTGGCAAGGCTGGGGCAGGACCAGAACATGTGGGTGTGATCGGCAGGGGATTGTTTGCATCTATTACATGCGTCAGAGATGTTGGGTTACATTCGAGAGAGTCTCGAGTTTGTGTAGTGGACTTTGTGTATAATCTTGCACTGTGTGAGGCCGTGTCTTGCACAGATGGAAGATGAGTGGACAGAGTCCAATGCCCAACTCCAATACTCATCAGACAGTTCAATTCCCAGCTCCCGCTCCCACGAGTTCTTAGGGCCAGTTCCTGGGGTATCCGTAGCGGAGCTAATCAGGTTGTAGATGTTGGAGATTAGCCGCTTTTTTTCCGGGTTGAGAACCATTAGTGAATCTATAAGGGTTTCAGGGGGCCGACTAGGGAATTTGGGGTTCTGGTTCTGTGTGAAGTGCCTAATTTGGAAGAAACGAAACAGGTGGGATTTGGGAAGGTCGAATTTATTTACGAGGTCTGGAAAAGACATGAAAGTCCCTTGGTCATAGAGATCATTAAAAGTAGTTATCCCTTTGTCAAACCAGACTTGAAAGGAAGAATCAGTGCAAGAGGGCAGGAATAAATTATTGTTAAAAGTGGGGGAGAGGAGGCGGTTAGGTGGCGTAGCGGAGATTGCGTTCGTCACCAACCCCGAAGCTGTGAGCTGGATTCGCCTGTTCGAATCCAGCTCACAGCTCCGGGGTTGTCACCAGCTTGGCTGGCCGTTCACACTAATACAATTGGCAGTATTAGAGGGTGGGAGAAGCTGGCGGGGTGGGACCGGGTCGTTGTAAACAGCGACTCATACAGTTTGTTCGGGGCGCCTGCTAAGCGCAGATAGGACCTGAGTGGGATAGTGTGATCCTTCCACACGCTATGCCCTCTCGGGGAGGATCCGCGCTGCCAGGTGAAAAGAAGCGGTTGATTGGCTGGACGTGTGTCGGAGGAAGCACGTGGTAGCCTCCACTCTCCCAGATGATCTGACTGTGGGGGGTAAGTGTGCAGCGACCAGGAAGGGGATTGGGAATTGGCATACGACTAACATTGGGATGGAGAAAATCGGAGGAAAATGGAGGGGGAAAAAGATCAATAAAATAAAAATAAAAAATAGTGGGGGAGAGGTCAGAGGCCCTATGGAGGCTGAGGCTTTTCCTGATTTGAATCCAAATTTTTGTGGAGTCGACCACCATTGGGTTTGCAGAGAGTCCAGTAACCGACATAGGGAGTTGGGAGCACAGCAGAGAGCGAAGAGAGTATCTAGAGCAGACCTGGGCATTGTATGATGATTCTGATGATTCATGTCAACGTTCACACGCACAATATACGCTTATTTAGGATTTGACTTGATTGAACAACAAAGCAGTCGGGGCAAGCCGAAAACGGTCGAAAGTGTGGTTATTTGAAGTTTGGATTTCTTTTTTCACAACTGAGGTAGGTAGATAACATTTTTAGAGACTAAAGTACAGAAAAAAGGTACCGTTGGGTACCGGTATCGATTCACTACCGTACCGGTTCAAATGTGAACGGTACCCATCCCTACTGAACACACAACTGCAGGGCAAGGGCATTTTTGCTCATGAAATGCATAGCCATGTGAAAGCCTTCATGACAAAGCTGCAATTAATTTCAAGGCAACTAGGCAGCAACAATCTCAAACACATGAAAACCCTGAAAGAAGTCAAACCATCAGCTGATCACCGGCACAGGTACTCATCCATGTTGGGAGCACTGCATGATGAATTTTCAAGGCGTTTTCAAGATTTCAAAAAGGTTGAGGATGAAATGCAGCTGGTTTCCTCTCCCTTTACCTGCAGTGTTGATAGTGCACCCACTGATGTTCAGCTTGAACTCATTGACCTGCAGTCTGATTCACTACTGAAAGAGCACTTTAAGTCAGCATCACTGCTAGAGTTCTACTCTGCTCTCAAGGAGGAGAACTTTCCAAACATGAGGAGACATGCTCAGAAGATGTTGGTTCTCTTTGGATCCATCTATATGTGAACAGACATTCTCAGTCATGACGTTTACCAAGTCCAGGTACAGATCCTCTCTCACTGATGAACATCTGGCAGCTGTGCTTCGCATCTCCACCTCAGACATGCAACCTGACTTTGATGGACTTGTTAAAGCTCAACAGAGACTTATCACACTGAATGAAAAAAAAAAAGAGCTGAAGAACACTAAAATGTGGAAATATAACAAGTGAAATGGGACATTTGATATTTTTTTTTCTTTTTTTTGCACAGTTCTGAAAACATTAAATGTTTAATATAGGCATGTAGAGTAAAAAAGGCTACTGGGACCAGGGGCGGATTTAGGATTGTAGGAGATCCGGGGCTTAGCCCAGATAGGTGCCCGCGTGAGCGGGCACGGATTTTTTTTACTTCGACACCACAACCTTTAACTTATACCACCACCTTAAAGCAGACAAAAGGCACTAGAGAACACTTAAATTCACACCCTTTAATTAATGAAGCAAACTATAATAATTTATAATAATAATAATAATAATAATAATAATAATAATAATAATAATAATAATAATAATAATAATAATAATAATAATAATAATAATAATAATAATAATAATAATAATAATAATAATAATAATAATAATAATGATAATAATAATACACTGTGTTTGTATAGCACCTTTCATACAAGAATTGCAGCTCAAAGTGCTTCACAGCAGTACAAAAAGACAGGCATAAAATGAGCACAACATTTGCAATGCATTGCAATGCATTAGCATAAAGTGCAGACATAAAGCATAAAATAGATAGCAGTAAAATAGACAAAGTCAAGGTAAGACATAGAACATTAAATCACATCGTTTTTCATATTAGGATCTAAGATCTAGGGTTAACTCGCCGAACGTTGAGCGCCAGAACCCCCGAAAACCAGAGTATAGTCGGGGCTTCATCGTTGTTTCTTTTATTCGATATTTCCATTCATAAAGACATGCCGGCAGCCTGTGTTATCACTGGGGATGGGTCTGAGATCTCAAAAGCTATGTTTCTAAGGTGGAAGAATTATGTTTTTGTCAACTTATTGATTGTGATTTAAAGCTTAGGTCTGAGTCTACCATAA
This sequence comes from Notolepis coatsorum, assembly GCF_963971535.1. Taxonomy (NCBI): domain Eukaryota; kingdom Metazoa; phylum Chordata; class Actinopteri; order Aulopiformes; family Paralepididae; genus Notolepis; species Notolepis coatsorum. The sequence continues at coordinate 2,204,553 of NC_140181.1, read as the reverse complement.
CACCAAGACTTAACTCACTCAAATACAGTTAGCATCTGCTAAATCTGGTGCAAACATATTTTCATGTAACAATGATTAATTGTCAAAAAAAAAAAAAAAAAAAATTATAATTTTTATTTTAATTTTAATTTTTTGAAAATAGATTCAGGGCTTTTCAGAAAACATTCGGGGCTTGAGCCCAAGTAGCCACCCCCTAGCCCCGCCCCTGACTGGGACACTTTTCATGTCTTGTTTATTTTGGCTATAAGATGATGTGATGTCTTTAGAAAGCTAAGAAAATCCTTGTTTCAATAGTATATGAAACTCAAAATAATAACTTTATTTGTATAGCACTTTTTCATACATGCCCTTTGTTATTAACACTTTAATCGCCGGAAACGCCGTAACTCGTCATTGCCCGCCATGCTCATTCTGCCGAAGACGCCATAACACGTCTTTGATATCAATATTTCAAAAATCTGTGATCGAAATCATATTTCTCCTCCGGGGACCTGATATATACTGCTGATCTCCACTCAACTCTCTAACGGTTCAAGAGCGCCATCTGGTGGCCGATCGGCAGATCGGCCAACAGGAAGTGACGCGCCAAACAGGAAGTGCTCATCCATATTTCGTCCGGGCACTCGCGATCGTTAGCCGGACTCTATCTCGACACACTGGATAATCAATCGCTCGTTAATAAACAATAAACAACGTTATTTGGACGTATATAGTATTATACAACCTGGAAATGGTTCATCTAGATCAACATCCCATAATCGAAAACTGTCTACTCCAAGCTGATCGTCCAACGGCGCGAGGAAGATACGGTAAGATCCAGCGTTATTTTCTAACGTGTTCCATATAAACTGCTCTGATGATCATATGACCCACACTAGGTGAATGATATAACGTTGCCCACGGAATTATAAACGACCCCCGCCCATCCGGTCATCATTAGATGATACGTAGTAACTTCTAGAAGTACCTCCAGTTGAAATTTTTTATCTGGCACCGATCGCTACCAAACTGTATTTGATCATCAATATAATGCATTTGGGGCTATAAATCAAGTTCTGGAGAAAGCTGCAGAAAACGATAAAAACATACTTATACTTTAGACCATATTTTAGTATGAATATGTGAATGAAAAAGTATAACGTTGCTACACCCTGAACAATGGATATAGGACATTGAATGGGCCATAATAATGTCAATTTAGCAATAGAATTTAAAAAGTTATAGCCCTGCAAAGAAGGGGAACTTCTCCATAGACAAATAGAGCTGGCTAGGGATGGTAAATTATGAATTTAACCATGGCGATCAAAGTGTTAATGTTTCACATTTTGTTTATCATTTTGGAAATAAATTCTATTTGAATAAATGATATTTTTGAAAGCTAACCTCACCTTTTAATTGCCAAATAATAACATACACTCTTACCAGGGGTCAAAACAATGCCATTACTGCTTTTTATATAGAAATAAAATGTATATTATGCATAATTGAGTTTGGAATTTTGGCCCGGCCCTCCAACATATTATCAGTTGCTCATTCGGCCCCCCGGGAAAAATAATTGCCCACCCCTGATCTAGAGGAAGATAGTTCCATGTCGACCCACACCGGGCCTAAGTTGTGTCGTGCCCCTCATCCAGTATAAAAGTTTGTGTATGTTACACGCCCAGTAGTAGTGCTGGAAGTTAGGCAGTGCCAATCCCCCTAGCTCTTTGGGGAGTTGTAGTATTGATCTCCTCATCCGTGGGATCTTATTGCCCCAGAGGAAGGAGCTTATTAATCGGTTGAATGTCTTAAATAACGACTTCTTAATGAGGACTGGGATATGGGTGAAGAGATATAAAAACTTTGGTAGCACTACCATTTTAATTAAATTGACTCTGCCCACTAGAGACAGTGGAAGACATGTCCACCTGTTGAAGTCTAGTTTGCACTTTTCAAGAAGAGGTGAGAAGTTTTTTGAGAACATTGTTTGGATTGAGTTGGTGATCTTAACCCCTAGATATCTGAATCCATCTGTTGTATACTTAAAGGGGAAGAAAGTCCAGGGTATTTTTTTGGCTGAGGGGTTGATTGGGAAGAGTTCGCTTTTATGAAGGTTTAACTTATAGCCCGAATAGGACCCGAACTTGTCCAGTATATTAAGAATTATAGGGAGAGAGGCGGTCGGGTTAGATATATACAGCAGGAGGTCGTCTGCATATAGGGACAGTTTATGAACTCTTCCGACCCGTGTGATGCCTTCACACCTCTCTTCCTGTCTTAACCAGATGGCCAGTGGTTCGATGGCTAGGGCGAACAGAAGGGGGGAAAGGGGGCAGCCCTGTCTGGTGCCTCGATGAAGGGGAAATGAGGCTGACTGAAGTCCGTTTGTATGGACTGAGGCGACTGGGTGTGTGTAGAGTAACTTAATACAGGCAATAAAGTCAGGGCTAAAACCGAATTTCAGCAATATAAAGAAGAGGTAGCCCCACTCCACTCTGTCAAAGGCCTTCTCTGCATCCAGGGAGACAATGACTTCTGGTGACATAGAGTTAGGGGAATTGAGGATATTAAGAAGCCTTCTAGTGTTATGAAAGGAGGGTCTACCCAGCATGAATCCTGTTTGGTCAATTGAGATTAAACTTGGTAATACCTGTTGTAAACGTTTGGCTAGGATTTTGGATCGAATTTTTAAGTCTACATTTAAAAGTGAAATGGGTCTATAGCTGCCACATAGAAGTGGGTCCTTGTCTTTCTTAAGCAGGAGAGAGATCGAGGCCTCAGACATAGTTGGGGGTATGCGACCCTTCGAAAAGGACTCGTTATACATTTCCTGGAGAATTGGAGCGATGGATGTAGAGAATGACTTAAAAAATTCCACAGTGAACCCATCTGGGCCCGGTGTTTTACCATTCTGTAGAGACGTAATTGCTTCCAGTACTTCCGTAATCTTAATCGGACCGCCCAATGCCTTAGCTAGGTCTTGATCGATATTGGGGAAGGCAATCTCCTCTAGAGGGTTGTCCCCTTCCCATATGTCTGAAGAGCACTGTGAGGTGTACAGTTCTGAATAAAAGGCAAGGAATGTCTTATTAATCTCTACAGGGTCTAAAATAACATCACCAGTCGTGGATCGTATCTTGGGGATCAGTCTGGATAGGGATGTGGCACGTGCTTGGTGAGCAAGCAGTCTCCCCGCCTTGTCACCAAATTCAAAGAACCGCTGTCTGGTCAAGAATAGCTGCTTCTGCGTTTTATTTGTAGTCAGTAAATTGAATTTAGATTGGAGTTGAAGACGTTCTTTATATAGGGCCGGGGTAGGGGCTGAGGCGTAAAGGCTATCAACCCTAGCTATATGGTCTGCGGTTGCAGTCAGATCAGCTCTTTCTGTTTTATTTAAGATGGAGATAAAAGAAATTGCCTGACTCCGCATATATGCCTTAAAGGTTTCCCATAGAGTGCACCTAGAGATTTCGGGAAAGTCATTGGTGTCTATAAATAAGGAAATCTGTACCTCAAGAAATTCCTTGAAAGGAGTTTGGGCCAACATTGATGAGTTGAGCCTCCATTGTCGGAAAGGGGGAACATATCTAGAAAAGGTAATATTGACTGAGGTGGGGGCGTGGTCTGAGATCACAATACTGTGGTACTCACAGGAGTGTACTTCTGACAGGTAGCGGTTGTCCAAAAGGAAAAAGTCAATACGCGAATAAGAGTGGTGTACATGTGAGAAAAAAGAAAAAGCTTTATTTGAATGTGGTTTAGCTCTCCAGGGGTCGAATAAACCTAAACTATTTTTATATGTGTCGAGAATTTTAGCTGATTTGGATATGAATGGGTTGGACGACGACCTATCTAAGGTGGGGTCCTGTACCAGATTAAAGTCACCACCGATAATTAAATAGTGGTCATCTACCTTGGGAAAGGAGGAGAAGAAATTGGATATGAATTTGTCATCATCCCAGTTAGGTGCATAGACATTAGACACATGCCATAATCACAGGTGTACCACATAGCCTACCTGAAATAATCACAAATCGTCCATTAGGGTCTTCAATAGAATTTGATAACTCGAAGGGGATATTTTTATTTATAAGGATGGCAGCACCTCTTGCTCTAGCTGAGAATTTAGAATGAAATATATTCCCTATCCAGGGGCGCTTGATTCGATGAACCTCTGTCGACCGAAGATGAGTTTCCTGCAAAAAGAAAATGTCACCCCTGAGGGAAACAAACAATAACAATATACCTACATCCGCCCTTGTCCATAATCCCACCCCTCCAAATCCACCCGTACGAACCCACCCATGCGTCTATTTCCCCCCCTACATGCCCACCCACCTCCCCTCTATACTCCCAGCAGGATAGCTTTCCTACTTTTATAACTTCTCCTATCCGGAGATTACGCTGCATCCCACCTGGTGTGGGATGTGCATGAAGTCCCCCCTGTGTCTCCCGAGTTTCGTGGTCTCTGTCCAGCAGAGAGATTTTTACAACTTTTTGAACTAAACCTATAAACTGAAGCTATGACATCAGACATGGCCACAAGTAAATGTCTCACATTTAGCAGATGGACTTTATATGAACTAATAACTGCAATAAAATGCATATATGTATTGCAGGTGTGCCTGCGTTAATGCTGCACTTACACACATGAAATGAGCTTTGAGTGAAATAATAATAAGTGTGTGCGTGCACCTGCTGCCCATGCATAAAAAAAAGAAAAAAAAGAAAAAGGCTTTAGATGAAATAGTAAATGCAGTATTCATACCAACGCAGTGAGTGGGCTTTAAGCGAAATCATATTAAATGCATGCGTATACGTGCTGCACCTATCTGTGCAGTAAGTAGGCTTTTTAGGAGAAATAATAATAAATGCATACATACTGTGTGTTCACACATACACATACATGCCTGTCCACGAATGCATGTGCACTCACACACATTCATGTAGCCGTGTGCATGCAACCGCACTAATTGTCAAAAATTCATGTTCTTGGAGAGCTAATACCACAATGGCCACATGTAGCCTATAAAGTATAATGTCCACAGTAATCGAATAGGCTTTAGATTAAATAATAGGAAGTAAATATACATGTATGTACACACACCCTCTGACACAAATAGGATTTATATGTCCAGTAATAAGCATGAATGCCCACAAACACACACCCCTATATACACTAGAAATTCCGTTGCCTAAGCGTATTTGACCATCGAAACGTGTATAGACATATACACTGGTAATCGCGATGGCGATGCGATCACTTGGAATTATTCTTCTTGGAATACCTTCTGGCTAAGGTAAAGTACATTCTATGTCTATTTTACCGAATCTGAAAACGTGTTTTTCTAACTATCACAGTTCTGTGTTTCACCGGACGAAAAACATGCTCGGCAAACACGATCTCCCATTTTTCTATTTTTCTCCCATCCCAATTCAACCCTCCCCTGTCTCGAACGCTGTTTCTTGCCTCCCACAAGCCGGCTGCAAATTAATTTAGGGTGACCAGACGTCACGCATTGCGCGTCATTGTACAGCATTTCAGTCTCCTTTCACGCGTCACGCATATTGAGACCATGTCCCGCATGATTGGTTGTCATCCGCGCTAAACGCCCCCCCCCCCCCCCCCCCCCAGCCAATGTGAAAGAACCTATATGCGTCGCGTAACGATACTAGTATCTGACCGCGAGTGACACCGCATCCTGGGCATCCAGGCGACATGACAACAATCGCTGAGGACCCAGACCGAGCTCTGCGCTCATTGTTCCGCCATGATAATAATAATAATAATAATGAGCGCGGAGCTTGGTCTGTGTCCTCAGCGCTTCAAGTGCTTCAAGCGCTGAGGACACAGACCGAGCTCTGCGCTCATTATTATTAATATTATTATCATGGCGGAGAGAACAATGAGCGCAGAGCTCGGTCTGTGCTAATAATAATAATGAGCGCAGAACTCGGTCTGTGTCCTCAGCGCTTGAAGCACTTGAAGCGCTGAGGACACAGACATAGCACGAGTCCCCTCCGATACTCGAGGTAACAGCAGTCGCATCTTCTCACCTGCGCGGCGTGATCTTCACGTCAGGGGTCTGCGCTTTGGAGGGGCGCCGCCCCCATCGCTTCCTGATTCTACTGCGCAGGCGCACCAACCGACCTGTAGGAGTCGCTGTCCACAACGCCCGATCCCCACCCATCAGTTTCCCACCCCCTAATACTGCCAATGTGTCTTAGTACGGACGACCAGCTAAACTGAAAGCAATGTGTAGCGCTGCCCACTGCATACACGACCCCCCCCCCCCCCCCCCCCCCTTGATGATTTTGTGATGATACATATATACATGTCATATACCTTTGATTTGGGAGTATTCTGGGTTTCAGGGGATCAGCCAGAACGGTTTGGGCTTATTGCATTGAAGAAAGACTGTATTATCTTGGAAATGCATGATGTTTAGCGTGTAATAAACTACAAACTACAGCCTGTGGAAACAAACTATTATTCCTTTTTTTTTTATCCACTTTTTCTCCTTATCTTTCTATTTTTCTCCCATCCCAATTTCGCCTCGCCGATTCTCCCTTCAATTCTCCCCTCCCCTGTCTCGAACGTTGCTAGACTATGCCCCCCACTGGTGGGCTGCAGTGAGGACCAAGCCTTGCATCACGTGTCCCCTCCCTCCGGTACTCGAGGAGGCAGCCGTCGCATCTTTTCACCTGCACAGCGCGATCGCTCAGTGGCGAGGAGTAACGCGTGGGAGGCTCACGCTGCCCCCGATACTTCCTGATTCTGCTGTACAGGCGCACCAACCGACCTGTTGGAGTCGCTGTCCACAACGTCCAATCCCCACCCACCAGCTTTCCCACCCCCTAATACTGCCAATTGTGTTAGTATGAACGACCAGCCAAGCTGGTAGCAACGCCGAGAGCTGGGCTCGAACCCAGCATCACCTGCGTTAGTGGCGAGCGCCTTGCCCACTGCACCACTTAGCCGCCCAACAAACTATTATTCCCATGCTGGACTACAAGTAATGTTTGTCAAAATGGGCCTCTACAGCTATAATACAGAACACACACACAGCTTGGCAAACATAGTGCAACGACCACGGAAACAACTAGAAGGCTGGCATTCTAAGGGTAAGGATAAGCAATATGCGTGGCAGTCAAAGTGTTACAGTAAGTATATTTCACACTAACCTGAGCATGAAGCTGCATGAAGGAATCTGCAATGTCAGGGTGATTCCTCGGTCCTACACGATTAACATAGAATATATAAAACAATTACATAATAGAACTTTTTTTTAAACAAATTAAAAGCTATTCACAATCGGATAAGTAAGAAAAACAGGAATACGTTTTATTTATTATTAAAAACAATTTACCTTGGTGGAATATGGTGAGCGTAGCGGATGTCAACGCCTCAATGAGTCCTTTTATGGATGAGAAGTGGTCGTTCTCTCCAGCAAATATCTGAACCATCTAAGAATTACACAAATACACATATTACATCCATCACTAAGGAACATCAGATAATTACATAAAGACACATATTACATCCATCACTAAGGAAAGACAAAGATGGCGTCTGCTACAGGACTGGATCGGTTGCCTTTAGAGTCTTTCCAAAAAGCAGGAGGAGGAGGGAGAGGAAGAGGAGGAGGGAGAGGGGGAGGGAGAGGAGGGGGAGGAGGAGGAGGGAGAGGAGGAGGGGGAGGGGAGAGGGAGAGGAAGAGTAGGAGAAGAGGAGGAGGGAGGAGGAGGAGGAGGAGGAGGAAGAGGAGGAGGAGGAGGGGAGGAGGAGGAGAGAAGGAGGGAGAGGAGGAGCAAGAAGAAGAAGAGGAGGAGGAGGAGAAGGAGGAGGAGGAGGAAGAGGGGGGAGGAGGAGGAGAAGGAGGAGGAGGAAGAGGAGGGAGAGGGGGGGGGGAGGAGGAAGAGGAGGAAGAGGGGGGAGGGGGGGAGGAGGAGGAGGAAGAAGATGAGGAGGAAGAGGGGGGGGAGGCCCACCTGGCGTGCAAGCTCCAGAGGCGCGGCCTGCGGAAGGCGCTGTAGATCTGAGCCAGCGTCTCACTCAGACGGGCCACCAGGGGACCAAAGTCATGGAGGAGGGTCCGTACCGAGCGCTCAAACACCCCACACACTGCCTGGGGGGAGAGGGGGGCTGTGAGAGGGTGGGGGTCAGGGGGTGAGAGGGGGGCTGTGAGAGGGTGGGGGTCAGGGGGGGAGAGGGGGGGCTGTGAGAGGGTGGGGGTCAGGGGGTGAGAGGGGGGCTGTGAGAGGGTGGGGGTCAGGGGGTGAGAGGGGGGCTGTGAGAGGGTGGGGGTCAGGGGGTGAGAGGGGGGCTGTGAGAGGGTGGGGGTCAGTACACACACACACACACACACACACACACACTCCACACACACACACACACTCCACACCAGTGGAGGTTTCTCTATGACAACACGTGAAACACAAATTCACTCATAATTCATAATTATTATTAATTTACATATATATATATAAAAAAAATTATTTATATATATAAAAATCTTATTTTTTTATTATTATTATTTTATATTTTTTATTAGAAAAGTTTTCCTATGTAAAAAAATGCCAGTGAATTTTTTTTTTTTCAAAAAATGGCCAAAATTGACAGCTCTGAGCAGGCCTGCACTGTAGTAATGACTGCAGTAATATTCGTGCATGTTCACTTCACAGGCTGACCCAATGTTAAATAAATAATAAATAACAGCCAATCGAAATAGGCTATTAACTTCGTCTAAGCACGGTCTGTGCAGTTAAACTCTTGCCATTGAATGGAGGATTGAATGATTGACAGCCCTTGACATCCAATACACAGAGGTTGAATATGATTGGCAGCCTTGCAAATCCAATCAGAGATTGCTGCATTGCAAAGTCAAACGGGTCCAGCTGCAGGTCCGGAGGTTAGGTTTAGCTCGGGCCAATCTCAAGTTTCTCAAGTTCTTTATTAGTTGTCATACAGAAGTACAGAATACTTTATACAAAATGTAACAGAAAGAAGCATTTTGTATAAAAGTATTCTGTACTTCTGTATGACAACTAATAAAGAAACTTGAGATTGGCCAGAGCTAAACCTAACCTCCGGACCTGCAGCTGACCCATTTTGACTGTTTGAAAGAGCAAGCTAGTAGTTTAGTTGTTGTTTAGTAGTTAGTAAGCTGTACAGCTATAACAAGTCAAGTCAGGCTAAATTAAACTTTGCGCGAATATTACATGTAGGACCGAAGTATAAACCAGCAACTGAGCAACATGAAGAAGTGGACTTATGCATCTGGATCAGAAAAAACGTTGTGGATGAAAAAGTAAGTAGGCTACAGTGTTTGTAAAAGCTTGTATGCTAACAGTAGCTAGCCAGCTTAGCCTACATCACAATGATTATCACCAAGCTAACTTACTGTACACACTGTAGGGCTGGGCAATTAATCAAAACAGAATCGGCGATATCGATTCATAGACCTATGCAATCTCATTTCTAAGTTATGACTATTTTTTTTTTATTAAAAAAACGTTTTTTTTTATATTTTTTACTTTTTAAATTATTTATCTGGGTTGAACATGATTTGTGGAGCTCCCTCTGGTGTTGTGATCGTGGTATTCACTGACCTTTGGGAAGTATTTCGACATGTACATGGGTATCTTAGTGTATCTTGTAGACCAGGCCCATTGCAAGTTGCTGTACTCTGTCGTCTACTCTAAGCCATCCTAGGTTGTCAAAGTGGGCAGGGGTGAGGTGGATTTTAGGAGTAAGGTCAAGCAGTAGTCTGACCAGTTTGTTTTGTGATGTTTGTAATCTTGTTTTTAGTGCCTTTGAGGTGCTTTGGTACCATGAGGTGCAAGCATAGTCGTAGTACCCTTGAATGAGTGCTCCTGTTAGAGTCTTCAAGGTATTCTTGTTTACCAGAGAGGAGATCCGGTACAGGAATCTAGTTCGTTGGTTGACTTAGTTTTATTACATTGGATCCCATTTTGTCACAGGAATGATTTGCCTCTATAGGATGGAACCCAGGTAGGGAATTTCATCTTTCCTTTTAAGATAAGATAAGATATTCCTTTATTGATCCCCTTGGGGAAATTCAGGCATCATAGCAGCATGTGGGAAGGGGGGGGGGGGGGGGGTACAGGTAGTGAAAACAACACAAGCAGTGTAAACAAATAGGTCAATATAATTTACTATCTAACTAACTGAAATATATTTTCACAGTGTCACATAAGGTGCTGTATGCATAAGGTAGTGTTATAATTTACTATCTAACTAACTGAAATATACATTATTCATTATTCACAGTATCCACATAAGGTGCAGTATGCATAAGGTAGTGTTATTGTCTTACTTGGGTTCCTATTAGTTCTAGGTCGATGTCTGGCAGCAGTCGCTGCCCACTGTTGTGGAGCCTGATGGCCACTGGTATGAAGGACTGGCCGAGGCGGTTAGTTGAGTGTCGGGGGGGTATGAGTCTGTGGCTTCCTTGTCACCTTCACCTAATATGTTTTGATCTGGTCAGGTGCGCTGTCACCTAAAATGTTTTGATCTGATCAGGTGCGCTGTCACCTAATATGTTTTGATCTGGTCAGGTGCGCTGTCACCTAATATGATTTCATCTGGTCAGGTGTGCCGTCACCTAATATGATTTCATCTGGTCAGGTGCGCTGTCACCTAATGTTAATATGTTTTCATCTGTGTCCACTGACCACTGACACACAGTGGGGGATGTTTTAAAAATATAATTTAATATATAATATAATATAATAATTTGTGCTTTACCTAAAAATTTGGTCAGCAGCCTCCACTGCTCCACACACACACACTCCACACACACACACACACTCCACACACTCACACACTCCACACACTCCACACACACACCTCCACTACTTCTGAGTCATGGAGCCACTT
>NC_140181.1:2170869-2193471 GCF_963971535.1 Notolepis coatsorum | reverse complement strand
GAAGAAGATGAGGAGGAAGAGGGGGGGGAGGCCCACCTGGCGTGCGAGCTCCAGAGGCGCGGCCTGCGGGCGGCCTGCGGGAAGGCGCTGTAGATCTGAGCCAGCGTCTCACTCAGACGGGCCACCAGGGGACCAAAGTCATGGAGGAGGGTCCGTACCGAGCGCTCAAACACCCCACACACTGCCTGGGGGGGAGAGGGGGGGCTGTGAGAGGGTGGGGGTCAGGGGGGGGAGAGGGGGGACTGTGAGAGGGTGGGGGTCAGGGGGTGAGAGGGGGGCTGTGAGAGGGTGGGGGTCAGGGGGTGAGAGGGGGCTGTGAGAGGGTGGGGGTCAGGGGGGGGAGAGGGGGGCTGTGAGAGGGTGGGGGTCAGGGGGTGAGAGGGGGGGCTGTGAGAGGGTGGGGGTCAGGGGGGGGAGAGGGGGGGCTGTGAGGTGGGGGTCAGGGGGTGAGAGGGGGGGCTGTGAGAGGGTGGGGGTCAGGGGGGGGAGAGGGGGGGCTGTGAGAGGGTGGGGGTCAGGGGGGGAGAGGGGGGCTGTGAGAGGGTGGGGGTCAGGGGGTGAGAGGGGGGCTGTGAGAGGGTGGGGGTCAGGGGGGGGAGAGGGGGGGCTGTGAGAGGGTGGGGGTCAGGGGGGGGAGAGGGGGGGCTGTGAGAGGGTGGGGGTCAGGGGGGGGAGAGGGGGGGCTGTGAGAGGGTGGGGGTCAGGGGGGGGAGAGGGGGGGCTGTGAGAGGGTGGGGGTCAGGGGGTGAGAGGGGGGCTGTGAGAGGGTGGGGGTCAGGGGGTGAGAGGGGGGCTGTGAGAGGGTGGGGGTCAGGGGGGGAGAGGGGGGGCTGTGAGAGGGTGGGGGTCAGGGGGTGAGAGGGGGGCTGTGAGAGGGTGGGGGTCAGTACACACACACACACACACACACACACACTCCACACACACACACACACTCCACACACACTCCACACCAGTGGAGGTTTCTCTATGACAACACGTGAAACACAAATTCACTCATAATTCATAATTATTATTAATTTACATATATATATAAAAAAAAATTATTTATATATATATAAAAATCTTATTTTTTTAATTATTATTATTTTATATTTTTTTATTAGAAAAGTTTTCCTCTGTAAAAAAAATGCCAGTGAATTTTTTTTTCTTCAAAAAATTTCCAAAATTGACAGCTCTGAGCAGGCCTGCACTGTAGTAATGACTGCAGTAATATTCGTGCATGTTCACTTCACAGGCTGACCCAATGTTAAATAAATAATAAATAACAGCCAATCGAAATAGGCTATTAACTTCGTCTAAGCACGGTCTGTGCAGTTAAACTCTTGCCATTGAATGGAGGGTTGAATGATTGACAGCCCTTGACATCCAATACACAGAGGTTGAATATGATTCGCAGCCTTGCAAATCCAATCAGAGATTGGTGCATTGCAAAGTCAAAACGGGTCCAGCTGCAGGTCCGGAGGTTAGGTTTAGCTCGGGCCAATCTCAAGTTTCTCAAGTTTCTTTATTAGTTGTCATACAGAAGTACAGAATACTTTTATACAAAATGTAACAGAAAGAAGCATTTTGTATAAAAGTATTCTGTACTTCTGTATGACAACTAATAAAGAAACTTGAGATTGGCCAGAGCTAAACCTAACCTCCGGACCTGCAGCTGGACCCATTTTGACTGTTTGAAAGAGCAAGCTAGTAGTTTAGTTGTTGTTTAGTAGTTAGTAAGCTGTACAGCTATAACAAGTCAAGTCAGGCTAAATTAAACTTTGCGCGAATATTACATGTAGGACCGAAGTATAAACCAGCAACTGAGCAACATGAAGAAGTGGACTTATGCATCTGGATCAGAAAAAACGTTGTGGATGAAAAAGTAAGTAGGCTACAGTGTTTGTAAAAGCTTGTATGCTAACAGTAGCTAGCCAGCTTAGCCTACATCACAATGATTATCACCAAGCTAACTTACTGTACACACTGTAGGGCTGGGCAATTAATCAAAACAGAATCGCGATATCGATTCATAGACCTATGCAATCTCATTTCTAAGTTATGACTATTTTTCTTTTATTAAAAAAACGTTTTTTTTTTGTTTTTTTTTACTTTTTAAATTATTTTATCTGGGTTGAACATGATTTGTGGAGCTCCCTCTGGTGTTGTGGTCGTGGTATTCACTGACCTTTGGGAAGTATTTCAACATGCACATGGGTATCTTAGTGGTGTAGTGTATCTTGTAGACCAGGCCCATTGCAAGTTGCTGTACTCTGTCGTCTACTGGATTTTAGGAGTAAGGTCAAGCAGTAGTCTGACCAGTTTGTTTTGTGATGTTTGTAATCTTGTTTTTAGTGCCTTTGAGGTGCTTTGGTACCATGAGGTGCAAGCATAGTCGTAGTACCCTTGAATGAGTGCTCCTGTTAGAGTCTTCAAGGTATTCTTGTTTACCAGAGAGGAGATCCGGTACAGGAATCTAGTTCGTTGGTTGACTTAGTTTTATTACATTGGATCCCATTTTGTCACAGGAATGATTTGCCTCTATAGGATGGAACCCAGGTAGGGAATTTCATCTTTCCTTTTAAGATAAGATAAGATATTCCTTTATTGATCCCCTTGGGGAAATTCAGGCATCATAGCAGCATGTGGGAAGGGGGGGGGGGGGGGGGTACAGGTAGTGAAAACAACACAAGCAGTGTAAACAAATAGGTCAATATAATTTACTATCTAACTAACTGAAATATATTTTCACAGTGTCACATAAGGTGCTGTATGCATAAGGTAGTGTTATAATTTACTATCTAACTAACTGAAATATACATTATTCATTATTCACAGTATCCACATAAGGTGCAGTATGCATAAGGTAGTGTTATTGTCTTACTTGGGTTCCTATTAGTTCTAGGTCGATGTCTGGCAGCAGTCGCTGCCCACTGTTGTGGAGCCTGATGGCCACTGGTATGAAGGACTGGCCGAGGCGGTTAGTTGAGTGTCGGGGGGGTATGAGTCTGTGGCTTCCTTGTCACCTTCACCTAATATGTTTTGATCTGGTCAGGTGCGCTGTCACCTAAAATGTTTTGATCTGATCAGGTGCGCTGTCACCTAATATGTTTTGATCTGGTCAGGTGCGCTGTCACCTAATATGATTTCATCTGGTCAGGTGTGCCGTCACCTAATATGATTTCATCTGGTCAGGTGCGCTGTCACCTAATGTTAATATGTTTTCATCTGTGTCCACTGACCACTGACACACAGTGGGGGATGTTTTAAAAATATAATTTAATATATAATATAATATAATAATTTGTGCTTTACCTAAAAATTTGGTCAGCAGCCTCCACTGCTCCACACACACACACTCCACACACACACACACACTCCACACACTCACACACTCCACACACTCCACACACACACCTCCACTACTTCTGAGTCATGGAGCCACTTGCTGAGGATGGTCTGGATGAGTGGAAACACCTGCTGTAACACGATCACCACCTGAGGGAGGGAGGGACGGAGGAGGAGAGGAGGAGAAGAGAGGAGAGGAGGGGAGGGGAGAGGAGAAGAGAGGAGAGGAGGGGAGAAGAGAAGAGAAGAGAAGAGAGGAGAGGAGGGGAGGGGAGAAGAGAAGAGAAGAGAGGAGAGGAGAGGAGAGGAGAGGAGAGGAGAGGAGAGGAGAGGAGAGGAGGGGAGAGGAGAGGAGGGGAGAGGAGAGGAGAGGAGGGGAGGGGAGGGAAGAGGAGAGGAGAGGAGAGGAGAGGAGAGGAGAGGAGAGGAGAGGAGAGGAGAGGAGATGAGAGGAGAGGAGAGGAGAGGAGGAGAAGAGAAGAGAAGAGAAGAGAAGAGAAGTGAAGAGAAGAGAAGAGAAGAGGAGAAGAAAAGAAGGAGTGTAAACACTGGGTCTTAGTGGGTGTGGTCTGGGTCTTAGTGGGTGTGGCCTGGTCTTAGTGGGTGTGGCCTGGTCTTAGTGGGTGTGGTCTGGTCCTAGTGGGTGTGGCCTGCTCTTAGTGGGTGTGGCCTGGTCTTAGTGGGTGTGGTCTGGGTCTTGGTGGGTGTGGCCTGGTCTTAGTGGGTGTGGTCTCATCTTAGTGGGTGTGGCCTGGTCTTAGTGGGTGTGGTCTGATTCTAGCTCACTATATCTCACGACCTTCTGATGGCGGCGGATGCTGGAACCCCATCCAATCGGCTGCCTTTGACACGGATGATCATGTTATCGTCCTGGACTGTCTCCATTCCGACGTCGAACTCCATGACCTAGCCCTGGGCTTGTTCCAGTCCCTCTTGGCTGGTCGGACTGAGTGTGTCTCCCTGGGAGGCGCAACATCCTCTACTCACCCCGTCACCTGTGGTGTCCCCCAGGGATCCGTCCTCGGCCCCCTGCTGTTCACCCTGTACATGCTCCCCCTCGGCCGCATCATCAGCCGGCACGGTGTGTCGTTCCACTGCTATGCTGACGACACCCAGCTGTACATTCGAATTTCACCATCTTCACCATCATCACCCCCCCCACACTGACCGCTTGCCTGGAGGAGACTAAGGCGTGGATGAACCACAGGTTTCTACAGGTCAACAGCTCCAAAACGGAAGCCATGCTGGTTTGTACCCCACTCCAGGTCCGGTCATCCACCATCACCATCATCTCCTTCTCCGGCCAGGACATTCCTCTCTCCACCCTTGTCACTAACTTGGGAGTGAAAGTGGAACCCCACCTCTCATTCAAGACTCACATCAAATACATCTGCAAGACGTCTTTCTTTCACCTCAGGAACATCTCAAAACTCCACTCCTCACTCACTCTGGCAGATTCAGAGAAACTCGTCCACGCCTTCGTCTCCTCCAGGCTGGACTATTGCAATGCACTCCTCATCGGGATCCCTAGTAAAAGCATTCAAAAACTGCAAACCATCCAGAATAGCACTTCTAGGATCCTGATGAGGGTGCGCAAATATGACCACATCACCCCCACCCTCAGATCACTTCACTGGCTCCCCGTGGAACACAGGATCGAGTACAAGGTCTCCCTCCTCACTCACCAGTGTGTACACGGTGGCGCCCCTGCCTACCTCAAGGAACTCCTCACCCCCCAGTCCTCCTCACACTCCCTCAGCTCCGGCACAGCCTACCTCCTCAAATCCCCCAGGACTAAGCTGCACACCATGGGCGATCGAGCCTTCTGCTCGGCCACGCCCAGACTATGGAATGCTCTCCCCAACCACCTGAGAGCACCACAAACTGTTAATACTTTCAAATGTGGACCCACCATTTTGTGTTTCATAAAAGTAATAGAGTTAATTTTTTCATGTATGTTGTCCTGGGCTTTTCATTCCCTTGTTTAAATGTCGTCCTCCTGTCTGGTTGTTGTTTGTGATATTGCTTTGGTTGTTGTTGTGATATTGTTTTGTGTCTAGTTTGGTGTTTAATTGTTTCTGTGTTTTGGACTGGCTGTGCCAGGTGTTGTCAATTATAATTAGTCGTGTATTTAACTGTGGGTCTGTCCTCACTCCTTTGTGGCGTCATTTCCTCCGTGTTCCCGTACCTGTCGTGTCTGCTGTCGTCTCCCTTGCCCTGCTGTCAAGTCAAGTCAAGTCAAGTCAAGTCAAGTCAAGTCAAGTACATTTTATTTATATAGCACATTTCCAGGCAGAGGCAGCTGGCACCAAAGTGCTTCACAGGCAGGTTGATAAAAACTAAATAATGTGATGCAAGATATAAGATTAAAAACATAATAAAGCAATGAAAGTAATAAAAACAAAATAATATGATGCAAGATATAAGATTAAAAACATAGTAAAGCAATGAAAGTAATAAAAACAGGTAGGACACAGTAAAACAAAAAGGATAGAAGGGCCAGGGGTCTAGTGGTGATTAAGTGGGGGGGAAGGCCAGGGAGAACAGGTAGGTTTTTAAAAGTGATTTAAAAGCCTGCACGGTCTGGGCGGTCCGTACGCTGAGGGGGAGGCTGTTCCACAATCTAGGCGCTGCGGTGGAGAAAGCTCTGTCTCCCCTAGTCTTGAGCCTAGTTCTAGGCACCACCAATAGCAGCTGGTCAGCTGATCTGAGGGATCGGTGGAGGGTGTGGCGGTGCAGGAGTTCGGACAGATAGGGAGGAGCCGTGCCATTTAGTGATTTAAAAACATTTAGGGCTAATTTAAAATCGATCCTAAAGCGGACAGGCAGCCAGTGGAGCGAGGCCAAAACTGGGCTGATGTGTTCATGTTTTTTTGTTTTGGTGAGGGGGCGCGCGGCTGTGTTCTGTTCACATTGTCCTCCCTGGAACCGTTACAGGTGTGGGTCTTAGTGGGTTGGGTCTGGTCTTAGTGGGTTGAGTGTGGCCTGGTCTTACTGGGTTGAGTGTGGGTCTTAGTGGGTTGGGTCTGGTCTTAGTGGGCCATGTGTGGCCTGGTCTTACTGGGTTGAGTGTGGGTCTTAGTGGGTCAGGTGTGGCCTGGTCTTACTGTGTTGAGTCTGGTCTTACTGGGTTGGGTCTGGTCTTACTGGGTTGAGTGTGGGTCTTAGTGGGTCAGGTGTGGCCTGGTCTTACTGTGTTGAGTCTGGTCTTACTGGGTTGGGTCTGGTCTTACTGGGTTGAGTGTGGTCTGGTCTTACTGGGTTGAGTGTGGCCTGGTCTTACTGGGTTGAGTGTGGGTCTTAGTGGGTTGGGTCTGGTCTTACTGGGTTGAGTGTGGGTCTTAGTGGGTTGGGTCTGGTCTTACTGGGTTGAGTGTGGGTCTTACTGGGTTGAGTGTGGGTCTTAGTGAGTTGGGTCTGGTCTTACTGGGTTGAGTGTGGTCTGGTCTTACTGGGTTGAGGGTGGGTCTTACTGGGTTGAGTCTGGTCTTACTGGGTTGAGTCTGGTCTTATTGGGTTGAGTCTGGTCTTACTGGGTTGAGTCTGGTTTTACTGGGTTGAGTCTGGTCTTACTGGGTTGAGTCTGGTTTTACTGGGTTGAGTCTGGTCTTACTGGGTTGAGTCTGGTCTTACTGGGTTGAGTGTGGCCTGGTCTTACTGGGTTGAGTGTGGGTCTTACTGGGTTGAGTCTGGTCTTACTGGGTTGAGTCTGGTCTTACTGGGTTGAGTGTGGTCTGGTCTTACTGGGTTGAGTCTGGTGGGTTGAGTCTGGTCTTACTGGGTTGAGTGTGGGTCTTACTGGGTTGAGTCTGGTCTTACTGGGTTAAGTCTGGTCTTACTGGGTTGAGTGTGGGTCTTACTGGGTTGAGTCTGGTCTTACTGGGTTGAGTGTGGGTCTTACTGGATTGAGTCTGGTCTTACTGGGTTGAGTGTGGGTCTTACTGGGTTGGGTCTGGTCTTACTGGGTTGAGTCTGGTCTTACTGGGTTGAGTGTGGCCTGGTCTTACTGGGTTGAGTCTGGTCTTACTGGGTTGAGTCTGGTCTTACTGGGTTGAGGGTGGGTCTTACTGGTTTGAGTCTGGTCTTACTGGGTTGAGTCTGGTCTTACTGGGTTGAGTCTGGTCTTACTGGGTTGAGGGTGGTCTTACTGGGTTGAGGGTGGGTCTTACTGGGTTGAGTCTGGTCTTACTGGGTCGAGTCTGGTCTTACTGGGTTGAGTCTGGTCTTACTGGGTTGAGGGTGGTCTTACTGGGTTGAGGGTGGGTCTTACTGGGTTGAGTCTGGTCTTACTGGGTCGAGTCTGGTCTTACTGGGTTGAGTCTGGTCTTACTGGAAGGAGTCTGGTCTTACTGGTTTGAGGGTGGGTCTTACTGGGTTGAGTCTGGTCTTACTGGGTTGAGTCTGGTCTTACTGGAAGGAGTCTGGTCTTACTGGGTTGAGGGTGGGTCTTACTGGGTTGAGTCTGGTCTTACTGGGTTGAGGGTGGGTCTTACTGGGTTGAGTGTGGCCTGGGAGAGTGCAGGTCTTGCGGAGGCTGCCCCCTCTCCACCCTCGGCCAGCCTGTTGACGTCCAGAGTGGTGAACAGGTTGGACAGCATCCCCAGGATGTGGATAATGGACGGCTTACTGGAGGGGCTGGGCTGTTGAGAGAGAGGGTGTCGTTATGGTTGGATGGCCTGCCCTGCCCTGCCCTGTCCTGCCCTGTCCTGTCCTGTCCTGTCCTGTCCTGTCCTGTCCTCCTGTCCTGTCCTGTCCTCCTGTCACTGTCCTGTCCTGTCCTGTCCTGCCCTGCCCTGTCCTGTCCTGCCCTGTCCTGTCCTGTCCTGTCCTGCCCTGCCCTGCCCTGTCCTGCCCTGTCCTCCTGTCACTGTCCTGTCCTGTCCTGCCCTGTCCTGCCCTGCCCTGTCCTGCCCTGTCCTGTCCTGTCCTGTCACTGTCCTGTCCTGCCCTGCCCTGTCCTGCCCTGTCCTGTCCTGTCCTGTCCTGCCCTGTCCTGTCCTGTCCTGCCCTGTCCTGTCCTGTCCTATCCTGTCCTCTCCTGTCCTGCTCTGTCCTGTCCTGTCACTGTCCTGTCACTGTCCTGTCCTGTCCTGTCCTGCCCTGCTCTGTCCTGTCCTGTCCTGCTCTGTCCTGTCCTGTCACTGTCCTGTCCTGTCCTGTCCTGTCCTGTCCTGTCCTGCTCTGTCCTGTCCTGCCCTGCTCTGTCCTGTCCTGTCCTGTCCTGTCCTGTCCTGTCCTGCTCTGTCCTGTCCTGTCCTGCCCTGCTCTGTCCTGTCCTGTCCTGCTCTGTCCTGTCCTGTCACTGTCCTGTCCTGTCCTGTCCTGTCCTCTCCTGTCCTGCCCTGTCCTGTCCTGTCCTGTCCTGTCCTCTCCTGTCCTGCTCTGTCCTGTCCTGCTCTGTCCCCCTGCTCTGTCCCCCCTGTCCTGCCCTGTCCTGTCCTGCTCTGTCCTGTTCTGTCCTGTCCTGCTCTGTCCTGTCCTGTCCTGTCCTGTCCTGTCCTGTCACTGTCCTGTCACTGTCCTGTCACTGTCCTGCTCTGTCCTGTCCTGTCCTGTCCTGTCCTGTCACTGTCCTGTCACTGTCCTGTCCTCTCCTGTCCTGTCACTGTCCTGTCCTGTCCTGTCACTGTCCTGTCCTGGCCTGTCCTGCTCTGTCCTGTCCTCTCCTGTCCTGTCCTGTCCTGTCCTGTCCTGTTCTGTCCTGTCCTGTCCTGTCCTGTCCTGCTCTGTCCTGTCCTGTCCTGTCCTGTCCTGTCCTGTCCTGCTCTGTCCTGTCCTGTTATGTCCTGTCCTGTCCTGCTCTGTCCTGTCCTGCTCTGTCCTGTCACTGTCCTGTCCTGCTCTGTCCTGTCCTGCCCTGTCCTGTCCTCTCCTGTCCTGTCCTGTCCTGTTCTGTCCTGTCCTGTCCTGTCCTGTCCTGTCCTGCCCTGTCCTGCCCTGTCCTGTCCTGTTCTGTCCTGTCCTGTCCTGTCCTGTCCTGCTCTGTCCTGTCCTGTCCTGTCCTGTCCTGCCCTGTCCTGTCCTGTCCTGTCCTGTCCTGTCCTGTCCTGCTCTGTCCTGTCCTGTCACTGTCCTGTCCTGTCCTGCCCTGTCCTGTCCTGTCCTGTTCTGTTCTGTTTTTTTGTGTTCTTTTTTTTGTGTTCGTTTTCGTTTTAGTTCGTTAATTATTTTGCGTTCGTTTTTTTCTTTCGTTTTTTTGCATTTTCGTTTTAGTTCGTCAATTTTTTTTGCGTATATTATTATTTTTTTTTTAGTTCGTTAATTTTTTGCGTTTTTTTTTCAGTTCGTTAGTTTTTTTGCGTTCGTTTTTTTTTTTTGCGTTTTCGTTTTAGTTCGTTCATTTTTTTGCGTTTTTTTTGTTTTGTGTTTTTCGTTTTAGTTCCTTATTTTTTGCGTTTTCGTTTTTTTTTCGTACGTTTTTTTGCGTTTTTGTTTTAGTTAGTTCATTTTTTTGCGTTTTCGTTTTTTTGCGTTTTCGTTTTTTTTTGCGTTTTCGTTTTAGTTCGTTCTTTTTTTTCTCCTGTCCTGTTCTGTCCTGCTCTGTCCTGTCCTGTCCTGCCCTGTCCTGTCCTGTCCTGTCCTGTTCTGTCCCCCCTGTTCTGTCCTGTCCTGTCCTGTCCTGTTCTGTCCTGTCCCCCCTGTCCTGTCCTGTCCTGCTCTGCTCTGTCCTGTCCTGTCACTGTCCTGTCCTGTCCTGTTCTGTCCTGTCCTCTCCTGTCCTCTCCTGTCCTCTCCTGTCCTGTCCTGTCCTGTTCTGTCCTGTCCTGTCCTCTCCTGTCCTGTCACTGTCCTGTCCTGTCCTGTCCTGCTCTGTCCTGTCCTGTCCTGTCACTGTCCTGTCCTGTCCTGTCCTGTCCTGCTCTGTCCTGTCCTGTCACTGTCCTGTCCTGTCCTGTTCTGTCCTGTCCTGTCCTGTCACTGTCCTGTCCTGTCCTGTTCTGTTCTGTTCTGTCCTGTCCTGTCCTGTCCTGTCCTGCTCTGTCCTGTTCTGTCCTGCTCTGTCCTGTCCTGTCCTGTCCTGTCACTGTCCTGTCCTGTCCTGTTCTGTCCTGTCCTGTCCTGTTCTGTCCTGTCCTGTCCTGTCCCCCCTGTTCTGTCCTGTCCTGCTCTGTCCTGTCCTGTCCTGCTCTGTCCTGTCCTGTCCTGTCCTGTCCTGTCCTGTCCTGTCCTGCTCTGTCCTGTCACTGTCCTGTCCTGTCCTGCCCTGTCCTGTCCTGTCCTGTCCTGTTCTGTTCTGTTTTTTTGTGTTCTTTTTTTTGTGTTCGTTTTCGTTTTAGTTCGTTAATTATTTTGCGTTCGTTTTTTTTCGTTCGTTTTTTTGCATTTTCGTTTTAGTTCGTCCATTTTTTTTGCGTATTTTTTTTTGTTCGTTTTTTGTTCGTTCATTTTTTGCGTTTTTTTTCAGTTCGTTAGTTTTTTTGCGTTCGTTTTTTTTGCGTTTTCGTTTTAGTTCGTTCATTTTTTTGCGTTTTTTTTGTTTTGTGTTTTTCGTTTTAGTTCCTTATTTTTTGCGTTTTCGTTTTTTTTTTCGTACGTTTTTTTGCGTTTTTGTTTTAGTTAGTTCATTTTTTTGCGTTTTCGTTTTTTTGCGTTTTCGTTTTTTTTGTGTTTTCGTTTTAGTTCGTTCTTTTTTTTCTCCTGTCCTGCCCTGTCCTGTCCTGTCCTGTCCTGTTCTGTCCTGTCCTGCCCTGTCCTGTCCTGTCCTGTCCCCCCTGTTCTGTCCTGTCCTGTCCCCCCTGTTCTGTCCTGCTCTGTCCTGTCCTCTCCTGTCCTGTCACTGTCCTCTCCTGTCCTGTCCCCCCTGTCCTGTCCTGTCCTGTCCTGCTCTGTCCTGTCCTCTCCTGTCCTCTCCTGTCCTGTCCTGTCCTGTCCTGTCCTGTCCTGTCCTGTCCTCTCCTGTCCTGTCCTCTCCTGTCCTCTCCTGTCCTGTCCTGTCCTGTCCTGTCCTGTCCTCTCCTGTCCTCTCCTGTCCTGCTCTGTCCTGTCCTGTCCTGCCCACCCTGTGTGTGTGTGTGTGTGTGTGTGTGTGTGTGTGTGTGTGTGTGTGTGTGTGTGTGTGTGTGTGTGTGTGTGTGTGTGTGTGTGTGTGTGTGTGTGTGTGTGTGTGTGTGTGTGTGCAGGGACGTGCACAGGACTTTAGAGGGGCAGGTGCTCAAAGGCTGAAAAGGGCACCACACTTGTGTGTATATATTAAGCGAGCACGACTTTTAAGGGCCCTTTTCGGGCGGGGGGCCCCCTTTTTATGCTTTTTGGGGGGTTTTGGTGATCAAATATTGAATATTGAACTATAATAATCAGTGCAGGAGCTCACTTATCCTTGAAAGACACTTTTATCACTGACTTAAAAGGCCCATACATCTCCATACATGTTCAGGGGGGAGGGAATAAGTGCTTACCCTACAGACCCCAAGAAGTGCTGTATATTCTGTATTGTTTAATATAAATGCATTTTTTATTCCAATCTCGATTTGTATTTGATATTCCCAAATCCCATCGGACTTGACTTCTTCGTGTCCCTCAATGAGTGTAATACCAGCATTCAACAGCGGTTTCTATTATCATCATCATCATCATCACCACCCACGCTATGCATAAAATATATAGGTCCGCGGAGAGGCACGCTGAGGAGGCTGTGCAAACTGCAATGGAATATGGGGCATCTCTCTCTCTTTACCTAATATTTTGATTCTATCCTGACATTTTTCTGTTGGAAGGGCAGTCTATATGCGTAACAGTAAAAAAAAATATATATATATTTTTTTTTTCAAAAAGGGCACTTTTTTGATGAGGCTCAAAAAGGCAGGTGCTCAGGCACCCCTTGGCCTCTATGTGTGCACGTGCCTGTGTGTGTGTGAGAGAGAGAGAGAGAGAGAGAGAGAGAGAGAGAGAGAGAGAGAGAGAGAGAGAGAGAGAGAGAGAGAGAGAGAGAGAGAGAGAGAGAGAGAGAGAGAGAGAGAGAGAGAGAGGGGGGGGGGGGTTGAGAGAGATGAGGAAGGGGCAAGAGAGAAAGAGAGAGGGGGTGGGGGGGGTGAGTCCTCAGCCCTTGTGTGGGTGAATGTAACAAGTTCCTAATGTTTTCTTTCCCCTATTATTTCATGCACTTTATTCAATGTTTTAAATTATTATTTTCTTTTAAGTTATTTTGTGCATCACTCTGTTTTGAATTTGATGCAAATTTGCAATGCATGAGGGTCATCCTTTTGTGTTAAATAGCTGCATAAAGCAAGCATTTGTTTTGATTGATTGAAAACTTTATTAACAGATTGCAGAATGGCTACAATACAGTACGGCTCAATACACACAATTGTTAAGGGGATGCAGACCAGAGAAAGACTTTCGTCTTGTTTACATCAGGGTCCCCCATTTTCAATGACATCATGACACATGACATACATGACATACAGATAGACAGTACTGCTACATCTATACATTTATGACATACCAGATTTACAAATACAGTACTGTTTGTGATACAAGAAGAGTAAGAGTGTTGAGTCTCATGTTGATAAGAGTATTAAAGAGTATTAAAACTTTTTTTTTTAAATGCAATTAATTTGTGATTAATCGTGAGTTAACTATGGACAATCATGCGATTAATCAGATTAAAGATTTTAATTGTTTGACAGCACTAATAATTAATAGGGCTGTCAGTTTATCGCGTTAATTAGATTAATTAATTACACAGCAAATTATCGCGTTATGAAAATTACCTAACTCAAAATTAATTTAATTTTTTTTAATTTTAATTTTTTTTATCTCATTCATTCCATAAGAACGTAGAATAAACATTTACAGACTTTTTTTTAATATGGTTCATTTGCATGTTCTTGGTATCTGATTCTAGGGACATCTATGGATCTCAGGGAATGTATTCCCGGTGTCAGAAATACTGTGTCTGTTACTAGGCTTGAGTACATTGTAATGAACCAAATGAGAATATCAATTAATATTATACTTTTTTTGACTGTGAATAACACCATGCTAAAATTGACCAGACCTGAACAATCTAAGAAAATGAATAAATGGAAGATGATTAAACAGAAGGTTTTGTAGATACAGTACTGAATTCATGCCATCCGGACACATGCCATTTGAAATATGATTATAGAATATACAATATCAGGCCTAAAATGGTTATGCGATTAAAATGCGATTAATTAGATTAATTAATTACAAATCCTGTAATTAATTAGATAAAAAAAAATTAATCGCCTGACAGCACTAATAATAATTAATATAAACATGTGCTTGTTTCTCCTTGTCGTCTCACCTCCTGTTGGACCAGAGTGTCCAGCCTCTGGACGTGGGGCGTGACGAGGGCGTGGAGGCCGGCCAGGACCTCGCCCCCCGGGAGGCCTGAGAGCAGCAGGCCTAGAGCCTGCATCAGCCACATGACCTGGCTGCTCTGCACGCACACACACACACACACACACACACACACACACACACACACACACACACACACACACACACACACACACACACACACACACACACACACACACACACACACACACACACACACACACACACACACACACACACACACAGGCGCACACACAGGCGCACACACACACACACACGCACACACACACACACACACACACACACACACACACACACACACACACACGCACACACACACACACACACACACACACACACACACACACACACACACACACACACACACACACACAGGCGCACACACAGGCGCACACACACACACACACACACACACACACACACACACACACACACACACACACACACACACACACACACACACACACACACACACACACACACACACACACACACACACACACACACACACACACACACAGATCTTAAGTGTCTTCGTCAGAGAGCAGATGCCTGTACTTTTGTTCCAGATAAAGTTGAAAGTGCTACTAGTTGATTGCTTCATACTGACCTTATGGACTTCCTTGACCAGCACATCCTGTAAAGAGAAACCATACGTTTAACCTTCTGTAGTGTGGTAGTGAAAGGGTTAACCTCCTGTAGTGTGGTAGTGAAAGGTTAACCTTCTGTAGTGAAAGGGTTAACCGTCTGTAGTGCGATAGTGAAAGGTTAACCTTCTGTAGTGTGGTAGTGAAAGGGTTAACCGTCTGTAGTGCGATAGTGAAAGGTTAACCTGTGACACCGTCATGATGTCGTGGCTGTAGGGGCCGAGGTCCTGGCGACACTCCCTGCAGATCCTCTTCAGCGTCGACACGCTGGACACCGACAGCTCCGGCTTCAGCAGACCCTGCAGCACCACCGGCAACACGCTACCCAGCATCACGGGGTGGTCCGCCAACCACTCCGCCAGGGACCCTGCAGCGGCACAGAGGAGAGGAGAGGGAGGTGTAGTGGTTACTTCCTGGTCTATAGGGAGGTGTAGTGGTTACTTCCTGGTCTATAGGGAGGTGTAGTGGTTACTTCCTGGTCTATAGGGAGGTGTAGTGGTTACTTCCTGGTCTATAAGGAGGTGTAGTGGTTACTTCCTGGTCTATAGGGAGGTGTAGTGGTTACTTCCTGGTCTATAGGGAGGTGTGGTGGTTACTTCCTGGTCTATAGGGAGGTGTAGTGGTTACTTCCTGGTCTATAGGGAGGTGTAGTGGTTACTTCCTGGTCTATAGGGAGGTGTAGTGGTTACTTCCTGGTCTATAGGGAGGTGTAGTGGTTACTTCCTGGTCTATAGGGAGGTGTAGTGGATGGTTGGTGGATGGTTTTCCAGACTCCAACACTCAATCAACACCACCCAATCATGGATCACCACACACCTGTTAAAACATGGCTTCTCACTTCAGTCTTTCTCTCTCTCTGGCATGAGGCTAGGCCTATTGTGATTTTGTAACCTTGACTTTGACAATATTGCATTTCGTTTATTGGCCTTTGTGCTTAGTGGAAATTGCCTTGTGTGTGTATGGCCACAGAGAGAGCATTGTTAGTTATAGTTTGTTTTTGTATATATTCTGCCTTTGTTGTATGTATCATTAATGTGTTTTTCTCTCTTTCTCAGGAAGCACAGATGGGGTGAGCTGCCATTTCCTTTGGACATTGTTTTCTCCTGTTTTGGTTAGGTAAGAGTAGTTTAGGTAATATAATTCCTTTTACCATAGATTAGATTGCTTTATTTGGAGTATAGTGGTGTTTGTTTGTTGTTTTGGCCTGGGCTCACCCTTGAGCTACATGTGCTTCCTTTGCATCTATCAATAAATATCATTGTTGTTTACAAACGTGGTCCATCTTTTCTGTCAACCAACTGTTATGTTACAGCCCTTTACCCTTAGACTCACAGGGGTCGTAACATAAATGGGGGCTCGTCCGGGATTTTGTAACCCATGTTCAATTGTTGGTTGATGGATTTGGTGAGCTGTGTTTGTTTACACTTGTATAGTTGATAATTTGTGTCTAAAATGGCAGTTAGTACTTTTGATCTGGGGAAATTCTTGAGCAATCCTACTTGGGAAGAGCTGGATAGCTGCCGCAAGGCAGACTTAGTGGAGATTGCCACACATTCTAAACTCTCGGTTCAACAAAAGCATCTTAAGCAGGATATCAGGTGTCTTGTGGTAGATAAGCTGTTGGAGCAGGGGACGCTTGTTTTACCTGTGGTCTCTGATGAACATGCAAGTCCTCCTGGTGAACCTACTGAAGCACAGCCTTCTGAGGAGCAAGCTCATGGTGAAAGTGCTGAGAAGGCAGGTGTGAAAGTCACATTGCCACATTTTCACTTGGCCTCTCCTGTGTCATCTGGGTCTCGAGAAGGGGCCCAGGTCAAGGTTAGAATAGCCCGTCTCCAGATGGAGGCTCAGGAGAAGGCACAAGCACATGAGGTGGAGTATCGGCTTCGTAAAATGGAGCTTGAGGCAGAAAATGAAAGGGCTGTTAACATTCGTAGGTTGGAGCTTGAGGTGGAAAAAGAGCTCAGACTGCGGGAGTTGGAGCTGGGAGTCCAAAAGAGTGAATCCAACTCTGCTACACCGACTCCTCCACAAGGCCCTGGTATGTCCTCCTCCACAGCTTATTCATCACACACTTTTGATATAAGTAAACACATTGCTTTGGTGCCTCCGTTCCGAGAGACAGAAGTTGATACTTATTTTAATGTGTTTGAGCGTATTGCTGCTTCATTGCCCTGGCCAAGAGAGGTCTGGCCTTTGTTGCTTCAATGCAAATTGACTGGTAAAGCCCAAGAGGTTTGTTCAACACTTTCCCTAAAAGATAGTTTACTGTATGATACTGTGAAGGCTGCCATCCTTTGTGCATATGAGCTTGTGCCCGAAGCTTATAGGCAGAGGTTTCGCAGTCACAAGAGAGCTGTCAACCAGACCTTTGTAGAGTTTGCTAGAGAGAAAGGAACTCTCTTTGATAAATGGTGTGCAGCAAGCAAGGCCTCAGATCTTAACTCTCTCAGAGAACTCATTCTATTAGAAGAGTTTAAGAATCGTTTGCCAGAGCGTATTGTCGTTTACCTGAGTGAGCAGAAAGTGTCCACTCTGCAGCAAGCTGCTGTATTAGCTGATGAGTTTGCGTTAACCCATAAAACTGTGTTTGTAGATAGGCGTGACTCGTTTCTCCCCCATGATTTCTCTCAGAAACATTCTGTCCCCAACCATTCAGAATTCACACACCCCCGACCAAAAATGTCACCTCCACGCTCAAAAGAGGAGCGGACATGTTACTACTGTCATAAATCTGGTCATGTTATTTCTGACTGTTTAACATTGAAACGTAAGCAGCAACCGTCCTCTCAGAACTTTAGGCAACCCAAAGGGGTTGGTCTGATTAAAATGGCACCTGATTCCGATCGACAGATGCACAATGATCAGGATGTTCTCGACCCTTGTTTCAGGCCATTTATTTCCAAGGGTTTAGTTTCCTTGACAGGGGATCCAAAAGATCAGTGTACAGTTCAGATCTTACGAGATACTGGAGCCTCACAATCCTTTATCCTCTCTGATGTATTACCTCTGTCTGAGAAATCTTCCTGTGGTTCTAGTGTCCTAGTTCAAGGTATTGAGATGGGTTTCGTGACAGCCCTGTTACACTGTATTAATGTACAATCTGATTTGGTCACTGGTTTCTTTAAAATAGGGGTGAGACCTTCCTTGCCAGTTAAAGGCATTTCCTTTATCATGGGAAATGATTTAGCTGGAGGCCATGTGAACGCTGTGCTGGAAGTGTTGGATCACCCAGACACAGATTCTGTGCCTGATGACTTGTCACAGAACTTCCCTGAAGTTTTTTCTGCAAGTGTTGTCACTCGGGCTCAATTGAAAAAGAGAGGTGATGAAATTAATTTGTCTGACTCTGTTTTTGCTTCAGCTTTTGTCAGGGAGGAGTTGCTGGCTCCAACTTCTGATACCGCTGACAAACCACCGACTCATAGTAAGGTACCCCCACAGACAACTGTAACTAGTTCCTACGCATTGAAGTTACCCGTTACTTGTGAAATGCTAATTACTGCCCAGAAGGCTGACCCTTCTCTTGCAAAATGTTTCTCTTCTCTTGAAACAGAACAGAGGAGAGAGTTGCATTCTTATTTTGTGGATGAAGGAGTTTTGATGCGTACATGGAGGTCCCATGGTACTAGACTGGCAGAGCATGCACAATCGGAGATAGGGCTACCAGATCAGGTACCAGACTGGAGCACTGTTTATCAGATTGTTGTCCCTGCAGTTTATCGTCAGCATGTACTGTTCTTGGCCCATGACCACCCTTGGTCTGGACATTTGGGAGTCACTAAAACATACAACAGAATACTTCAACATTTCTTTTGGCCTGGTTTGAAGTCCGATGTCGCACAGTACTGTCGTACCTGTAGTACTTGTCAGATCACCGGAAAGCCAAACCAGGTAATTCCACCTGCTCCCCTCTGTCCTATACCAGCGGTCGGTGAACCATTTGAACATGTCATAGTTGACTGTGTCGGTCCGTTGCCAAAGACCAAAGCCGGCAATCAGTTTTTGTTGACAATAATGTGTACCGCCACCCGTTTCCCTGAGGCTATACCTCTTCGCAGAATTACAGCGCCTGTAATAATTAAGGCTTTGACGAAGTTCTTCTCCACGTTTGGACTGCCTAAGGTAGTACAAACTGACCAAGGCACCAACTTCCTGTCTAGGTTATTTGAGCAAGTGTTACAGTCCCTGTGTATCCGACATATAGTGTCCAGTGCCTACCACCCTGAAACTCAGGGGGCTCTAGAACGTTGGCATCAGACATTAAAGTCCATGTTGCGTAAATATTGCTTAGACACAGAGAAAGATTGGGATGAGGGTGTCCCCCTTGTTCTATTTGCTGCGCGAGAGACCATACAGGAGTCTCTTGGTTTCAGTCCTGCTGAGCTAGTTTTCGGGCACACTGTTAGAGGGCCTCTGAAAGTTCTTAAAGAACGGTTCATGACAAAGGGTGCCAGCAAGGCGGTTAGGTGGCCGAGCAGAGATTGCGTTCGTCACCAACCCCGGAGCTGTGAGCTGGATTCGCCTGTTCGAATCCAGCTCACAGCTCCGGGGTTGTCACCAGCTTGGCTGGCCATTCACACTAATACAATTGGCTGTATTAGAGGGTGGGAGAAGCTGGCGGGGTGGGTCCGGGTCGTTGTAAACAGCGACTCCTACAGTTCGGTCGGGGCGCCTGCTAAGCGCGGATAGGACCTGAGGGGGATAGTGTGATCCTCCCACACGCTACGCCCTCTCAATGAGAATCCGCGCTGCCAGGTGAAAAGAAGCGGTGATTGGCTGGACGTGTGTCGGAGGAAGCACGTGGTAGCCTCCACTCTCCCAGATGATCTGACTGTGGGGGGTAAGTGCGCAGCGACCAGGAAGGGACTGGGAATTGGCATACGACTAACATTGGGATGGGAGAAAAAATCTGAGGAAAATGGAGGGGAAAAAAGATCAAAATAAAAAAAAAACTAAGGGTGCCAGCACACCCACTAATGTTCTAGATTTTGTTAGCCAGTTTCGAGAGCGACTGCATCAGGCGTGCTCTCTCGCAAAAGAAGCGCTCTCTTCTTCCCAGAAAACTATGAAACGGCACTATGACGAGAAAGCTGTTTCTCGATCTTTCCAGCCAGGTGATAAGGTTCTAGTCCTGTTACCTATTCTTGGTTCTGCTCTTTCCGCTCGTTTTTCCGGCCCATATGCAATAGACAAGAAAATAAGTGATACGGACTATGTAGTTCGCACCCCTGATCGTAAACGTCACTCTCGTGTTTGCCACATCAATATGCTTAAACCATATTTCTCCAGAGATAGTCTGCAGGTGAAGACCTCAGACCCGACAGCCGGACTGGCCGTCTCTGCTGTTGCCTCAACTCCAATAGTTCCGAACTCTCCTGACGTTAGTGGTGAGGATGTAGATGGCTTAGAGTTGCGCAATGTAGCTTATCAGTGTGCTAGATTGTCCAACACTGAGATGTTATTGAACCTGCCCACTCACTTAGCACACTTATCTGAGGAGCAGCGAGAGAACATTGAAGTACATGTTATCTCTGAGATGGGGATCTCGTTGTTAAAGAAAAAACATGTTTTGTTGGTGTTATGTGTTATGTGTCAAACATGTTTTTGTCTTATGTATGGGGGTGTTACATCCCACTGTATGTATTCCCCAGTGTGTGTCTCCATGTGTGTTTGTTCTCCATTTTTCTTTCCTCCCTCCAGCCATTGTTCCCTCCACCATTGGTCCCTGCCAGGCCTGCCCTTCCATTATAGCCGCACAGCACCGATTGGTGGATGGCTTTCCAGACTCCAACACTCAATCAACACCACCCAATCATGGATCACCACACACCTGTTAAAACATGGCTTCTCACTTCAGTCTTTCTCTCTCTCTGGCATGAGGCTAGGCCTATTGTGATTTTGTAACCTTGACTTTGACAATATTGCATTTCGTTTATTGGCCTTTGTGCTTAGTGGAAATTGCCTTGTGTGTGTATGGCCACAAAGAGAGCATTGTTAGTTATAGTTTGTTTTTGTATATATTCTGCCTTTGTTGTATGTATCATTAATGTGTTTTTCTCTCTTTCTCAGGAAGCACAGATGGGGTGAGCTGCCATTTCCTTTGGATATTGTTTTCTCCTGTTTTGGTTAGGTAAGAGTAGTTTAGATAATGTAATTTCTTTTACCATAGATTAGGTTGGTTTATTTGGAGTATAGTGGTGTTTGTTTGTTGTTTTGGCCTGGGCTCACCCTTGAGCTACATGTGCTTCCTTTGCATCTATCAATAAATATCATTGTTGTTTACAAACGTGGTCCATCTTTTCTGTCAACCAACTGTTATGTTACAGCCCTTTACCTTTAGACACACAGGGGTCGTAACACAACACAATCCAACATAATAGTAAAAGCAATAATAAAATACACAATGAACTGATTAAAAGTGATCACATGTTTGATTGGTTAATAGCCAGGTCTTGAGTTGTTTTGTAAAGGTGTGGTAGGTAGCACAGTGTCTTATTCCAGTTGGTAGGATGTTCCAGAACTGAGTGGCTCTGACTACAAAACAGGACTGACTGAAGGAGCTGGACCTAAACGGCACAGTACAGGCCCCTCTCTGGGTAGAGCTGGACCTAAACACCACAGTACAGTCCCCTCTCTGGGTAGATGTGGACCTAAACAGCACCACAGTACAGGCCCCTCTCTGGGTAGATCTGGACCTAAACGGCACCACAGTACAGGCCCCTCTCTGGGTAGATCTGGACCTAAACGGCACCACAGTACAGTCCCCTCTCTGGGTAGATGTGGACCTAAACAGCACCACAGTACAGTCCCCTCTCTGGGGAGATCTGGACCTAAACGGCACCACAGTACAAGCCCCTCTCTGGGTAGATCTGGACCTAAACACCACAGTACAGTCCCTCTCTGGGTAGATCTGGACCTAAACGGCACCACAGTACAGTCCCCTCTCTGGGTAGATCTGGACCTAAACACCACAGTGCAGTCCCCTCTCTGGGGAGATCTGGACCTAAACGACACAGTACAGTCCCCTCTCTGGGTAGATCTGGACCTAAACGACACAGTACAGTCCCTCTCTGGGTAGATCTGGACCTAAACGACACAGTACAGTCCCTCTCTGGGTAGATCTGGACCTAAACACCACAGTACAGTCCCTCTCTGGGTAGATCTGGACCTAAACACCACAGTACAGTCCCCTCTCTGGGTAGATCTGGACCTAAACAGCACCACAGTACAGTCCCCTCTCTGGGTAGATCTGGACCTAAACGGCACCACAGTACAGTCCCCTCTCTGGGGAGATCTGGACCTAAACAGCACAGTACAGTCCCCTCTCTGGGTAGATCTGGACCTAAACGGCACAGTACAGTCCCCTCTCTGGGGAGATCTGCACCTAAACGGCACCACAGTACAGTCCCCTCTTGGGGAGATCTGGACCTAAACGGCACCACAGTACAGTCCCCTCTCTGGGGAGATCTGGACCTAAACGGCACCACAGTACAGTCCCCTCTCTGGGTAGATCTGGACCTAAACACCACAGTACAGTCCCCTCTCTGGGTAGATCTGGACCTAAACAGCACCACAGTACAGTCCCCTCTCTGGGTAGATCTGGACCTAAACAGCCACAGTACAGTCCCCTCTAGGGTAGATCTGGACCTAAACGGCACCACAGTACAGTCCCTCTCTGGGGAGATCTGGACCTAAACACCACAGTGCAGTCCCCTCTCTGGGTAGATCTGGACCTAAACACCACAGTACAGTCCCTCTCTGGGTAGATCTGGACCTAAACGGCACCACAGTGCAGTCCCCTCTCTGGGTAGATCTGGACCTAAACGGCACCACAGTACAGTCCCCTCTCTGGGTAGAGCTGGACGTATTATAAGATGTTTTTTGTTTGACAAAGTACTGAGAGGTGGAGGGGCCTTGCATTTAAGATCTTGAACAGAAGGCACTGCAGGCATCAGTGTATTTTCTCAGGTTTTCCCAGCTGAAGATTATGTACTTGCTGAGGATGTGACAGTGGTGGTAAGTATATGGTATGGTAAGTATAAGAGGGAGAGAGATGATACCAAGAGCGAGAACTATTGATAGATACTGTAGATGGATAGAATCCTATGGTACACAGGACAGTTAGGTACCTATGGTGTACAGGACGGTGTCGGCCAGCAGGACGTTGCTGATGTTGATCCGGGGGATGAGTCCGATGAGGCCTGGGATCACATCGGAGTAGTTGACATCTATGGTCTCGGCTATCGACTGGAAGCCAAACAACAGGGCCTCTGTGTCCTGCAGGCAGAGAGAGAGA
>NC_140181.1:2151758-2170669 GCF_963971535.1 Notolepis coatsorum | reverse complement strand
TGGAGGAGTCAATGTGAATAAAACACTGCCAGCAGAGCAAGGCCACAGACGGAAACCATGCCTCATGTACAGATAATTGTCGCCCCATAGCCATTTCTGTTAACAACGTTGCATTGATCATACAGTATATACTTGATTTCACATATTCAATAACATTTGCCACTCAATTTGGATTAAAAATATTCACCATAAACAAAATAAGCAGTATAAACCGAGTACGCCTCATAAACAACCCAGGGGAGGAAAAATTTATAATTTCTTTTTAAAGGAAAGAAACGGAAACCCGGCGAGGGTGGGTCCTGGTCCTTGTAAAACAGCGACTCCTACAGTTCGGTCAGGGCGCCTGCACAGCAAGGGTAGGATCTGGAGGGAGGTAGTGTGACCTTCCACACGTTACACTCCCCCAGTGAGAGTCCGCGCTGCCAGGTGAAAAGAAGCGGTGGGCTGGCTACACATGTGTCGGAGGAAGCATGCGATAGTCTCCGCCCTCCCAGACCGACGGTAGGGGGTAGAGTGCGCAACGACCAGGAAGGGGATTGGGAATTGGCATAACGACTAACATTGGGATGGGAGAAAAACGGAAAAAGGAGGGGGAAAAGATAATACAAAAATTAAAATTAAAAAAAAACATTGGGATGGGAGAAAAACGGCAAAAGGGGGGGGAAAAAGATTTAAAAAATATATATATATATATACTGTATTTTGTTCGGACACAGGAAGTGTTCCGGTCGGAGAGTCACTGTACAGTACCTGCCACACGGCTGAGCGCTCTGGGTCCATCAGCAGTCCGCCCAGCCTATCGTAGAGGTTGCTGAGTAGCTCCGCCCCCAGCATCTCATACACGTACATCAGAGTGTCCGAGATGTCCACCCTGCAGGCAGAACACACGCAGAGCACAGACTTGATTTGATTTGATTTTGATTTTGATTTGTCTCGAACATAGAAACATAAAACAAGTTTAAAAAACAAAAAGGTAAATAGCAGGGCTGTCAAAATTAATGCTTTAACTTTGGAGATAAATTTAAATGTAAAATAAATTTATCTAGATTAATCTATGGAGTGAAAAATCTTAGCGCCGCGGATATAAGAAAGAGGTCTTTAAAGCTGAGTCAATGTTGATGGTTTTGTTGAACATTTGTGTTTCACAGGCGAGAAACTGTATTCAAAGAAAGCTATTCAAATAGTCTTTGAATCTAAATATACTCTCTTTGTGTTGATTTTACATTAATTCCATGATTTTACTCAAGTAAATATCTGTTACAAGCTTCGGTCTTAAGTAGAAACATGCTATTTTTAATCTAGATTAATCTAGATTAATTACAGAAAATTGTGAGATAAATTAGTAACTTTTTTTTAATCTATTGACAGCACTAGTAAATAGTCAAAGACTATTTCCATACAATAAGTGTTCGAGAAGGAACAGGGGGAAGTAAAAAAAAAAACGTATCAAGCCCTGCCCCTTCCTTACAATATTCTACATTATAATTTAATACAAATAAAAATAATATAACAAATAATGAAAAATAAAATAAAAGTACAGTTTATTTTCTATATATCCAATTATCCAAATGAGACAAAATATGTATTAGGCAGTCACATTACTGCTCAAGCTCCTCTCTCTTATATGTGTCCATAAGTGCTTGTTTATAGTGCTTGTTTATAGCTACCTTTAAATTGATTGAAAAAACGGACGGTATAGAGAGAAAGAAATATGTATTAGGAATATTCATTGACCTAAAAAAAGCTTTTGATACAATAGATCATGAGATTTTACTAAAAAAGATGGACAGGTTTGGTGTCAGAGGGGTTGCTCTAGACTGGCTGAAAAGCTATATTAGTAACAGGCAGCAATTTGTTGTGATGGGTCAGCACAAGTCACAATGCTTAAACATTACCTGTGGTGTTCCACAGGGGTCAGTATTGGGACCCAAATTGTTCATTTTATACATAAATGATATATGTAAAGTATCTGACATACTGAAACTTGTTGTCTTTGCGGATGACACAAACATTTAATGTTCGGGTGATGACCTTCAGCAGCTTTTAGAAGTGGCAAACATAGAAATGGACAAATTAAAAGGTTGGTTCAACACAAATAAGTTATCACTCAATTTGAAAAAAAACTACTTCATGATATTTGGAAATTGTAAAATAATCACTGATCCTCAACTGAAAATGTATCATGTAAAAATTTTGAGAGTATATACAAACAAGTTTCTAGGGGTCTTAATAGACCACAAACTCTGCTGGAAACCCCATATAAAATATTTGTGTTCAAAGTTAGCGAGAAGTATTGGTATACTGGGCAATATCCTGAATCAGAAAACTCTATATACATTATATTGCACACTCATTGTACCATATCTATCATATTGTGTTGAAATCTGGGGAAATACTTATAAAAGCAACTTACAAAAGATATGCACACTGCAAAAAAGAGCCATACGGATAGTACATCACGGTAGATATTTAGATCACACAAATAGTCTGTTTGTAAGCAGTCAAACATTAAAATTCATGGACTTAATCAAATTCAAATCTGCACAAATTATGTTTCTGGCAATAAAAAACAAATTACCAAGCAACATTCAAAAAATGTTCACGGCTAGAGAGAGTGTTATAATTTTAGAGGGACATTAGCTTTAAAGCAACCTACGGTACGTACAACTCTTAAAAGTATGTGCATTGCAGTTTGTGGGGTATCACTCTGGAATGATCTGGATGCGAATATAAAATTAAGCAAAAATATCAATACATTTAAAGGTAGCTATAAACAAGCACTTATGGACACATATAAGAGAGAGGAGCTTGAGCAGTAATGTGACCCTATTATTTTTTTCTCATTTGGATATTTGGATATATAAAAAACTGTACTTTTATTTTATTTTTTATTATTTGTTATATTATTTTTATTTTTATTAAATTATAATGTCAAATATTGTAAGGAAGGGGCAGGGCTTGATAAGTTGTTTTACTTCCCCCTGTTCCTTCTCGAACACTTATTGTATGGAAATAGTCTTTGACTATTTACCTTTTTGTTTTTTAAACTTGTTTTATATTTCTATGTTCGAGACAAATAAAAATCAAATAAAATCAAATCAAATTGATATTATTGCTTAATTTTACAGATCTACCAGATCTGACATTTTAGGATGGAACACTTAGTGCGACAATGATGCAGTTAATATCAAGAGTAACTGTCCTTGTTACATTTTACATTTAGTCATTTAGGTGACGCTTTTATCCAAAGCAACTTTCAAGTTCTGTACGACAAGTCAGCGGAAGGGCACAACTCTATCAGCTGAGTAACAATGTTCATCAAAGTGTTGAGACTTGAGTGCTACAGTGTTGAGTGTATGTTAATATAGTAGTAGTAAGAGTGCATGAGGACAGTAAGAAGGTTAGTATATATAAAAGAAAATTCATTTCAAATATTGATTGAAGTGCGTCTTTAGTCGACGGTGAAAGATTGGTTGTGTTTCGGCTGTCCTAACTGGGGTGGGTAGTTCATTCCACCATTGTGGGGCAAGGACTGAGAATAGGCAACTTCTCTTTGATTACCTTCCTGGAGCTTGGATAGGAGTAGGTCTGAGGCGACCAGACAGTAACTATTGCGTTACTTTCAAGTACATTTTCTATTTTTTTGTATGTTTTTATTTTCCTTTTTCAGAACATACATAGAACAAGACATCACAATACAGTAGACTTAATAACAAAGACACTAACAACACTAGCACTAACAACAATAATGACAATAAGCATAATAAAGACATAATATAAACTATAAAAGTACATTAATTAACAGACATGACAAAAGATGAAAAAAAAAATATATATATAGCAATAGTGGCGATTAGGGAGTCGGCTCCTGGCCAATGATGGCACCCAGTGGACTGATACAGACTGTGGGCTAAATCCACAAAGAATGGATTGCACGGAGCAAGTTGCACCCTTACTTACAATTCATTATGAAATGAAAATGGGGGACCCTGATGTAAACAAGACGAAAGTCTTTCTCTGGTCTGCATCCCCTTAACAATTGTGTGTATTGAGCCGTACTGTATTGTACCCATTCTGCAATCTGTTAATAAAATTTTCATTCAATCAATCACCGTGCAGATTGATTGATTGAATGAACATTTTATTAGCAGAATTCGCCCGGTGGTAGAATATGGAGACTACAGTCTGCAACGCGGAAATAAGCTTCTGTGCATTAGTTTCAACACTGGCGTGTTCAACTCCTGTATGACCCGTAATTCATTATAGTTCATTGTAAAATAGCGACAGTAGTGTAATTATAACGGGCTCACGCGCGAACAAGAGGTTGGCCTGCTTGTTTGGCACGGGGGGGGGGGGGGGGGGGCAGACGCAGAACACCCACCTCCAAACGCGATTAAATATTGTTTCAAATAAAAAGCTAAATACTATTATTTTGTGTAATGTTTCCAAATAAGATTGGCCACAACGAAATGCTTTCTACTTCAATTTGTTGGTTAGAATAGATTACCTCTGTTGAAACTTCACTGAGACTAAAAGACAGTATTTAATTTTTTTGTGAGCTCCCGCACAGACGTGATAATAATAATAATAACAATAATAATAATAATAATAATAATAATAGCTTCATTTTATATAGCGCCTTTCAAGAGACCCAAGGTTGCTTTACATAGATAGGGGGGGGAAATAACAAAGTAACAAACATAGTGGACAGACACAACATATAAATATGATGATGGAATTCATTCAAGTCCTCTCCACTCTCGGGTCTTGCCACCGGCACGGTCCATCGTGATATTGGAGATGGATCGAGCAATAGACTGTTACTGTAGCTGTCAAAGCTCCATTACAAATGCAGTTATGTGAATAGAAAGGGATTCCACTCAGTCAATGTTGCGATGCGCATTTGCCTGATACATGTCGTTGCTGCCGGGAGGAAAGGCATGCTGCATGTTTTTAATTCATTAAATAAAACGGATACTTTTTGCAAGGGTTTACTGACTGTCATACTGTTACATTCCATGCATGAGAATAACATTGGACAGTGCTCTCCTCCTGACATTGGCTCCCTACCTCCCTCTGGTGACCTAAGCCCGATGGTGCGGTCTGCCATTTTATGTTGGTTGCACATTATTGATTGGATTTCTAATATTCTGTTATCCTGGGCCATCCCTGTCTGTGTTTGATGTCACCCCCCTGTTGGGTTGTTGTGTGTCATTGCCTTTGTGTCTAGTTGTGTTTACGGTGTCTTTGCTTTTGTGTCTAGGTTGTGTTTGTGATTCTGTGTTTTGGCCAGGTGTTGATCATTGTTAATTAACGTTGGTATTTAGGTGTCCTCATTTCCTTGTGGCGTCATTTCCTCCAGTATCCTGTGTTGTCCCCGTGTTGTGCCTGCCTTCCCCGTTGATGTCTAGTGAGTCCTTGCCTGTATACTCCTGTCGTTTTCTTGTTTTCCTTCGTTCGTTTTGTTAGTAGTAGTGTCTTTTATTTGTATTGTAGTAGTGTCTTTTATTTGTATTGTATATTGGATCATTAGTAAACACCCCTTCTTCAAGCATCGCTCCTCGTCTCTGCCTCCGTTCCTTCTCCCTTGTCTGCAAACTGTGTTCTCACCTTCATTAGCACCCCAATTGTAACACATACAAATAATCAACCAAATACATACTGTAACTTTTCAGTGCATGTTATTTACATTGTGACAACAGCCTTGAGCTCCCGCAGACCCGCACACAGACACGATGGAATTCAAGTTCAAGTTTGTATTGATCACATATAGGCAGGCTACACATGGCGTATAGGCTACATCATACATGGCAGTGAGATTCATTGTTTGTATTATGCTCTCGTATTATTGTTTATATAGGCTACCCAATACCGACATCAAAATAGATTGTATGCCTCTACAAATCATATGCAGCAGGTAGAAAATTGACGGACAATCCGTCGCGATTTGGAATAAAATTGAGGAGAACTTTAATCCCTGGGTATTAATCGAACGAAACAGAAAAAGGCAGTCATATTCCAGCACGGCCTTTATTAGTTAATATGGTCTTTAAGTTAATAGATATCATATCCGACATCACCGTACGTGTACATGTCTGTCAGCCTGTCACGTATTTCTCCCATAACACACTTCGCTCGGCTTAGTAAATTTTTCCACATTTCATGGGGGTGTTCCATTACCGTATATGGTTAATTACGGGCGGTGCTATATGCAAATACTTAAAATCGTGCACGAGCGTGGAGCGTAGAACTTAATGGTATTTATCAACACAGAGTGTGCGTACGACCTGTGTACGCACGTGTGATGAATCCCGATTTTTCTGTGCGTACACACATTCTAAATTCTGTGCCTTGGAACATAAATAGAACACTTTCTAAGAATTGTTGATAAATGAGGGCCTTGGTCTGTGTTCAGGGGGACCTGGTCTGTGTTCAGAGGGAGGACCTGGTCTGTGTTCAGAGAGAGGACCTGGTCTGTGTTCAGAGAGAGGACCTGGTCTGTGTTCAGAGAGAGGACCTGGTCTGTGTTCAGAGAGGACCTGGTCTGTGTTCAGAGAGGACCTGGTCTGTGTTCAGGGGGACCTGGTCTGTGTTCAGAGAGAGGACCTGGTCTGTGTTCAGAGAGGACCTGGTCTGTGTTCAGGGGGACCTGGTCTGTGTTCAGAGAGAGGACCTGGTCTGTGTTCAGAGAGAGGACCTGGTCTGTGTTCAGGGGGACCTGGTCTGTGTTCAGAGAGAGGACCTGGTCTGTGTTCAGAGAGAGGACCTGGTCTGTGTTCAGAGAGAGGACCTGGTCTGTGTTCAGAGAGAGGACCTGGTCTGTGTTCAGAGAGAGGACCTGGTCTGTGTTCAGAGAGGACCTGGTCTGTGTTCAGAGAGAGGACCTGGTCTGTGTTCAGAGAGAGGACCTGGTCTGTGTTCAGAGAGAGGACCTGGTCTGTGTTCAGAGAGAGGACCTGGTCTGTGTTCAGAGAGAGGACCTGGTCTGTGTTCAGGGGGACCTGGTCTGTGTTCAGAGAGAGGACCTGGTCTGTGTTCAGAGAGAGGACCTGGTCTGTGTTCAGAGAGAGGACCTGGTCTGTGTTCAGAGAGAGGACCTGGTCTGTGTTCAGAGAGAGGACCTGGTCTGTGTTCAGAGAGAGGACCTGGTCTGTGTTCAGAGAGGACCTGGTCTGTGTTCAGAGAGAGGACCTGGTCTGTGTTCAGAGAGAGGACCTGGTCTGTGTTCAGAGAGAGGACCTGGTCTGTGTTCAGAGAGAGGACCTGGTCTGTGTTCAGAGAGAGGACCTGGTCTGTGTTCAGAGAGAGGACCTGGTCTGTGTTCAGAGGGAGGACCTGGTCTGTGTTCAGAGAGAGGACCTGGTCTGTGTTCAGAGAGGACCTGGTCTGTGTTCAGAGAGAGGACCTGGTCTGTGTTCAGAGAGAGGACCTGGTCTGTGTTCAGAGAGAGGACCTGGTCTGTGTTCAGAGAGAGGACCTGGTCTGTGTTCAGAGAGAGGACCTGGTCTGTGTTCAGAGAGAGGACCTGGTCTGTGTTCAGAGAGAGGACCTGGTCTGTGTTCAGAGAGAGGACCTGGTCTGTGTTCAGAGAGAGGACCTGGTCTGTGTTCAGAGAGAGGACCTGGTCTGTGTTCAGAGAGAGGA
Source organism: Notolepis coatsorum (assembly GCF_963971535.1). NCBI lineage: Eukaryota > Metazoa > Chordata > Actinopteri > Aulopiformes > Paralepididae > Notolepis > Notolepis coatsorum. The sequence goes on along the minus strand of NC_140181.1, from coordinate 2,163,025 downwards.
CCTGGTCTGTGTTCAGAGAGAGGACCTGGTCTGTGTTCAGAGAGAGGACCTGGTCTGTGTTCAGAGAGAGGACCTGGTCTGTGTTCAGAGAGGACCTGGTCTGTGTTCAGAGAGAGGACCTGGTCTGTGTTCAGAGAGGACCTGGTCTGTGTTCAGAGAGAGGACCTGGTCTGTGTTCAGAGAGAGGACCTGGTCTGTGTTCAGAGAGGACCTGGTCTGTGTTCAGAGAGAGGACCTGGTCTGTGTTCAGAGAGAGGACCTGGTCTGTGTTCAGAGAGAGGACCTGGTCTGTGTTCAGAGAGGACCTGGTCTGTGTTCAGAGAGAGGACCTGGTCTGTGTTCAGAGAGAGGACCTGGTCTGTGTTCAGAGAGAGGACCTGGTCTGTGTTCAGAGAGAGGACCTGGTCTGTGTTCAGAGAGAGGACCTGGTCTGTGTTCAGAGAGAGGACCTGGTCTGTGTTCAGAGAGAGGACCTGGTCTGTGTTCAGAGAGGACCTGGTCTGTGTTCAGAGAGAGGACCTGGTCTGTGTTCAGAGAGAGGACCTGGTCTGTGTTCAGAGAGAGGACCTGGTCTGTGTTCAGAGAGAGGACCTGGTCTGTGTTCAGAGAGAGGACCTGGTCTGTGTTCAGAGAGAGGACCTGGTCTGTGTTCAGAGAGAGGACCTGGTCTGTGTTCAGAGAGAGGACCTGGTCTGTGTTCAGAGAGAGGACCTGGTCTGTGTTCAGAGAGAGGACCTGGGCCCTCATTCATCAATGTGTGCGTAGAACATTTCTATTTCCACACGTAAGCACGGAATGTAGAACCAGTGTACGCACAGGGAAGTCGGGATTCATCACACGGTGCGTAAGCAGGCTCTATGCTCCTCCGTGTTGATGAATACCACTTTGTTCTACCGTCAATGCTCGTGCATGATTATCCATATATGGTCATGAAAATGAGGAAACACCCCCCATGGGATGTGAAATAATGGACTGACCCGAGCAGGACTCTGAGAAACTCCACGGAGAATTCACTGCTGTCGAACCAAGAAGACACTATCGCGTATTATGGGATAAATAAAAGGCGGATTTGTAAACGGTGATGTCAGATATCAACGGCTCCCTAAGACCATTGCTGCAATTCTGCCTGGACAGCTCAAAATACTAATAAAGACCGTTCGTTGACCACTGTTTGGCATTGGTTGTGTGTCATTATAACCGTGCTGTAATATGAATGCCTTTATTAGTTGTGTTCGATTGGCTATATGATTTTTAGAGGCATCTATTTTGTTGTCGGCTAATAAAGACCGCGCTGGAATATGACTGCCTTTTCCCGTGTTGTTTGATTAATACCCAGGGGCAGGGATTAAAGTTCTCCTCAATTCTATTCCAAATCGCGATGGATCTTCCGTCAATTTTCTACCTGCTGCATATGATTTCTAGAGGCATACTACAATCTATTTTGATGTCAGTATTGGGTAGCCTATATAAACAATATAATACGAGAGCATATACAAGAACAATGAATCTCACTGCATGTATGATGTAGCCTGCCTTTCAATACATGAACTTGAATTCCATCATGTTTGTGTGCGGGACTCACAAGGCTGTTGTCACAATGGGTGGTACCGGTGTACAGTAATAATAACAGTCCACACAATATCACGATCCATGCCATAGCCTATGTTCTATTAGGACATGATCTGTGACAACAAATGTTCTAGAATGTTTGATTAAGATATCATACTCTGACAGCATGCCTATGAGCAACAAAAACGCGAACTTGAATCCCATCATATACATAGTCTGTCCACTATCTGCATGGTGTCATTGCAATGCGTTTTCTATTATTTCTTATACAGTAAAAAGGGGGAAGAACACTATATTCATATGACTTATTCTGCTTACAGCTTTGAAATTCCACTTGTTTCGTTTAACGTAAAGCCTTTTAAATATAATCAAAACGTTCCCGTGTTTCGGCGGTCTGTGCGCAAAATAATAACGAGTTGAGCTTTATGATTTATGATGAATTGAAAATGGGGGACCCTGATGTAAACAAGACGAAAGTTGGTCTGCATCCCCAATTAACAATTGTATGTACTGAGCTGTACTGTACTGTACCCATTCTGCAATCTGTTAATAAACTTTTCAATCAATCAATCAATCAATCAAGCTACGCGGAGCGCAGTCAGTCAGTAGCCTACACCCCCTATATTCCGATAACGCTATATAAACCATATGCTGCATTCATTCTGAGAGAAAGATCTATTATTCCAAATGCTATTTATAGGGTTTTGACCATAATTACACTACTGTTGCTATTTTACAATGAACTATAATGAACTACGGTTTGTACAGAACATGCCAGTGTTATTATGCACAGAAGCTCATTTCCTTGTTGTAATAATGTATTCTACCACTGGGCACCAGGTAAGTGTGCTCTGACCTGTGCGTAGATGTAAGCACGGAGTCAAGTTCAAGTTGAAATTGATGAATCCCACTCTTTGCTTAGAAATGATCGTACGCACAGGGTAAGCACAGATCTGTGCGTAGAACACGTTGATGAATGAGGGCCCTGGTCTGTGTTCAGAGGGAGGACCTGGTCTGTGTTCAGAGAGAGGACCTGGTCTGTGTTCAGAGAGGACCTGGTCTGTGTTCAGAGAGAGGACCTGGTCTGTGTTCAGAGAGAGGACCTGGTCTGTGTTCAGAGAGAGGACCTGGTCTGTGTTCAGAGAGAGGACCTGGTCTGTGTTCAGAGGGAGGACCTGGTCTGTGTTCAGAGAGAGGACCTGGTCTGTGTTCAGAGAGGACCTGGTCTGTGTTCAGAGAGAGGACCTGGTCTGTGTTCAGAGAGGACCTGGTCTGTGTTCAGAGAGAGGACCTGGTCTGTGTTCAGAGAGAGGACCTAGTCTGTGTTCAGAGAGAGGACCTGGTCTGTGTTCAGAGAGAGGACCTGGTCTGTGTTCAGAGAGAGGACCTGGTCTGTGTTCAGAGAGGACCTGGTCAGTGTTCAGAGAGAGGACCTGGTCTGTGTTCAGAGAGAGGACCTGGTCTGTGTTCAGAGAGAGGACCTGGTCTGTGTTCAGAGAGAGGACCTGGTCTGTGTTCAGAGAGGACCTGGTCTGTGTTCAGAGAGGACCTGGTCTGTGTTCAGAGAGAGGACCTGGTCTGTGTTCAGAGAGAGGACCTGGTCTGTGTTCAGAGAGGACCTGGTCTGTGTTCAGAGAGAGGACCTGGTCTGTGTTCAGAGAGAGGACCTGGTCTGTGTTCAGAGAGAGGACCTGGTCTGTGTTCAGAGAGAGGACCTGGTCTGTGTTCAGAGAGAGGACCTGGTCTGTGTTCAGAGAGAGGACCTGGTCTGTGTTCAGAGAGAGGACCTGGTCTGTGTTCAGAGAGGACCTGGTCTGTGTTCAGAGAGAGGACCTGGTCTGTGTTCAGAGAGAGGACCTGGTCTGTGTTCAGAGAGAGGACCTGGTCTGTGTTCAGAGAGAGGACCTGGTCTGTGTTCAGAGAGGACCTGGTCTGTGTTCAGAGAGAGGACCTGGTCTGTGTTCAGAGAGAGGACCTGGTCTGTGTTCAGAGAGAGGACCTGGTCTGTGTTCAGAGAGAGGACCTGGTCTGTGTTCAGAGAGAGGACCTGGTCTGTGTTCAGAGAGAGGACCTGGTCTGTGTTCAGAGAGGACCTGGTCTGTGTTCAGAGAGAGGACCTGGTCTGTGTTCAGAGAGAGGACCTGGTCTGTGTTCAGAGAGAGGACCTGGTCTGTGTTCAGAGAGGACCTGGTCTGTGTTCTGAGAGAGGACCTGGTCTGTGTTCAGAGAGGACCTGGTCTGTGTTCAGAGAGAGGACCTGGTCTGTGTTCAGAGAGAGGACCTGGTCTGTGTTCAGAGAGGACCTGGTCTGTGTTCAGAGAGAGGACCTGGTCTGTGTTCAGAGAGAGGACCTGGTCTGTGTTCAGAGAGAGGACCTGGTCTGTGTTCAGAGAGAGGACCTGGTCTGTGTTCAGAGAGAGGACCTGGTCTGTGTTCAGAGAGAGGACCTGGTCTGTGTTCAGAGAGAGGACCTGGTCTGTGTTCAGAGAGAGGACCTGGTCTGTGTTCAGAGAGAGGACCTGGTCTGTGTTCAGAGAGGACCTGGTCTGTGTTCAGAGAGAGGACCTGGTCTGTGTTCAGAGAGAGGACCTGGTCTGTGTTCAGAGAGAGGACCTGGTCTGTGTTCAGAGAGAGGACCTGGTCTGTGTTCAGAGAGAGGACCTGGTCTGTGTTCAGAGAGAGGACCTGGTCTGTGTTCAGAGAGAGGACCTGGTCTGTGTTCAGAGAGAGGACCTGGTCTGTGTTCAGAGAGAGGACCTGGGCCCTCATTCATCAATGTGTGCGTAGAACATTTCTATTTCCACACGTAAGCACGGAATGTAGAACCAGTGTACGCACAGGGAAGTCGGGATTCATCACACGGTGCGTAAGCAGGCTCTATGCTCCTCCGTGTTGATGAATACCACTTTGTTCTACCGTCAATGCTCGTGCATGATTATCCATATATGGTCATGAAAATGAGGAAACACCCCCCATGGGATGTGAAATAATGGACTGACCCGAGCAGGACTCTGAGAAACTCCACGGAGAATTCACTGCTGTCGAACCAAGAAGACACTATCGCGTATTATGGGATAAATAAAAGGCGGATTTGTAAACGGTGATGTCAGATATCAACGGCTCCCTAAGACCATTGCTGCAATTCTGCCTGGACAGCTCAAAATACTAATAAAGACCGTTCGTTGACCACTGTTTGGCATTGGTTGTGTGTCATTATAACCGTGCTGTAATATGAATGCCTTTATTAGTTGTGTTCGATTGGCTATATGATTTTTAGAGGCATCTATTTTGTTGTCGGCTAATAAAGACCGCGCTGGAATATGACTGCCTTTTCCCGTGTTGTTTGATTAATACCCAGGGGCAGGGATTAAAGTTCTCCTCAATTCTATTCCAAATCGCGATGGATCTTCCGTCAATTTTCTACCTGCTGCATATGATTTCTAGAGGCATACTACAATCTATTTTGATGTCAGTATTGGGTAGCCTATATAAACAATATAATACGAGAGCATATACAAGAACAATGAATCTCACTGCATGTATGATGTAGCCTGCCTTTCAATACATGAACTTGAATTCCATCATGTTTGTGTGCGGGACTCACAAGGCTGTTGTCACAATGGGTGGTACCGGTGTACAGTAATAATAACAGTCCACACAATATCACGATCCATGCCATAGCCTATGTTCTATTAGGACATGATCTGTGACGACAAATGTTCTAGAATGTTTGATTAAGATATCATACTCTGACAGCATGCCTATGAGCAACAAAAACGCGAACTTGAATCCCATCATATACATAGTCTGTCCACTATCTGCATGGTGTCATTGCAATGCGTTTTCTATTATTTCTTATACAGTAAAAAGGGGGAAGAACACTATATTCATATGACTTATTCTGCTTACAGCTTTGAAATTCCACTTGTTTCGTTTAACGTAAAGCCTTTTAAATATAATCAAAACGTTCCCGTGTTTCGGCGGTCTGTGCGCAAAATAATAACGAGTTGAGCTTTATGATTTATGATGAATTGAAAATGGGGGACCCTGATGTAAACAAGACGAAAGTTGGTCTGCATCCCCAATTAACAATTGTATGTACTGAGCTGTACTGTACTGTACCCATTCTGCAATCTGTTAATAAACTTTTCAATCAATCAATCAATCAATCAAGCTACGCGGAGCGCAGTCAGTCAGTAGCCTACACCCCCTATATTCCGATAACGCTATATAAACCATATGCTGCATTCATTCTGAGAGAAAGATCTATTATTCCAAATGCTATTTATAGGGTTTTGACCATAATTACACTACTGTTGCTATTTTACAATGAACTATAATGAACTACGGTTTGTACAGAACATGCCAGTGTTATTATGCACAGAAGCTCATTTCCTTGTTGTAATAATGTATTCTACCACTGGGCACCAGGTAAGTGTGCTCTGACCTGTGCGTAGATGTAAGCACGGAGTCAAGTTCAAGTTGAAATTGATGAATCCCACTCTTTGCTTAGAAATGATCGTACGCACAGGGTAAGCACAGATCTGTGCGTAGAACACGTTGATGAATGAGGGCCCTGGTCTGTGTTCAGAGGGAGGACCTGGTCTGTGTTCAGAGAGAGGACCTGGTCTGTGTTCAGAGAGGACCTGGTCTGTGTTCAGAGAGAGGACCTGGTCTGTGTTCAGAGAGAGGACCTGGTCTGTGTTCAGAGAGAGGACCTGGTCTGTGTTCAGAGAGAGGACCTGGTCTGTGTTCAGAGGGAGGACCTGGTCTGTGTTCAGAGAGAGGACCTGGTCTGTGTTCAGAGAGGACCTGGTCTGTGTTCAGAGAGAGGACCTGGTCTGTGTTCAGAGAGGACCTGGTCTGTGTTCAGAGAGAGGACCTGGTCTGTGTTCAGAGAGAGGACCTAGTCTGTGTTCAGAGAGAGGACCTGGTCTGTGTTCAGAGAGAGGACCTGGTCTGTGTTCAGAGAGAGGACCTGGTCTGTGTTCAGAGAGGACCTGGTCAGTGTTCAGAGAGAGGACCTGGTCTGTGTTCAGAGAGAGGACCTGGTCTGTGTTCAGAGAGAGGACCTGGTCTGTGTTCAGAGAGAGGACCTGGTCTGTGTTCAGAGAGGACCTGGTCTGTGTTCAGAGAGGACCTGGTCTGTGTTCAGAGAGAGGACCTGGTCTGTGTTCAGAGAGAGGACCTGGTCTGTGTTCAGAGAGGACCTGGTCTGTGTTCAGAGAGAGGACCTGGTCTGTGTTCAGAGAGAGGACCTGGTCTGTGTTCAGAGAGAGGACCTGGTCTGTGTTCAGAGAGAGGACCTGGTCTGTGTTCAGAGAGAGGACCTGGTCTGTGTTCAGAGAGAGGACCTGGTCTGTGTTCAGAGAGAGGACCTGGTCTGTGTTCAGAGAGGACCTGGTCTGTGTTCAGAGAGAGGACCTGGTCTGTGTTCAGAGAGAGGACCTGGTCTGTGTTCAGAGAGAGGACCTGGTCTGTGTTCAGAGAGAGGACCTGGTCTGTGTTCAGAGAGGACCTGGTCTGTAGAGGACCTGGTCTGTGTTCAGAGAGAGACCTGGTCTGTGTTCAGAGAGAGGACCTGGTCTGTGTTCAGAGAGGACCTGGTCTGTGTTCAGAGAGAGGACCTGGTCTGTGTTCAGAGAGAGGACCTGGTCTGTGTTCAGAGAGAGGACCTGGTCTGTGTTCAGAGAGAGGACCTGGTCTGTGTTCAGAGAGAGGACCTGGTCTGTGTTCAGAGAGAGGACCTGGTCTGTGTTCAGAGAGAGGACCTGGTCTGTGTTCAGAGAGAGGACCTGGTCTGTGTTCAAGAGGACCTGGTCTGTGTTCAGAGAGGACCTGGTCTGTGTTCAGAGAGAGACCTGGTCTGTGTTCAGAGAGAGGACCTGGTCTGTGTTCAGAAGAGGACCTGGTCTGTGTTCAGAGAGAGGACCTGGTCTGTGTTCAGAGAGAGGACCTGGTCTGTGTTCAGAGAGAGGACCTGGTCTGTGTTCAGAGAGGACCTGGTCTGTGTTCAGAGAGAGGACCTGGTCTGTGTTCAGAGAGGACCTGGTCTGTGTTCAGAGAGGACCTGGTCTGTGTTCAGAGAGGACCTGGTCTGTGTTCAGAGAGAGGACCTGGTCTGTGTTCAGAGAGAGGACCTGGTCTGTGTTCAGAGAGAGGACCTGGTCTGTGTTCAGAGAGAGGACCTGGTCTGTGTTCAGAGAGAGGACCTGGTCTGTGTTCAGAGAGAGGACCTGGTCTGTGTTCAGAGAGAGACCTGGTCTGTGTTCAGAGAGGACCTGGTCTGTGTTCAGAGAGGGACCTGGTCTGTGTTCAGAGAGGCGTGTCAAGAGACCTGGTCTGTGTTCAGAGAGAGACCTGGTCTGTGTTCAGAGAGAGGACCTGGTCTGTGTTCAGAGAGAGGACCTGGTCTGTGTTCAGAGAGGACCTGGTCTGTGTTCAGAGAGAGGACCTGGTCTGTGTTCAGAGAGAGGACCTGGTCTGTGTTCAGAGAGAGGACCTGGTCTGTGTTCAGAGAGAGGACCTGGTCTGTGTTCAGAGACTGCTGTGTCAGGACCTGGTCTGTGTTCAGAGAGAGGACCTGGTCTGTGTTCAGAGAGAGGACCTGGTCTGTGTTCAGAGAGAGGACCTGGTCTGTGTTCAGAGAGAGGACCTGGTCTGTGTTCAGAGAGAGGACCTGGTCTGTGTTCAGAGAGAGGACCTGGTCTGTGTTCAGAGAGAGGACCTGGTCTGTGTTCAGAGAGAGGACCTGGTCTGTGTTCAGAGAGAGGACCTGGTCTGTGTTCAGAGAGAGGACCTGGTCTGTGTTCAGAGAGAGGACCTGGTCTGTGTTCAGAGAGAGGACCTGGTCTGTGTTCAGAGAGAGGACCTGGTCTGTGTTCAGAGAGAGGACCTGGTCTGTGTTCAGAGAGAGGACCTGGTCTGTGTTCAGAGAGAGGACCTGGTCTGTGTTCAGAGAGGACCTGGTCTGTGTTCAGAGAGAGGACCTGGTCTGTGTTCAGAGAGAGGACCTGGTCTGTGTTCAGAGAGAGGACCTGGTCTGTGTTCAGAGAGAGGACCTGGTCTGTGTTCAGAGAGAGGACCTGGTCTGTGTTCAGAGAGAGGACCTGGTCTGTGTTCAGAGAGAGGACCTGGTCTGTGTTCAGAGAGAGGACCTGGTCTGTGTTCAGAGAGGACCTGGTCTGTGTTCAGAGAGAGGACCTGGTCTGTGTTCAGAGAGAGGACCTGGTCTGTGTTCAGAGAGAGGACCTGGTCTGTGTTCAGAGAGAGACCTGGTCTGTGTTCAGAGAGAGGACCTGGTCTGTGTTCAGAGAGAGGACCTGGTCTGTGTTCAGAGAGAGGACCTGGTCTGTGTTCAGAGAGGACCTGGTCTGTGTTCAGAGAGAGACCTGGTCTGTGTTCAGAGAGGACCTGGTCTGTGTTCAGAGAGGGACCTGGTCTGTGTTCAGAGAGAGGACCTGGTCTGTGTTAGAGAGGACCTGGTCTGTGTTCAGAGAGAGGACCTGGTCTGTGTTCAGAGAGGACCTGGTCTGTGTTCAGAGAGAGGACCTGGTCTGTGTTCAGAGAGAGGACCTGGTCTGTGTTCAGAGAGAGGACCTGGTCTGTGTTCAGAGAGAGGACCTGGTCTGTGTTCAGAGAGAGGACCTGGTCTGTGTTCAGAGAGAGGACCTGGTCTGTGTTCAGAGAGAGGACCTGGTCTGTGTTCAGAGAGAGGACCTGGTCTGTGTTCAGAGAGAGGACCTGGTCTGTGTTCAGAGAGAGGACCTGGTCTGTGTTCAGAGAGAGGACCTGGTCTGTGTTCAGAGAGAGGACCTGGTCTGTGTTCAGAGAGAGGACCTGGTCTGTGTTCAGAGAGAGGACCTGGTCTGTGTTCAGAGAGGACCTGGTCTGTGTTCAGAGAGAGGACCTGGTCTGTGTTCAGAGAGAGGACCTGGTCTGTGTTCAGAGAGAGGACCTGGTCTGTGTTCAGAGAGGACCTGGTCTGTGTTCAGAGAGGACCTGGTCTGTGTTCAGAGAGAGGACCTGGTCTGTGTTCAGAGAGAGGACCTGGTCTGTGTTCAGAGAGAGGACCTGGTCTGTGTTCAGAGAGAGGACCTGGTCTGTGTTCAGAGAGAGGACCTGGTCTGTGTTCAGAGAGAGGACCTGGTCTGTGTTCAGAGAGAGGACCTGGTCTGTGTTCAGAGAGAGGACCTGGTCTGTGTTCAGAGAGGACCTGGTCTGTGTTCAGAGAGGACCTGGTCTGTGTTCAGAGAGAGGACCTGGTCTGTGTTCAGAGAGGACCTGGTCTGTGTTCAGAGAGGACCTGGTCTGTGTTCAGAGAGGACCTGGTCTGTGTTCAGAGAGAGGACCTGGTCTGTGTTCAGAGAGAGGACCTGGTCTGTGTTCAGAGAGAGGACCTGGTCTGTGTTCAGAGAGAGGACCTGGTCTGTGTTCAGGGGCCCTGGTCTGTGTTCAGAGAGAGGACCTGGTCTGTGTTCAGGGGCCCTGGTCTGTGTTCAGAGAGAGGACCTGGTCTGTGTTCAGAGAGGACCTGGTCTGTGTTCAGAGAGAGGACCTGGTCTGTGTTCAGAGAGAGGACCTGGTCTGTGTTCAGAGAGAGGACCTGGTCTGTGTTCAGAGAGAGGACCTGGTCTGTGTTCAGAGAGAGGACCTGGTCTGTGTTCAGAGAGAGGACCTGGTCTGTGTTCAGAGAGGACCTGGTCTGTGTTCAGAGAGAGGACCTGGTCTGTGTTCAGAGAGGACCTGGTCTGTGTTCAGAGAGAGGACCTGGTCTGTGTTCAGAGAGGACCTGGTCTGTGTTCAGAGAGGACCTGGTCTGTGTTCAGAGAGAGGACCTGGTCTGTGTTCAGAGAGAGGACCTGGTCTGTGTTCAGAGAGAGGACCTGGTCTGTGTTCAGAGAGAGGACCTGGTCTGTGTTCAGAGAGGACCTGGTCTGTGTTCAGAGAGAGGACCTGGTCTGTGTTCAGAGAGAGGACCTGGTCTGTGTTCAGAGAGGACCTGGTCTGTGTTCAGAGAGGACCTGGTCTGTGTTCAGAGAGAGGACCTGGTCTGTGTTCAGGGGGACCTGGTCTGTGTTCAGGGAGAGGACCTGGTCTGTGTTCAGAGAGAGGACCTGGTCTGTGTTCAGAGAGAGGACCTGGTCTGTGTTCAGAGAGAGGACCTGGTCTGTGTTCAGAGAGAGGACCTGGTCTGTGTTCAGAGAGAGGACCTGGTCTGTGTTCAGAGAGAGGACCTGGTCTGTGTTCAGAGAGAGGACCTGGTCTGTGTTCAGAGAGGACCTGGTCTGTGTTCAGAGAGAGGACCTGGTCTGTGTTCAGAGAGAGGACCTGGTCTGTGTTCAGAGAGGACCTGGTCTGTGTTCAGGGGGCCCTGGTCTCCTCTCTCACCTGTAGATCCTGAACTGCTCCTGGTGCTCCGCGGCCCAGGCCTCGTACTCCTCCTGGGGGGGGTAGTGGGCCTTGTGCAGCAGCACGTCCACCAGCTGGAAGTAAACGGGCCTGTAGACCTGGAGGTAGACCACCTGCCTCTCCTGCTCCATCGACAAGATGTCGTCCTGCAGGCACACATTTTATTTATCTTTTATTTATTTAACCTCTATTTAACCAGGAAGTCCCATTGAATAGAATAGAATAGAATAGAATAGAATAGAATAGAATAGAATAGAATAGAATAGAATAGAATAGAATAGAATAGA